>NC_081410.1:185759618-186134618 GCF_030272615.1 Cryptomeria japonica
ACAAAACCCTAATTAGGATTGATGATGTCCAAAATGATGAAAAATAAGCACACACATTGATGCAATAGGATAAGATTGATTAAAATCATGACTGGATAGTGTTGTCGAAAAGACCAAATTTGAGAGTGAGATAAATGAAGAATGTAGAAGAATGACTCGATGTTCGCAAATGATAAAAACCAAGTATGAATCATAGGGGAAATGTTAATGCGACGCACAACCTAAAATGAGGCAATGCACAAATGTTAAAGTATGATCCCACAAGCGTTGACCATTTTTAGGTGTCTACAGGTACAATGAAAGACATAGAGGTGAAAATATCAGCATTCTTTGAGACAACCTATAAGATGGATGTCATAGTAACTGACACCAAGCCCCATTATGGAATGCTTTTATCTAGATAGTGGGCTGCAACAGTTGGAGGAAATGTCCAACTAGATCTCTCATATGCAACCATCCCAGTGAATGGGAATCGGGTGAATTTATATAGAGAACCATGTGCCCTAGTGGTCATTGATAAAATAGATCCTAACATGCTTAATTGCATGATTGATGTGGACCTTGACAACTTTAGAATTAAACCAATTCATCCTCAGCTAAAAAATATAGACCCTATTGTTAATGAACTGGAATATCAACAAGAAGGCATGTGGCAGATGTACTTTTATGGAGATTGTTCCAAAGAAGGATCTGGAGTAGGAGTACTTTTCGTTTCCCCATCAGGCACTACTTTTAAATACTCCTTTCTATTGGCTTTTCAATGTACAAACAATACAACTGAGTATGAGGCCTTATTATTGGGGTTGGAAATTGCTAAGAAACATATGGGATTCAGTTGTTAAGAGTTTTTGGAGATTCAGAACTTGTGGTGTCTCAGATAAGATCAAAATATGCATCTAAGAATGATAGGTTAAAAAAGTATAAACATGTTGTTTGGGATGTGATTGAATACTTTGATGCATTTTTAATTGACTGGATTGAAAGGTCAAAAAATATTATGTTCGACTTCTTAGCTAATGTTGCACTAAAAAATGATGATGTAACATTGACTAGAGTATCAATAGTTGAGATCAAGGCCAGACCTTCTATTCTAGACAATGTGTATAACTAGCAAGTGTTCAAAAATGATGATGATATACTCAGTTTTGTACAATGCATTGATGAATATGAAGGTCAGAAAATCAGCTGTAATGCTTTGGTAGAAATAGTAGATGGGAAAGAAATAGTTTTTGGAAATGATATAGTTCAACTGGAAACTAATGAGATACCCAAAGGACTAGTGGAACTGGAGGGTATGTTCAGCTATAGTGATAGTCATTTACACCAGAAGTCATCTACTAAGTTGGAAGATCTAGAAGAGGTAAACTTAGGGACAAAGTCATCCCCTAAGTTGGTGTATATTGGAAAAAATATGTCTTCCCATATCAAGGCCAACCTCATTAATCTGCTAAAATAGTATAAATGTGTTTTTTCATGGTCTTATGATGACCTAAAAGCATATAGATAAGATTTATTTCAGCATGAAATACCTCTACATCCTGATGCTAAGCCTTTCAGACAAAATCAAAGACCTATCAACCCCCTCCTGGAACCCAAAATGCAAAAAGAATTGACCAAGCTGAGAGAAGGGGGAATTATAAAGCCCATAAGGCATTCATCATGGGTATCCAATCTGCTTCCTGTTAGGAAGAAGAATGGGGACATAAGGCTCTATGTAGATTTTAGGAATTTGAAT
Organism: Cryptomeria japonica; assembly: GCF_030272615.1. Classification (NCBI taxonomy): domain Eukaryota; kingdom Viridiplantae; phylum Streptophyta; class Pinopsida; order Cupressales; family Cupressaceae; genus Cryptomeria; species Cryptomeria japonica. The sequence goes on from NC_081410.1 coordinate 185,761,354, forward strand.
GTCACTTCTCTTAAGGACAACTACTCATCGCCAAATATGGAAGTCATGCTATAGAGGGTAACTGGGTGTGACCTGCTATCAATGATGGATGGTTTCTTTGGGTACAATTAGGTATTGGTAAAAGAGTCTGAGCAGTGTTGGTATTATGGATGTGTAGCATTAGTTTTGTCATTGATGTCAACACTTATCCTTCTAGAGATCTTTGGTTATGTTGAACTAGCATATTATGTTCACCGGCAAGTTCAGTGACTTATGCATAGTCACCGGTATATTGTTCACTGATAGGTTATATTGTTCACCGATACTGAGGATGACTTGTTATCATCTGGAGATCACCTGGTTATGTCGAAGACATGGTTTGGATACTTTGTTTTGGTGTTTTGGTTATTGGTCTAATCTGGTTGACATATTTGTTATTACCATCAAATTGGTCTAGGTTATGAACCGACATGCATTATCTATTCCAGATTAGCACGACACGTTATGGAGATGATTTATTAATTGGATATTGTTGTAAATGTATTGAGCTAACTTAATGCATCACATCTTGACTTGTCTGTAATTGATTTTATTGTAATATTCTTAGTAATCCTACCTACACATTTGGTCCTAGGTTTTGGTATATATGTAACGTCTCATTTGTGATATGAGATATGGTATGAGCAAAGAAGAAAAAGGTTCTGGTATTGTAACATGGTATGTGCGAATATTAAAGATCATATGAGAAGACCATAGAGAAGGTTCAAGGAAGGTTTGAAGATGATTATCAGAGCTTAACCGGTACTGAATCCAGCATTGGAGATGCTACTTTGAGCAGTACATTATCATTGGATTTAACCATCCAATTGTAGTCAGTGTGACTCCTATTTTGTGATTGAGCAGTGAGCTCTAGGTGGTTGGCCTTTCTACATATGCAGACCCCATTTATATACACATACTATCTGCAGTAGTATCATCTAATTATGGGTAAGGTTTCCCACCGTGGTTTTTCCCCTTACAGGGTTTCCACGTACAAATCTTTGTGTTATGTGTTGTGGATGTTGTTTCTCTTTCTATTTTATGCATTAAGCTTTACCGATATTATGTATCAAGTTTGATTAATTTATATTTGGGTTGAAATTAATTGACAACTGATTCACCACCCCCCCCTCTCAGTTGCCTCTGGGTCCTAACAAGCAGTTCAAGGCTGCTTTTAGTACCCCTTGGGGAACCTATGTTTATGTGAGGATGCCATTTGGTTTAAAGAATGTTGGGGCAACTTTTCAGAGGGCTATGGATGTAGACTTCAAAGAATTTATTAACATTATGATGGTTGTCTACCAAGGTGACCTTACATGCTCTTCAAAGAGGGCAGATGAACACTGTGGTCATCTATAAAAACTATTCTACAGGGCCTTGGAATTCGATGTGTCTCTAAATCCCAAAAAATACCAGTTTACTATAGGTGAAGGAAAGCTATTAGGACACATTGTTTCCAGGGAAGGAGTCAAGATTGACCCTGAGATAATTGAGGCTATTAACAAGGTGCCTCAACCTAAGAATGTTAAAGGAATTCAGTCCTTCTTAGGTAAAGTGAATTTTGTCAAAAGGTTTATAGCCAACTTTGCTAAGATTGTCAAGCCCATTGTTAAGTTGCTGAAAAGGGATGCTAAATTTTCTTGGGATCAGGAAGCAGCACAGGCCTTCGACAAGATTAAAAAGGCTATTCAGGAAGCCTCGATGTTAAAATCTCCTGATTACAGTAAGCCTTTTTCACTATTTTCCTTTGCTTCTTACCATACAATAGCAACATTCTTTCTTCAGAAGGATGATGAAGGTTATGAACATCCAATTGCTTTTTAGAGTAAATCCTTGCAGGCTGCTGAGTTAAAATATGAGATTATGGAAAAATAGGCATATGCTTTAGTCAAGGTTGTTAAAACATTCAAGCCTTATCTTGTGAATGCAATGGTTGTTGCCTATGTCCCACATGCAGCTGTCAGAGACATTTTATCCCAGTCTGAAGTTACTGGTAAAAGGTGCAAGTGGATAAATAGGATACAAGAGTTTGATCTTGAGATCAAGATCACAAAGTTGGTAAGAGGACTGGGCCTGGCCAAACTGATGACAGAGTCAAATCTTGCGAACATTGACATCAACAATGTTGAAACTGAAGAGGTTATTGTCACTAGCATTGAAATGCAACCATGGTATTCAGAGGTTGTGTATTTTTTGAAAAATGCAACATTTCCAAAGGGAATGACCCACAACTAGAAGAGAACACTAAAGCTAAAATCACAAAAATATGTTCTCATTCAGGGAGACCTGTATTGGAGAAACAGAGATGGGGTGTTATTAATTTGTCTAGATGATTCCTAAGCTCAAAAGGTTTTGACAAAGATGCATAATGGAGTATGTGGAGGTCACTACTCAACAAAGACAACTTCCGAAAAAATAATCAAGGTAGGATATTACTAGCCTACCTTATTCAAGGATACTCACAAATATGTCCAGAAATGTGACCCTTGTCAAAACATTTCTTCCAAATTGAAGCATGCGGGTGTTCTGCCACTCAACCCTGTTACAGCTGAGGCCCCTTTTGCTCAATGGGGCATTGACTTCATTGGAGAGATAATAACAAAATCAAGTCGAGGTCATAGGTGGGTCTTGGTGGCCACATATTACTTTACAAAATGGATTGAGGCCATACCCACCAAACAGGCAACTAGTAAAGTTGTTGTTGATTTTTTAATGGATAACATATTGTTAAGTTTTGGTGTGCCTGTGAAGTTGATTATGGATAATGCCATGTGCTTTAGGTTTGTGGAATTTATATAATTTTGTTCAAGTTATGGAATTATCATGTCATATTCCTCACCTTACCACCCATAGGGCAATGGCTAGATAGAATCAAGCAACAAAAGCCTCTTGAACATCGTTAAGAAGATTTTTGAGCAGAATAAAAGATCTTGGGATCAAAAGCTCAAGCTAGCTTTATGGGCAGTCAGAGTTACTGTGAAGAAGGCCATTGGTACATCCCCATTTGAATTGGTGTATGGAGTATAGGCCAGGTTACATATAAATAATCTCCTTCCTGTGTACAAATTCTTGCAAGTTGAAGAATTGGAAGTGTCTGAACCTATGGAGGACATAATGATTCAATTGGTAGAGTTGGAAGAGATGAGAATTATGGCTCATAAGAAGAATCTAAAAAATCAGTTGTAGTCAAAATATCTTTTTGACAAAAGAGCCACAACCAGAAAGTTTCAGATTGGTGACATGGTTCTTCAGTGGAGTGCTATAGAACAAGATAAGGGCAAACACAAGAAGTTTGAATCATTGTGGATAGGCCCTTTGATTATCTTCTATGTCAATGGAAAAGACTCATATTTCCTAAAAAAATGAATGGTGAGCTACATGAATTGCCAGTGCATGGACAATTCCTGAAGTACTACTTCTCATAACTCATTTTATCCATGCACAGTAGTTGTAAAAATTGTATATATTAGGTTTGGTTTGGTTAGGTTTTTATTTTGGTCTATGTCCCATAGTTTTACTAGGTTCTTGTGTTGATCTCACGTCCAACCATCCCCAGTTAGATCCATTGTTATCAATAATTTGGGTGGTGTTGTAATATTCCTAATATCTCTAAATTTTCTACAATTTTTCAGAATGTTCCTAGTCTGCAAGTCAATTGCTTCTAAGGGTTTTAGGTTTAATAATTTTGAGACCTTTGATGGAAAAAACTTTCATGTCTTGTTGTACTTAGGGACAATTTGTTTAGTCATTACCCTTTTCACCACTTAACCGGAAGGGTCATTGTATCGTTGAAAGGGGTCATTTAAGTCTTAAGCTTAGGCGGGTTTCATTTTTATTAAAGTTGGAATGCTTTAATATTCCCTAAGTCCTAGATAAGATCTTTAACGCATGTATTGGGTTCTTTAAAGTCAGGCAGATTTGAATAATCCAACGACAGTCGTGAGACCGTGAAGGGAAGTTGCGCGTTGAATAGTCTTCGCGACTCAACGACAAACTACCAGTGGTGGAGTGGTGGCGGTCAAGTGGTGAAGGTGTCTTAAAGTTCGAGTGATAAAGATTTGATCCTACGGTGGTTGTAAGACCGCGATGGAAAGTAGTGGGAACTTTACCCTTCACGAATCAGTGACTAAAGGGTGGGCCCGACAAGTGCGAGCTGCTAAAGTGCTTTAAAGTGTTGTCAGATCTAAGAGATCCAATGGTAGTTGTCAAAGTGCGATGGGAAAATGCAAGTCTTTTACCCATCATGACTCAGCAACTAAAGGCAAACATATATAGTATGGAGGGCCCTCTTTGCAAGACTTAAGTGATTAAAGGGCATGTTAGATCTGAGTGATCTAACAGTTGTCATTGAGCCGTGAATGAGAGTTACAAGTTCTTTACTCTTCGCAGATCAACGAATCAAGGAAAAAGTGCACTAAACAAATCCTTTTGGTCCGTTGGAGCGGAAAGTTTGAAATTCAAATGAATTAATTGCAGAGCATGTGGCTTGGTTGATGAGAATTAATGTTGATTTGCTACCAAGGTTTCTTCATAAAATCTTGTTTTTTGAGATTTTGATTGTAAAAGGATTTCACGAAGGGTTAGTGGAGACAAAGTTTACAGCTTATGTGAATTTTTTGGTGATAAGTAAGTTGTTCTGCGACTGCTATATTTGAAATTTCCGCTCTTGTGTGTTGGCATTGTCTAGTTTTGGAAAATTTGAAGGGTTGTTTGAACAAAAAAGTTAAAATAAGATAAACCCTAAATTATCAAAATAGAACCATGATGGGAATTCAAAGGTAAAATAGATTATCAAGAAAGGACCATCTGTGATGATTTTTTAGAACAATTGGTTTAGTCTATGAGTAGTTCTGCCAAACAAAAAGAACTTGTACCCAAATCTTCTTGCTTGCAGATTGCTGATGGTTTGTTCAACAAAGGACATTGGTTAAGAGATCCCCAAATAGGCATGTCTGGTTTAAATCTATTCAGGTGGGGTTTAGTCAATGAAATGCATTTGCTCCTTCAAATAACCTATGACAATTAGATGTTGGGAAATTGGTGGTCCCTGGAGTTTTTATGGATGTTGACTTATTGACCCAAATTGCAAAGAATTATGACTCTACTACCATAATTGTAAGGAATGTAGGTGGAATCCCTTTGATTGAAGTTGCAACTGATGAGATTAGAAGGGTTTTTTGGGTAAATGAATCTTTAAATTATCTAGAGCTGATTGATTTTGAAATGTTAAAGAAGGTCTATGATACTCAAAAAGATCATCTTAGAGATGGACCAATGAGGGAATTCTTTGCAAAAATAGGAGGGCTAACATTAGTAGGGCCTAGTACAGTTGAACCTTTCCCTATGATTTTTTTCACTTTGAGGGCTAAAGGAGTATATTGATCTCTGTGTCAGATTTTTGGAGAGGATGCAGAAAATGCTATGCCAACTCATTATATGCTCATGTTGGAATTTTGAGTTTGTTGGAATTTTGCATAGAGATTGCATTAATGATATGTTGTCATTGGTGTCAATTGAAGCTGTAATGGTATTCATGTTATTGCTGATATTGTTGCTTTTGATATTGGCTAGTAACTAGTAAGAAGAGCTTTGTGGAAGATGTTATAAACTAGTATTTAAAGTTTGTGAGTTGAACCGATGAACTGGTGTAAAGGGTTAAACTTTTCTAAGCAATGTAACCGGTAAACCCTATCAGCTGATGGATAGCATCTATTTCATAGTGCATGATGAGTTACAAAGTCTGATGAAGTGGTGATCATGGAGCAGTTGGAATTTTCTTGAAGAATGTGAAGAGATTGTCATGATTTCTAACAGTCAAGATTGTACCAACTTGTTTGTAATCTCGATGATGAGGTTAGGTTTTTTTTTGTGTTACCAACCTAACGGATTTGTATTTAAGGTCGATGAATTTGTTTGTAAAGGTTGTTGGCAAGATTGATTGAAACCTATTGAGTGTGTAGTTACCTAACCAGTGAATGGATCTGCAATTTGAGTAAAGGTAGATTGAAGCTTAGAAAGATCTGATCAAACAAATGTAGTGCTACTCAGACAGATCAAGAAAACCTATTGTTTTCTAACAATTACAGCAGTAGTAAAATCCCTTAACCGGGTAAGCTCTAACAAGCTTGGTTACTCATTATATCTTCTAACAAGGTGGTCCATTAGCTTGGATTCTTCAATCCTCTAGCGAGGTTACTCCTAATAGGGTATTGTGCTTTTCATCAAGGCATATTTGTAAATCCCCTAACCGGGTGATTCCTAGCCAGAATTAGTTCTTAACAAGACTTATTGTAAAGCTTTAACATGCTTGGCTCCTAATAGGGAAAACTTCAAAAGAGTTCAGATAGCTATCCTTGTGAGTCTCATCTCACTATGGTTTTTACCTATTTGGGTTTTCCACGTATAAACATTTGTGTCAAGTGGTGAATGTTTTTGTGGTTATGATCTTATTTGTTGATTTGATTAACTTCTGATAAGGCATGATAAGTTTAAGCATTGTTGATGTTTACAAGATTGAATTTGTTTACTGTTAAGTTGTCATTACAGCTAAACTGGTTGATGTCAAGTGTTCTTATGAATATTGATCTTGAATAAGATATGTTTACTTTGTGTGATTGAATTTGAGTTTGGGAACTTTGTGTCAGTTTTTCAATATACTGATTCACCCACCCCCTCTCAGTATTCTACTAGGTACTTATTCTTTCATCATACCATCAATTGGTATCAGAGCATCTCAGGTCCTCTTATTCTAAAAGCCTAAGAGCTTGAGGAAAAGATCTTGTAGATCATGATGAAGAAAGAAGGTTCAAAGTTCAACAAAGTTAACTATAGAATATGGAGTGACAGAATGAAGATTTACATTAAGAGTCTTGGTAGTTAGTATTGGGATCATAGAGAAAATAAGTATATTACACCTATTGGACCCCTGACTGATGATCAGAAGAAAGAACAACAAGAAAATCACCAGGCATTAGAGGTTATTATCAGTTCCCTGTCTGATGCTGAATATGTAGATGTTCATGGTCTTGAAACTGCATATGAAGTATGGAAGAAATTAGAAGAGATTTATAGTAGCGATGAACATGTTAAGACTGCCAAAGAGGAGATTTTAAGAGGAAAGTTTGATGACATGAGAATGTCTGAATGTGACAATATCTAACAATATGGTCAAAGGATTAAAGAGATAGTTGGAGAGATAAAGAGTGCAGGAGGGAAAGTGGAAGATTCCACAGTAATCAATAAGGTACTAAGAACCCTACTACCAGTCTATGTTATCTGAGTTGCATCTATTCAAGAGATGAAATCCATTGACAAGACAAAGGTAACTCTTGACTCTATTATTGGAAAACTTACTGCTTTTGAACTAAATGGCTATGATGGTAGTGTATAGAAATCAGAATCTGCATTCAGAGCTTTTGTCTCTAACTCATCTATGAGAAGAAGTAGAGATACCAACCATAGCTATGAATCTAGGCCCAGCAGAGATGCTGACAATGAAGACATCTTAGTGGATCTTGAAGCATTGTTGGCAAAATGACTCCCTAGAGGCACGGGTAAATATAGAGGTAAGCTACCTTTAAAATGTTTTGCATGCAACAAGATTGGTCATATAGCAGGAAATTGCCCTAATAGTGAAAATGAATACAAGAGAGACAAATTTAAGAAGTATAAGGGTAAAGGAAAGAGAGATTGTCTTGTAGCTATTGACAGTGGTATTACTGATGAAGAATCTGATGATGATGCTAGAGAAGATATTGTGTTTGTAGCTATTAAGGAAGAAATATCAGATTAGAAGGCACTAGTATCCATAATGGATAACTCTAGTGATTGGATCATTGATAGTGGTTGTTCACATCACATGACCGGTGATCGGAGAAAATTTATTTCCTTGAAGTAATTTGATGGCGGTATTGTTAGATTCGACAATAACTCACCCTGTATGGTTAAAGGTAAGGGAATTATTTCTCTTAATGGGAAGAGCAGTGCTAATGATGTCTATTGGGTTGAAGGCCTAAGGCACAATCCTTTAAGTGTGGCACAACTTAATGACAGAGGGTACCCACTAGAGTTTAGAAATGGAATGTGCAAAATCTTTGACAACAAAGGTGAATTGATTGCAACTGGGAAACAGACCAAAGGTAATCTATTTCATCTCAATCCTAAGGTTAGCAACTATTTGATTGCAAAATAAGATGATAGCTAGCTTTGGCGTAGGATATTTGGTCATATAAATTTTGACAATGTTGGCAAATGCACACTCCAATGAGAAAGTGTAGGTGATTGAAGGTATTGTCATTGATGGCAACCTTCCAATCATGTGATACTAGCAGGAAAACATAGGCGCCGACACCGGCAGACTCTACACTGACATATAGATCATCGGCACCGAAAAAGAAGATTACCGACACCCTGGCCGACAAGAATTTTGTGTATATATATTTTGTAATTATTTGTAAAATCTTTTGTAAGCCAGCTTGGTAGATTGTAATATGACTCATATAAGTATGAGATCATTGTAGATCATTTAGAATGTGAAGTATGGAAAGATAATAGCAGACCTAATGTGTGAATTATTAGGATAAAGGATTATGTATGTAGCAAAGCTTAAACTGGTACTGTTCTAGCATAGTAGATGTTGATCTGAAGTAGTACAAGACATTGGATTTGTATAATCCATTTGTAAGTCAATGTGACTTCTGTGTAATTGAGCAATGAGCTCTAGACACTTGGCCTTCCTGCTTGTGCAGACCCTTATTGTAAGCAGTAATATTCTCTAATTGGCCAATAAGTGAATATTGTGGGTCACAAATCCCATCGAGGTTTTTCCCACACCGGGTTTCCTCATTAAAATATTGTGTTACGGTGTGTTTCTTATGTTGTGGTTATTATTCTTCTTTACTGCATTATTTTTGGTTTAGCGGTACACAATTTTGATATGATTTTCATGTTATAAGTTAATAAAATTATTATACTGGTCAGATACTGATTCAACCCCCCCTCTCAGTATCTTTGGGAATCCTAACAATTGGTATCAGAGCCTGGTCCTCTATTTTCAAAAGCCTAATAGCTTGAGGAAGATCTTGACACCGGTAGAGATGGAAAATTTGAGAAAGCAATTGGAAACAGCTCTTTTAGACTATGATGTAGAAAAGGTGAAAAATATCAAACTTGAGGATGATCTAAAGGCTACACGGGATATCATTCGAGGACTTCAAGAATATTTCACTATAGCAAGAAATAAAAGAAGAGAACTTTGTGAAAAGATGCAGAATAATGAAGATGAAAAGGAAACTCTTAATGATCTGGTAAACAAGCTAAGACAAGAAAATAGTACAATGAAGACTGAGATGCAAGATATGACTATGAGATTTTGTAAAGAAACTAAAAATCGGTAGAAGAATGAAGAATACTTAGTTAGAAGACTGAATGATGCTGGAAATGAAAACACAAGACTCAGTCATGAAAATGATATGTTAAAGACAGATTTGATGCATACACAAAATGACAGAACTGAACTCATGAGACAGAAAGAAATGTTGGAGAATGAACTGACTGCTGCAAATCAACACAAAGAAAAATTCAAGAAAAGTTCAGAAGAACTTGTTGACATGCTGAAGAATTAGAAACCTAATGGTGATACAAATGGTCGTGGCTTTGAAATTGGTGAAAGCTCCGATACTGCAAACAATCATGATCATAGTAAACCGGTAAGACAACCTAATGCTTACAAATTCAATGGGAAATGCTTTAATAGTAACAAGTATGGTCATAGAGAAAATCAGTGTAGATCTAGAAATTATCAGAGCACTAATACACCCACCGATCAATGCTCTAAATGCAACAAAATTGGTCATAATTCAAAAAACTATAGAATGAATGTAAGATGTTATGTTTGTGGAAGATTTGGACACCTATCTAATCAATGCAAAACACAAACCGACATAGGATATGGGAAAGCTATTTAGAAAAACAATGTGACTTGTTATGCTTGTAACAAAATTGGACATATTGCAAAATTTTGTAGAAGCAAGACTTCACCAGCAAATAACAAAGGTCCTAGTTTGAAAGGTAAAGAAAAAGTTGAAGAGGTAAAGCAAGAATTATCAAAACAATGGATCAGAAAGTCAGATCATAATGTTGATGGGAATACTCCTCCACCGGCATAATAGAGTATCACTCCACCGATAGGAGACTCTTCATCTAACTGAAGGAAAATCCTTTGGGGGTTTAGCAACAAAATGAAAAACATGCTATTATTCCCTCAGTTGATGGTTAGAAGTTAAAGTTACTTCTTTACCAGTTCGCTGAGTTAAGTTGTGACTTAACTGGCAAGCATTAAATGTGGTAGTTGGAGAAAATAACATTATAAAGCAAGTGTTTTGGCTTCTTTTTCATTCACCGAGCATTCAAATCTTTGAGAGCGTGAAAAATCTCGGGCGAAGGCATCCTTAGCGAAGAAGCGAAGCAATTCATCCAAGCACTCATCCTAAAGGCAGATTGAAGTATTTATAACTATGGCTTCCTCATCCACTTTGTTAGGTCCTGGAGACAACTGAGAGGGGGGGGGGTGAATTAGTTGTCAACTAAATTCAAACCAAAAACAACTTAACCAACTTAATGCTTAATACTGGTAAACAAGTTAAGTATGTCAGTAGATAGTGTTAACAGTTAATTCCTCTACCAATAAAGATTAATGCATGAAACATAAACACAAAGTCATCCACAACACATAACACCAATATTTGTACATGGAAACCCTATAAGGGGAAAAACCACTGTGGGAAACCTTACCCACAATCAAATGATACTACTGCAGATAGTAAGTGTACATAAATGGGGTCTGCACATGCAGAAAGGCCAACAGCCTAGAGCTCATTGCTCAATCACAAAATGGGAGTCACACTGACTACAATTGGATGGTTAAATCCAATAAGAATGTACCGTGCAAAATAGCATCTTCATATGTTGGATTCAGTACCGGTGTAATGTTGATATGCTTCCACAAAAACGTAGCTTCACCTTCAAATGATGTCTTCGTGTATAGCTCTACTTAATCTCGCATATACCTTCTCACAATTCTTTTTCGCATTCCACATTCGATCTTACAAATAAGATCTTACATTTATACCATAACCTAAGACCAATTTTAGTAGGTCAGCTCTACAAGCTATTACAATAAAATATCCGATGCAATAACCGATTAAGCATGTCGGCTTAATGCATTTACAACAATAATTAATTATCTCCATAGTGTGCCATGCTGATCTGGAAAAGATAAACTTGCCGATGTAACCCTGGGTAACCCTGGACCTTATTTGTTGGTAAAAGAAAATATGAATATACCAATGATTAATTCTTCAAAAAAAAGTGTCCACATGATGTCTTCGACATTACCATGTGTCTTCCATATCATTCCAAGTGCTGGTGATCATTATATCATGCCAGTGAACTATATACTAGTAACTGTGCAATAGTTACTTGCTTGCCAGTGAATACTGCTAGATCTTAGTGTTTTAGTAGGTGTTGACATCAATGAAAAAACCATACCAAAATACCAACAATCTCCCCCTTTGGCATTGATGGAAACACGAGATGGAAAAACCATCAAAGTGCCAAAACAGAAATGCCAAATACCAAAAACCAACAATCTCTCCTAAACAACAATCTCTCCCCCTGGGAGCAACATATGTTGTCCAAAGTTTTTCAATACCAATCTCTCATTAAAAGATAATGTGTTTTTCCATAGATATCTCTCCTCCTTTGACATCAAATGCCAAAGTACAAAGTACCAATCAGTTCAATATACCAACTACTCCCCTTGAGAAGTAGCTTCCTCATCAAAGATCGGAGTAAAAGTTTTGTCTTTTAATTCTGCCGGTTGATGACAATCATCAACTATCTAAGTCTCTACCAGTGGTGGTATGAATCCAAGCTGATCTTTGAGATATTCAAAAGTCTCCTTAGGCAAAGGTTTTGTGAAAATATCTGCAAGTTGTTCTTTAGTATTCACATAAACTAGTTTTATCTCTTTTTCTTCAACTTTTTCCCTTAGAAAATTTAGTTTGATAGAAACATGTTTTGTTTTAGAATGTAATACCAGATTCTTAGATATATCAATTGCTGCAGTGTTATCGCAATATATTGTAATAGGTTCCTTGCATTTTACCTTTATGTCTTTCAACATTTGCTTAAGCCATAGTACTTGTGTATAGTTAGTTGTTGCTGCAACATATTTTGATTCTGCTGTTGATAAAGATGTACAACTCTGTTTCTTACTCAACTAGGAAACTAATATTTTTCCAAGAAAGAATGCTCTACCGGTGGTGCTTTTTCTATCATCCATATCTCCTACCCAATTTGCATCTGTGTATGCACATAGATCAAAATTTTCATCTCTAGGATACCATAATCCAAGATTTGCAGTGCCTTGTAAGTACCAGAAAATCCTTTTTACTACTAATTCATGATTTTCTCTAGGATTACTTTGAAATCTAGAAACAATACATACTACATTCATAATATTAGGTCTGGTTTGTGTCAAATACAATAAACCTCCTATCATAGATTTGTATCTAGTTGGATTAACAAGTGTAGATCCCTTTGAGATAATTTGTCATTTGTAGTCATAGGTGTGCTTACCGATTTAGAGTTCTCCATCCCAAATTTCTTTGGTAACTTGTTCAAGTATTTAGATTGACTCAAGAATATACCTTTGTCAGTCTGTGAAATCTGCAATCCTAAAAGAATTTTATTTCTCCAATCATAGACATTTCAAATTCTTGCTGCATTTTAATAGAAAATTCTTTACATAATCCATCTTCTCCTTGAAAGATTATATCATCAACAAATACTTCTATAATCAAGATGTCATCATTAGTTATTTTGTAATATAAATTGTTGTCTGCATTTCCTTTAGTAAAACCAATCTTTAAAAGATTTTTATCCAATCTTGCATACCAAGCTCTTGGGGCTTGTTTCAGTCCATACAGAGCTTTTCTTAACCTGCAAACCATATCATTGTCATCTGTCAAAGAGAATCCATCAAGTTGTTCAATATAAACTTCCTCTTCAAGATCTACATTCAAAAATGCACATTTAATATCCATTTGATAAACTTTGTAGTTCTTGTGAGCTACAAAAGCCAAGAATAATCTGATTGCCTCAATTCTAGCTACCGGTGCAAAGGTTTCATTGTAATCAACTCCTTTATGAGAATATCCCTTACACACTAGTCTTGCTTTATTTCTGACAACCTTACCATCTTCATTAGGTTTGTTTCTAAATACCCATTTTGTTCCAATTACATTTTTATCTTTAGGTCGGGGAACTAATGTCCAAGTATTATTTTTCTCAATTTGTTCTAATTCTTCTTCCATAGCTTTAATCCAAAATTTATCTTCACATGCCTCATTAATAGATGATGGTTCAATTTGAGAAATAAGACATACCTCTTCATTTGCCAATCTTCCTCTTGTCATAACTCCTTTAAATTCGTTTCCAATTATCTGATCTCAGAATGATTCAATCTTACATACCGGGGTGTCTTAGTTTGTTGTTGTTCTTCAATTACTGTGGAATCCTCAAATGGTACCAGGGTAACTGGATCTTCATTCTATACCGGTGGATTTGGTGTAGGTTCATTTGTCACAATTTCTGTTATCGGTTCAGAGTCTATATACCTTGAAGTTCCTTTGAATTGTTCATCAATCTTTACATTTGTACTCTCAACAATTTTTTGCAATCTCTTGTTAAAACATCTATATGCCTTGCTATTAGATGAATAACCAAGAAATATTCCTTCATCACTTCTAGTTTCAAATTTTCCAATATACTCATCTCTTCTAATATAATATTTACTTCCAAAAATTCTAAAATACTTAAGAGTAGGAGTATTACCAAACCATAGTTCATGAGGGGTCTTACCGGTTTCACCTTTGATGTGAACTTTGTTCAATGTATAGACCATTGTGCTCACTAGTTCTCTCCAATATACATGTGGTAAATTTGCTTCAGATAACATACTTCTTGCTGCATCCAAGATAGTTTTATTTTTCCTTTCAACAACTCCATTCTGCTGTGGTGTTCGAGGTGCTGATAGCTGTCTTCTGATTCCATTCACTTCATAGAATGTATTAAAGTCTTTAGATGTGAATTCACCTCCTTGATCTGATCTTAAACATTTAATTTTCTTACCGGTTTCATTTTCAACCATTGCTTTGAACAGTTTGAACTTTCCAAGTGCTTCTGATTTTTCTCTGAGAAAAGTAACCCAACACATTCTAGAACAATCATCAATAATTAACATGAAATATATATCACCTTGTAAGCTCTTAGTTCTAGCTAGACCACATAAATCAGTGTGAATCAGATCAAGAGTATTATTAGATTTTTCTGGAATACTTTTGAAACTAGCTCTAACTTGCTTTCCAAATTGACATTCCTTACATATTTTTTTCTGAGGTTTCACAATTTTAGGTAGATCTCTAACTGCCTTAGAGGTACTGATCTTTACCATGCAATCAAAGTTTACATGACAAAGTCTCTTATGCCATAACCAACTTTCATCTATATGTGCAATTAAGCATGTCTTTTCACTGTTATTCAAATGAAAGATATTACCTCTTGTCTGATTACCGGTTGCAATTTCTAAACCAGTTCTATTCATGATTTTGCATTTTCCATTCTTAAATTGTAACTGAAATCCTTTCTCAACCAATTGACCAACACTCAAAAGATTATGCTTTAATCCTTCAACATAGTAGACATTGTCAGTGTTATGCTTACCATCAAGAGATATTGTACCCTTACCTTTGATTGAACACGCTTTGTCATCTCCAAATCTTACTAAACCTCCATTGTATTCTTGAAAGTTCAAGAATTTACCTTTGTCTCCTATCATATGATGTGAGCATCTTGACTCAATGATCCATTCATCCTTTACTTCAACTTTTGTTGCTAGGGCTTGTTCTACCGGTTGAGTAGTAGGTGCTAGTTGATCTTCTGTTATAGCAACAAAAACCCATCCATTGTCTGTCGGATCCTCATCACAATCATCAATCACACCTTCATTAGCAATGTAACAATATTTTTCTCTATTCTTCTTAAATCTGTATCTTTGATATTCAGGATTAGGCTTGTATGTTCTTCTAGCTTCTTCTCTTAGTCTAGCATGTCTATCAGGGCATCTTGAAGCCATATGACCAATCTTATTGAAGTTAAAGCATTTAAAGGGTGCTTTACCTTCATACTTACTTCCAACTGGACCTTTAGGCATTTTTCTTGCAAATAGTACTTCAAGTTCTTCAAGTTCTCTTGCATAAAAGGCTTTCCAATCTGATTTGTCAAATGATGGAGCAGATGATGTTGATGCTTTAAAGGCCAAATCTATCTTTATAGTAGCAATAGGACCAAATTCCTCAATTTCAAAAGCTGAAAGTTTTCCAATAAATGTATCCCTAGTTATTGATGTATTAGGCATTGTTCTTAACTCATTTATAGCAGTAACCTTCATTTTATATGCCGGTGGAAATCCTCTTAAGATTTTTGAAACAATTTAATCCTCACTCAAGGTTCCTCCACAACATTTAATACCCAAAACAATTTCTTTTACTCTTTGCATAAAAGCAGAAATCCTTTCATCTTCTTCCATTTTCAGATGTTCATACCTGACTCGGAAGCTTTCAAGTTTTGCAATTTTTACTATGGAATCTCCTTCATTCAGTGTTTCCAAATGATCCCAAATAGCATTAGTAGTAGACCTATCTGATAATTCCATGATTTGTTGATCTGATAAAGCACTCAAAAGTGCTTCTCTTGCTTTGCAATCATTTTCCTCATTTTTAGCCAAGGTAGTTGGACTAGGCTGACCAGCTATAGCAGCAGTGTAACCTTTCTTTGTAACTTCCCAGACATCTTTGCCAGTGCAATTCCGATGTGTCTCCATTCTGATCTTCCATATGCCATAGTTGGTTCCATCAAGTTTAGGACTGTCCTTCCTAAAATAATTAGTAGACATTGGATCTCCTCAAGTTGTTAAACTTCTGCAAAAAGAGGACTAGGCTCTGATACCAATTGCTAGGTCCCGGAGACAACTGAGAGGGGGGGGTGAATCAGTTGTCAACTAAACTCAAACCAAAAAACACTTAACCAACTTAATGCTTAATACTGGTAAACCAGTTAAGTATGCCGATAGACAGTGCTAACAGTTAATTCCTATACCGGTAAAGATTAATGTATGAAACATAAACACAAAGTCATCCACAACACATAACACCAATAATTATACGTGGAAACCCTATAAGGGGAAAAACAATAGTGGGAAACCTTACCCACAATCAGATGATACTACTGCGGATAGTAAGTGTACATAAATGGGGTATGCACATGCAAAAAGGCCAACAACCTAGAGCTCACTGCTCAATCACAAAATGGGAGTCACACTGACTATAGTTGGATGGTTAAATCCAATAAGAATGTGCTGTGCAAAATAGCATCTTCATATGCTAGATTCAGTACCGATGTAATGCTGATATACTTCCACAAAAACCTAGCTTCACCTTCAAATGATGTCTTCATGTATAGCTCTGCTTAATCTCACATATAGCTTCTCACAATTCTTTTTCACATTCCACATTCGATTGTATAGCTCTGCTTAATCTTGCATATACCTTCTCACAATTATTTTTCACATTCCACATTCAATCTTACAAATAAGATATTACATTTATACCATAACCTAAGACCAATTTTAGTAGGTCGGCTCTACAAGATATTACAATAAAAGCATTTTACAAACAATAAAATATCCGATGCAATAACCGATTAAGCATGTCGGCTTAATGCATTTACAACAATAATTAATTATCTCCATAGCGTGCCATGCTGATCTGGAAAAGATAAACCTGCCGGTGTAACTCTAGGTAACCCTGGACCTTATTTGTCGCTAAAAGAAAATATGAAAATATGAATATACCAATGATTAATTCTTCAAAACAAAGTGTCCACATGATGTCTTCGACATTACCAAGTGTCCGTGATCATTATATCCTATCGGTGAACTATATACTAGTAAATGTGCAATAGTTACTTGCTTGCCGGTGAATGCTGTTGGATCTTAGTGTTTTAGTAGGTGTTGACATCAAAAACAAAACCATACCAAAATACCAACACACTCCTAAATTTATTGCAAACCCTACTGTGATTGAATTAATCAAGCACCCTAGACCCGTATTCAAGCTTGTTCCTAAAATTATGAAGAAAGATGATACCATAGGTGCATTTTCTCAAATTCCTAAGGGAGTAGTATATGATGAAGACCCTAGGATATACATACATTGTCATATAGAGGAATTAGGAGATGATGAAATCAAGAACATGTATTGGACTGTGATTTGTGATGAATCTGGAAATATCAAACCGGAACATAAGATAGTGGAAACCCTAGGTTTTACTGAAATCCTTAGTGTCCCGGATTTTCCCAAGGATATTATAAGGATTTTGCTAAGAAGAGTTCATGGGGAATTATTTTGGTTGGATTCAATCCATAAGATCACCAAAGAAATAGTAAAGGTAGTAACAGGGTTACCTTCCACTGGTAGTAGACCCGACAGATCACAAAAGGTCTGAAATGACACAGTAATGAAACTAACCGGCACAACATTTGACAAAAGGTCTCTAAGGGTAAACGATGTGAAGGACATCAATGTTAGATTTGTCAGTATGATTTTAGGCTACAACGCTACACATGCAAATAGGTTAAACTCAGTATCAAGCCTATTTATTAAAAGTGCATATGATATGGTTAACAACAATGCTAGAATAGATGTGTGTGAATGGCTCAAAGATGAATTAATAGACAATCTGAAGAAGATAAAGGGAGATAAGAAAGGAACCTTTAGATTTAGAAATTTACTTGTATGTTTAATGTTGTATATTACTAACAAGTACCCGGTATTGGTAGGAGAGATTTTGGTTTTGACATACTGGTAGGAAAGCAACTTTTGGATACACTAAACAACATGGTAGATAATAGTGAGAAAACATAAATGAATATTTTCAAGAACTAAAAGCTTGAATGAAGACTAGAATAAGGTTGTCACAGACAATTGTGGATAAATATCAAAATGAAATATGTTTTGTAATTAAGAAAGATGAAATCTAGATGGAGCACTTGTCCCTAGGACTATCTGGGTAACTGAAATGGGCTATGAAACAGATGATAACATCATAGAAAATTATGCAAAAAACCTCCTTGAAGCACCAAAGGAACCCACTAAGAAACTCTTTGGAAATGCAGAAACAACTGAAAGTGGAATTCAGTCAAGGAAAAGGGTTAAGAAAGTTGAACAAACTGTGAAGAAGGGAACTCGATGGGCAAAGGCAATTAAGGAAGATGTTTTGAAACAAACTGGTATCAAGGAAATCGAGTTGGAAGGACTTCAACCGGAAGCTCATCTTTCACCGGTTGGAACTTCTTCTGAGAGTGATATACCGGCAGTATTCAAAAGGGTAGAAAGGAAAAAGAAAACCCTCACCAACACCCTCACCCACACCTAGGAGAACCAGACAAAAGCAACAGGCAGTGAGGCCTCTAGTAAAAAGGGTGACTCCTAAGAAGAAAAAGGTAAAACAAGACATTGCTCCACTAGATAAGCTCCTTAGAAAAATAACAGAGGATGGAAAGTTGAAGAACATTATCAAACTATACAATACACTTTCCATTGATGATAGAGAGAGCATAGAAAATAGTGTAATCTTACACTTAGATATTTACAAGAAATTTTTTATGAAAATTGTTGATGAAATACCCACTAATCTCTACAGAAGACTTGAAGCTAGAAGGGTAGCTATTGTTGAGTTGGATAAGAAAATAAAAATTGAAAAATTACTTGCAGTGCATCAAGTTAACTCACCCAAAGAAATTGATCAATTAATTAGTGAGGCCA
Source organism: Cryptomeria japonica (assembly GCF_030272615.1). NCBI lineage: Eukaryota > Viridiplantae > Streptophyta > Pinopsida > Cupressales > Cupressaceae > Cryptomeria > Cryptomeria japonica. The sequence goes on from NC_081410.1 coordinate 185,780,316, forward strand.
ATCGGAATGTATTCTCAACCGGCCACCAGCATGTAGCACTAATGGCAGGAAGAATGAATGAAATTTAAGAAGAGACTGTGGATCAATGGGACATATTCTTTGTTGCAAAAGAGGAACATGAAGAACTCAAAAGACCCAAGACTATCAGAGTATATCAAAAAGATAGGGATAAGGGGAAAGGTAAGGTAGGAGGACCTTCAAACCTTAAGATAACTGACAAATTACCCCACCTCCTTCTGATACTACACCGGTACATTTAGTTGACACTCAACCCACTACTGAGAGTATGGAGACTCCTCTAGAGGATACAAATCTTGAGTCTAAAATTATGTATACCATGAATATTGATACACAAGAGGTAAATATTGTGGTAGATAAAGAAACCACTGAGGATAAGAAGAAAGATGTGGCTACTGAGCCACCGACTGCAGATGTGGAAATTAATGTTAGCACAGAGACAGAGAAACCGGCAGAGGACTCTACTGAGAAACAATCAGAGAAACCAGGAATGAATAGTGTTGAGGCAAATACATAGAAACTGGAAGTACATTTAGAGACTACATCTGAGAAACCAGCAGTTGAGAGCTCAAAGAAACCATCTGAGGCACTGGAACAGAAACAGGTTGATGTACAAGTTCAAACTGAGATAGTGCCACCAACAAAAACTGAAAAACCAAAACCTTTGCTAATAGAAATGCATACCCAAACAGATCCTCCTGAGAAAGAGGAAAGCAAGGTTATTACTACAACCGACAGCATGGAAATTGTAAAAACAGTTGGACAGACAATTGGTACTTCTATACCAGAATTTCGGCCTACAAATGTAACAGAGGTCTTATTGGACTCAATAAAGAAAATCATAGCGTAATGCACAAGCCTATAAGGCTATTGATGATACAATCTCCATTCTTAAATTGATAGCATCCAAGTGCATTGTGGATAATAAAGATTCTTTAGATCAACTAGACACATTGTCCAAATACATCACTGACAACATTTTGATAGTTGATCAAATAAATGAGGACACATTTAAGGAGAAAATGAATAAAGAGAAAGAGAAATTCTTTGATGTAACAATAAAGAAGTGCATGGAACACATTGGTACCCTTTTACCGACACTAAACAAAACAATAATGGAGTTTAAGGAACTCTATAGAGATACTTGCAAGACAAATGTTCTGACAATAGATAAAGACAAGGCAATAGTAAGGTACAAAAGGAAATTGACAATATAGTTGATAACCTCATTGGTTCATCTAAACCATTATCAGTTACAGAGTAGAAGATACACAATCTTGAACAAAAACTTGAGAATTTTAAAAATGAGAAAGACAAAATAAAAAGGAAGACAAAAGACCTTAAATGCAAACTCAGCCCTAAATTGGAGTACCTCATCTCTTTGAGTAAAGAGATCTCTGAGGAACTTTTTCAAGGACTAAAGACACGGGAGGAACAAATGCATCACCTCACCGATACTATTCAAAGGACAGAGGCTACACTGAAAGATAGTGAAAAGTTCACTAAGAGTCTAAATTTGGTATTAGCAAAACTCTTTTAGATTGTAACCCATAGGATACAAGGATCCAGGCAGGAAACACACTCCACTGACAACAAATGACAACCTTTGTCATTGATGTCAAAAGGGAGAGTAGTGAGATGAGAAAAATGATCAAAACAGGACATCATCAGCTCAGGGGGAGCATGGAATTTTGAGCACATAGTTTTGGTAAGAAATTCTTTTTGGACATCATATTTGGACACCTTTTGATTTTTCTCATGAGTGTTGCCATCAATTCCAAAGGGGGAGATTGTTGGCAAATGCACACTCCAATGAGAACATGTAGGTGATTGAAGGTATTGTCATTGATGGCAACCTTATAATCATGTGATATCGACAAGAAAACATAGGCACCAGCATCGGAAGAATCTACACCGGGATACAGATCACCGACACTGAAAAAGAAGATTACCGGCACCCTGGTCCATAGGAATTTTGTGTATATATATTTTGTAATTAATTGTAAAATCTTTTGTAAGCCGACTTGGCGGATTGTAATATGACTCATATAAGTATGAGATCATTGTAGATCATTTAGAATGCAAAGTATGGAAAGATAATAGCAAATCTAATGTGGGAATTATTGGGATAAGGGATTATGTATGTAGCAAAGCTTAAATTGGTACTGAAACTAGCCTAGTATATGTTGATCTGAAGCAGTACACGACATTGGATTTGTATAATCCATTTGTAAGTCAGTGTAACTTCTTGTAATTGAGCAGTGAGCTCTAGGCACTTGGCCTTCCGGCATGTGCAGACCCCTATTGTAAGCAGTAATATTCTCTTATTGGCTAGTAAGTGAATATTGTGGGTCACAAATCCCACCAAGGTTTTTCCCACACCGGGTTTCCTCGTTAAAAAATTGTGTTTCTTATGCTATGGTTATTATTCTTCTTTATTGCATTATATTTGGTTTATCGGTACACAATTTTGATATGATTTTCATGTTATAAGTTAAGAAAATTATTATACTGGTCAGATACTGATTCACCCCCCCCCTCTCAGTATCTTTGGGAATCCTAACAGACAATAATGTTAAAGTAAGTGAGTCTAAGATAGTAAGAGGTCTTCCTCAGTTGGACAAACCGGTTAATGCTCTTTGTAAAGAATGTCAACTAGGAAATATGACTTCTTTAACTTTCAATAGAAAGTCCTTCTCAGTAGAGCACTTGTTAGATTTGGTTCATACAAATCTATGTGGACCAATAAGAACAAGAAGAATTCAAGGTGATGGATACTTCATGATCTTCACTGATGATTATTCAAGGATGATGTGGGTCACATTATTGAAGGATAAGAATGAAGCTTTTGGTAAATTCAAGGCATTCAGAGCCTTAGTTGAGAAAGAGAGGACAAAAAGATAAAATATCTATGAATAGATCAAGGCGGTGAATTCACTTTTGTGGAGCTCACTAAGTATTGTGATGATAATGGTATCAAGCTGCACCTTTCTGCACCAAGGACACCACAACAGAATGGTATAGTAGAGAGAAACAACTGGTTAGTGGTTGAAGCTACTAGGACTATGTTGATACAAGGAGGTGTAGTAAAAACATTTTGGAAAGAAGCTATAAGTATAGTTGTTTACACAATGAACCGAGTTCTGGTGAAAAGAGGTAAGGACAAGACCCCATATGAATATTGGTATGGGAGATCACCTGATGTTAGCTATTTTAAGATATTTGGAAGCAAATGTTTTATTAAAAGAAGTGATTACATAAGCAAGTTTGAATATAAGAGTGATGAAGGCATATTTCTTGGCTATTCCACCAAGAGTAAGGCCTATAAATGCTTCAACAACCAGACACAGAAAATTGTTGAGAAGGAACCAGTTTTGAGAAGAAGGATGAAGATCCTTGCATTTTGCTTTTAGAACCTAAAACTGTTAAATTAGAAACCGGTAAAGCAAATCCTGATGTACTTGTTCAATCAGAACAAGTGAATTCAGAGAAAGATAATAATGAAGAAGCTGAACCTGAAGAGAATGATCATGTTATTCCTAGGTATGTGAGACTGAATCATAGTCCTGAACAAATAATTGGAGATAAGGATGCTGATGTACTAACTAGAAGGAGAATAAGAGAGGACTCTTGCATGATCTCCACCTTTGAACCTAGAAGTGCTAAGGAGGAATTTGGTGATGATCATTGGGTGAAAGCTATGGAGGAGGAGTTGGATCAAATTGAGAAAAACAACACTTGGACCCTGGTACCCTGACCGGTAAACAAGAATGCTATAGGTACTAAATGGGTGTTTAGAAACAAGTTAAATGAAGATGGTGTTGTCATTCTCAACAAGGCAAGATTAGTATGAAAAGGTTATGTGCAAGAAGAAGGAGAGGATTATGGAGAAAATTTTGCACCAGTAGCAAGACTGGAAGGTGTCAAAACATTGCTTGCATTTGCAGCTCATAAGAAGTTCAAGGTATACCAGATGGATGTTAAGTCTATATTAATGAATGGGATACTGGAAGAAGATGTTTATATAGAGCAGCCTGATGGTTATGCATTGATAGAAAAGGAAGACATGGTATGCAAATTGCATAAAGCTTTGTATGGATTAAAGAAAGCACCCGAAGCATGGTATGAATGACTTCATACTCATCTGATGAAGATAAGCTTTTATATAACTAGTGATGACAATAATATTTATCTCAAGTCTAAAGGAGATGAAATACTGGTCAGTGAAGTATTTGTTGATGACATTATATTTGGAGGTAATGTTGACATGAGTAACTGTTTTGCAGATGAAATGAAGAATGAATTTGAGATGTCATTAGTAGGGGAAATAAAAAATTTCATAGGCTTACAGATACAACACATAAAGAATTGTATTTTCATTACTCAATTCAAGTATGTGAAAGAGGTTTTGAAGACTTTCGGTATGAGTGACTATAAACCAGTTGGAACCCCAATGGTTACAGGTTGTAAATTGTCCAAGGAAGATGCATCTAAGTCTGTAGATAAAAAGGAATACAGGTCAATGATTGGCAAATTACACTATGTTGTTCACAGTTGACCAGATATTGCCCATACAGTTGGTATTGTTGCTAGATTTCACAAGAATCCAAAGGAGGCACATCTGATGGCAACCAAAATAATTTTTAGATATCTGAAAGGTACTATTGACTATGGGTTATGGTATCTAGATGGTGGAAATTTTGATTTGAAAGCATACACAGATGTTGATTGGGCAGGAAATATTGATGACTGGAAAAGTACTGTCGGTGGAGCATTCTTTCTAGGAGGAAGGCTAGTTTCATGGAGTAGTAAAAAGAAGAGGTGTACCTCAAAATCTACTGATGAAGCTGAGTATGTAGCAGCTTATATGAATTGCACACAAGCTATGTGGATGAGACACATTTTGGAAGGTTTGAAGATGGAAATCTTAGAACCAATAAAGATTTTGTGTGATAATACAAGTGCTATAAACATTTCAAAAAATCTTATTTTGCATGTAAGGACTAAGCACATTGAATTGAAATATCACTTCTTTAGGGAAAAAGTTCAAAGTAAAGATGTTACCTTGGAGCATGTTTCTACCAAGGAGCAGCTTGCAGATATCTTCACCAAACCTCTTCCTAAGACCACTTTTGAGTATCTTAGAATTCAATTGGGGATTGTCCCTCTTCATGAAGTTAGTTGAGCATGATGTTGATTGCATCAGTCCCTGAACCACTTGTAGAATTTTACATGGATTGATGAAGAAGTGGATGTATTCCACAGGGGGAGCATCAAATTGTAGAATGATGTTGATGCACAGTGAGAGAAGAATTGCATTTTATTTTTACTTTCACTTTGGCATTTTTTTCAAAGAGGGAGAATAATTATGTGATTGAGGAGAAGAATATGTGTCTAATTAGGTGAACCAGTGACAGGCTGAAGATAGACAACAACAAGGTGAATACTTGGTAATGTAAACCACGATTCCTATTCACCAATTCACCAATCTCAATAGCAATCAGAGGTGTTGATATTTGTATTGCCATCAATGCCAAAGGGGGATATTGTTGGCATTTTGTATAGAGATTGCATTAATAATATGTTGTCAATGATGTCAATTGAACTGAGAATGGTATTCACGTTATTGCTGATATTGTTGTTTTTGATATTGGCTAGTAACCAATAAGAAGAGATTTGTGGAAGATGTTGTAAACTAGTATGCAAATTTTGTGAGTTGAACTAGTGAACTAGTGTAAAGGGTTAAACCTTTCTAAGAAATGTGACCGGTAAACCCTATCAGCTAATTAAACCCTAATAGATCAAGTTTGTTGGTTTATTATCTGATAAGTGATAATGACGGAGACACGTGTGATCATTGTATGAGGATAAGCTCAAATTGTTTTGGCGCGTTTGTTTTTGTCTAGGGAAGGAGCAAAGTGGATTGCTTCAAATGCACATTGCATGATGAGTTACAAAGTCTGATGAAGCGATGATCAAGGAGCGTTGGAATTTTCTTGAAGAATGTGAAGAGATTGTCATGATTTCTAACAATCAAGATTGTACCAACTTGTTTGTAATCTCAATGATGAGAATTAGGTTTTTGTTGTATTACTGTCCTAACTGATTTGTATTTAAGGTTAATGAAGTTGTTTGTAAAGGTTGTTGGCAAGATTGATTGAAATCTATTGAGTGTGTAGTTGCCTAACTGGTGAATGGATCTGCACTTTGAGTAAAGGCATATTGAATCTTAGAAGGATCTGATCAAGCAAATGTAGTGCTACTCAAACAGATCAAGAAAACTTGTTGTTTTCTAACATTTACAACAGTAGTAAAATCCCTTAATCGGGTAAGCTTTAACAAGATTGGTTACTCATTAAATCCTCTAACAAGGTGGTCCATTAGCTTGGATTCTTAAATCCTCCATCGAGGTTACTCCTAACAGGGTATTGTGCTTTTCATCAAGGCATATTTGTAAATCCCCTAACTGGGTGATTCCTAACCGGAATTAGTTCTTAACATGACTTATTGTAAAGCTTTAATAGGCTTCGCTCCTAACAAGGAAAACTTCAGAAGAGTTCAGATAGCTATCCTTGCGAGTCTCATCTCACTATGGTTTTTACCTATTTGGGTTTTCTACGTATAAACATTTGTGTCAAGTGGTGAATGTTTTTGTGGTTATGATCTTATTTGTTGATTTGATTAACTTCTGATAAGGCATGATAAGTTTAAGCATTGTTGATGTTTACAAGATTGAAGTTGTTTACTATTAAGTTGTCATAACAGTTAAACTGGTTGATGTCAAGTATTCTTATGAATATTGATCTTGATTGAGATATGTTTACTTTGTGTGACTGAATTTGTGTTTGGGAAATTTGTGTCAATTTTTCAATATACTGATTCATCTGCCCCCTCTTAGTATTCTACCAGGTACTTATTCTTTCATCATACCATCAATTGGTATTAGAGCTTCTCATTATTCTACCCCCTCTTAGTAATGTTGATATTTACAAGATTGAAGTTGTTTACTGTTAAGTTGTCATAACAGTTAAACAAACTGATGTCAAGTATTCTTATGAATATTGATCTTGACTGAGATATGTTTACTTTGTGTTACTAAATTTGAGTTTGGGAACTTTGTGTCAGTTTTTCAATATACTGATTCACCCCCCCCTCTCAGTATTCTACCAGATACTTATTCTTTCATCATACCATCAAAAATGCTATGCCAACTCATTATATGCTCATGATGGCAAAATTCTCAATCCATCTATAGCAATAGCTTATGACTTTGCACCTTATCTAGAAAATGTGATGCATGAGAGTTTGATTGGGATTAATATTGCCAAGGTGGATAGACCTTTTGGCTGGTATTCTTTGTTAATACACATGGTCTTGTTCAAGGGTGTAGACTATTTTGCAAAGGGTATGGACTTACTAAGAGTAAAAGATGGTGAAAACATGCTAGTGCAATTATGGAGTGTAGATCTATCCTGGGATAGAGAAGATGCCCTCTATTTAAAGTTTGACAAATGTTTTGCAACAAGGTTAAGAATTATCTTGTGTCAAGAGAACTCCAGGATCCCAAAAGTTGTTCTCGAATTTATCAGACCCAAGGAATTTGCAGAAGATATCAAAATTCTACATAATTGGGGTGATATAATTTTGTATCTTGATTCTATTATTTTTAGAGTGTATGCCTTTAGGGGAACCCCATATTTTCTCCCTTATCAGGTCCTCTTGAAAATAGGTATTGCTGAGATCATAAGGTAGATTAGGGGTCTGTAGGAAGCAGAATTGATAGGTCAGGGGAGAGGAACAATTTTTCCAACCATTACCATTGCACACCAATTTGTTATTACTAAAGGGGATTGGTTGCATTTTGACAAGTTCTTCAAGCCCTACAAATTGGCAATAGAAGTTGCAACATTTGCTGACCCAGAAGATTTTTTCAATGGCATGTTCAGAAACAAGGTCAGGTGTGGTGCTAAAGTTCATCAATTCCACTTCCTTGAGGATTTAATAAGAAATGAGTTTAATGTAGTGGAGCAAGAGGTGAAGAAAGAAAAATGGTTGGTATATAAGAAAACTCTTGACTTTGTCTAGTATTTTGATAAAAGATATGATCCACTGAAGAGCTTTCATCTATTTGGGGAAAAGGCAAAGTTTCTAATAGAATATTTTGACGACACCATGCAAACCCTAAATGAGAAAAAAGATGTAGTAATAAAGGCAAATCCTGAAAAAGGCCAAACTCATCTTGACTAAACCTATCTTTCCTAAGATCATTCCTCCTACTGAATACGTAATGTATAAGAAATCGGCCTATAATGTGGTGATGCCTAGGAGGAATGAGCCTTCTACATCAAAGGGAAAAAGGCCAATGGAGGATGCTCCTGAGTTCCAGACTTACCCAAAGAGGCACAACCAAGTGAATCTATGTATTCACCTTCCCAATTCCCATTATCTACAGGTGATGAGCAGGTTGTAGTTGAGAAACTACTGCAATTAGGAAGCTTGGGACAAATTTATTTTACTTATGGAGAATTGAAGGAGGGAGTTCTAGAGAAGCCATCGGGTGCTAAAATGGATTTAACTATTGAAGATTTTGTTGGAAGAGAATTCGATCCTATTATAAAATAGGCCTGTGATGATTTTTTGGCCGATGACAATTTTGTGAGGTTAGGAGCCTTTTCGCAATTTGTTTGGAGAAAGCATATGGATCATTTTAAGGAGAGATGTGAAAAAAGACAAGTTAACAACCAAATAAAGATCCATCTGCTATTGAAGTAGAAATTAAACAAGAAATGCTAAAATAATTTGAGATGATTACCCTAGAGGAGGGGAGAAAATTAATTGAAAGTGCTAGAGTACAAATTCTCCCAGATTGGGATATAGCAGATGTTGTGGTTTTTTATGTAGCAAGAAAAGAAACTAAGCCCCTGGAGGGGATAACCTATAGTAATGACCATGCAACTCTTGTAATGTGGTCATTAAAAAGAGAAGAGAATAGAAGAAGGGGTGAATCCTCAAGGTCTAATTACTCATGGGAGATGATAGTGAAGAGGGTCAAAGATACAGGTACAAGAGAAGTTGCTAGCATGACTTTAGAGTCTACTAAGTTTGGAATAGTAGTGGCCAAGAAGGAGGCAAAGGAGAAGGCAGATCTTTAGGTAATTAGAAGTAATTCTCAAGGCTTGCAATGATGCAAAGCTTGAAATCACTCATAAGGACAATACAGTTGTAGAATTAAAAGGTAGATTGGAAGGACAACAGAAAAAGGGTGGGTCCTCTCAATTTATGATTGCCTCTTCTCCTGCCAAGACCCCTTCTTCTAGTCCTATCATTGAATTTCCTCCTTCCCCCATGACTTCTACCTTTCAGTTAACAGAGAGTATTCTAGATGAAATTGAAAAGTTAAAGCAGGCTCAATCAATATTGGCAAATAAGTATGAAGAAAAAGTCAGACACTATTTTGAAATTTTCCAATATTGTTGAGGTAGCAATTGTACATTTGAACATGAAAATAATAATGAATCTCTTTGATTCTTTGAAGGAGGAAAAGGCTACTTTGGAGCGAGTCTTAGACAAGTGGACTTAGAGTCAATATATTCCTTATCTTAGGAAGAAGTAGATGTTGATGATACAATTAAGTCAACTTATGAATTAGTTAAAGACTTGTCCAAGTTTGCAGCTGAAAGAATAAACATTGAAAGAGGGGCAAACTTATTCTGAAAGGAATATGCCAAGGAAAAGTTTGAATTATTTCCTAGAGGCTTCTTAAGTGCAAACAAAATGAAAGACAAGGGAGTGTGGATTGAGGAGCTAGATCACAGGATGTCTCAAAGGATAAATAATATTATAAACATGGATAATACCTCTTTTTTTATTCAAACTATTGAGGAAATTGAAAAGGCAAAATCATATTTTGGCTTTTTAGAAAAGGAGGTTAAACAATTAAGGATGAAATGGAAAAGTTTGAATAAAGAAAAGCTTGAATTTATCAACTTTACTTAGCCCAATGATGAGATGTTCAAAGTATGGGAAAGCAAGTACATTTTGAAAGAGACAAGAGAACAAAAAGGTCCCACTGATGCTCTAGTATGTGACAGTTCACCGGCATCCTGAAGAAGTTGGTTTTTTGTAATAAATTTTGGGTAATTGGAACCTTGAAGAGTTGAGGACACCTGGTGTCTGATCCGTGAATATAGGGAGGTTAGTTATCTAAAAGATGTTGCACATTTTCTTTGAAAAGAACACTAGTATCTCCACCATAATTAACAGATCGCTAATCAAAATATCTTAAGACAAAGGGACCACATGTTAGGAAACTGCCCTTTTGGCCATTTTCTAGCTGGATGACCAATTAGTTATAGAAGCATGCATTCCAAAAGAAGCTATGCTTCTCCCTCAATTGCAGTCTTGTTGCATCCAAAGTTCTATAAAATGATACCAGGACTACCTAGAAAGCATCACAAAATTTGGTATCAAAGCTTTGGCAAAATATATGCAGACTTTGTTTTTGGCATTCTGAATCATTCTTGTATCTCTGTAATATTTGATGAGGGAATAATAATATATAGTCAAAATATTTTGAGCTCAGATCTGTGTTGTCTTTATGTTTGCATGTTGGTTTCATATTAATTAAATAATCAAGGATTGTTTAATTAGATGATTTGCAAGGCAATTAATGGGAATGTTTTAAGTCTTTTTCTCAAGGAGGAAAATTAAATATACTTAATTCATCTTCATTTATATCAGTATATTCACATGAATTTGATGACTAGGTCTAGTACAGATTAGAATTTTGTATATGTGAGACATATTAGATTTAATAGATAAAAAATAGTGATATGTATATGAATTTTGTTATCAAATTTCAATCTAGTTTTTGATGACTCTGATGCCCGGATAAGGCACAGGTCTAAATTGCTAGTATTTGTGACATCTTTGTGGTCCCATATAATCAAACCAAATTTTTCATTCATGTTTGGTTGCACTAAATTAAAGAAGTTTGCAGAAAACTCGCACTAGTTTTCTGTAAACCATCTACTAGGTTGTGAGAAAGTAGTCACAATTAGGTTCACCCACCCAAGGTTTGTAAAGCTTGAAATGCAGGAGGTTTTTTCCTTGTAAACCTTGTTAATGTTGTCTTGTTTCGTATTCTTGTTGTTCTCTTCTTTTGTAAACAGAGGCATAATTTGTGAAGAGAAAACAAAGTAGTCAGAAATCGAGACCAACAAATCATTTGCACCTCATGGGTGATATTATGATCTTTTAGACTTCAGTTGTGTCTTCCTTTGTGTCTTTGGGTGCTCTTGCACCACTTTTATTTTTTATATTTTCAAATGGAGCTCTTAGATTTTTGTGGTTTGGCTTCTTTCACTTTGGTATCTCCTTCATATACACTCTACAACTTGTCCCAAGTTTATTTTGTCAATGTGCAATGCATGACTTTGAAAACTTTGTATTTGACAGACCACTTAATACTGCATTCTTATCTTTGGCAGTGTTCCAATATTCCCTTTTATCATTATTGTAAAGCGGAAAATCACGATCGAACCCTAGTTGCTCTCCCCTCTTCCAACTCCAAGGAGAGAGAAGGGAGGTTCACTAGGGTTGATGGTTTTCACTTAGGGGAGAGAATTTACATTCAAAAGAGGGGTTGAAACTCACAAGATCCAATCCCACCCAAGGCAAGATTGGATACTAAATGTGTTTCAAGGGGTTAAGACAGCAAGGCTACCCTCTTTTGTAAAGAATGTTGATAGGAAGATTAAGCTAGGAATGCATAGAAAGTGAGAAAGATTCGCTTATAAATTGAGATAGGAATACAGTATGAAGCTGCGGACCTGGAAGTAGCAGTGAAATGTCGATACAACGCTGTCCTGCAAATTTGAGCAAAAGTTGTCGGGACGATGGCGCCCGGCACTACGGTCCTCCGAAAAATCCACGAAACGAAGGGGGATCTATTCATCTCTGCACAAGGATTCCGGATCTTCAATTTCAGCCGCGTACGTGTAACCTACACACAGAAAAGTGAAGACAATTGGGGGGTTAGGGATTAGGGGTTTGCCTTTAGGTCAAACCCCAGTTTTGGAATTAACCAAGAAATGAGCAAGTGCTATAAATGTAAATGACTGTAAAACAAGTACTAATACCTTGTTCTAAGGATGTTTGTATCCTTATGTGCGAAGGTATATATATTGTATGTTGTTGTAGTATGTTGTATGTAGTATGTAGTAAGTGATCTCCTCTTCAATGGTTGAATCCTTGTCTTGAATGCAACACTTAGCCTTGAATGGAGACTTGAAATGATCAATTGCTTGAAGGAATGCTTGAATGCTTGAATGCTTGAGTATAGTTTCTGCGCTTTTTCCATCATCTCGAATGAAAGAGGAAAATGTAGTTTATATACTTGTCAATTAGGGCTGATAGACTGATTTTCCCGACCTTAGGCCGACCAAGAAAGTTTATTTTCCAAATTGCAAACAAAGAGACCTGAAGTCCAAAGGAGACCGGGCCCAAAATAGGACCCAGGGACTAGGGCGCTGGGCACCATGGTCCTGGGGGACCAAGGCGCTGGGCACCCTGGTCCTGAAGGACCAGGGCGCTGGGCGCTCTGGTCCCACCTCCCGAGACAGCAGGGTGCAAGGAGGTTCAGGCCAGGGTGCTTAAAAAATGCAGTTTTCAGTGTCGTAATCAGGTTTCGGGGTCTCCATTCAGGTTCCATGTTGCGTCGCCATCGTGAAGACCGAAATGCAGTCGAAATTGCAAGTGTCGCAATTTTAGGACGCTACATTTAGCCCCCACTTTAGCGGGAGTATGTATGCTCATACTTCCGGTAAAGTACAAGGAAACAACATTGAAAGATTTTCACCACGTCAAGGAGGCAAGATACACCAAGCCCCCAGTGGACTAAGGATCTTACGACTTCGATTGACAAAGTAAAAGGGAAGATCACGAGGGAGAACCATGACTGTCAGTAGTAAGGTTCCCTCACTATGAGTCATGCAAAAGAAATACCGAAAATTTTCAAGGCAAAGCTAAGTTCGCCAAGAAATTTTCATGTATCTTGAAAAGATATGAACGGGATGTATGCCCCCCTATGTTAAAGTGATTGCACACGCCTCACCGGGGGTGATTGCTTTAAGGTAGTGATACATATAAGAATGAGAAAGGAAAGGAGCACGTTATCGCAAGGATTTAGCCCCCAAGTGTGAGATAAGCCCAAGGATAATAGACACAAAACACAAAGCACAAGGTGACTTTGCTTTCCTCGGGGTCAGTATGTTGTATGATAAGTCATGTATATATATCATATGTATGTATGCATAATTGTTCTTCATTCCCCAATCAAGGAAGGTCACCTAGAAGAAGGGAACACATGTGTCTTTTGAGTCAACATGAGAGAGATCGAGAGATCTCAATGCTGTGCATCGTCCTCAAGTAGACAACACTAAGGACAACAAATAGAAGAATGAGAATAACATATAGAAGAAGTAACACAAGAGAGGAGGAGAGAATCTGCTATGCTAATGTAACTAGTCTAGCACGTCATCTACCCCTCGATCTTGCTGATCAATGTTTCGGGAAGGCAGGGAACACGCTAGAGGAGGAACATCCAACACAGTAGATGGAGCTATCACAAGATCCAAACAAGGGCTATGTTCATGTTCCGAGCCACATTGTTCTTGTCTAGGAGCTAGGATAAGTGCTTTAGAAAATTCATTAGATAAATGGTTATCAATATCAACAAGTTCATATTCACTATCAGAAGCAAAAGGAGTAACATTTTCATCATGAATAACATTTTCATCTATAGCATCATCAAGATTTATAAAAATAGGATCTTTAATTCGCACAGGATCAAGACCATCATGCATCTTATGTTTAGGAGATTTTGGAGAAAATGGAATAATGCTTGTTGAAGGTGTTTTTGGAGATTGCAAAGTTTGAGAAGCAGCTGCTTGAGCTCTAAGACGACGCTTTCGTCGGCGTTCACGTGCAGAACGATTTCGTCTAGTCTTAGTAGGAAGTGGAGAAGATTGAGGAGGAGGAATGTTCTCATCCTTATCACTTGGGTGTTTAGGTTGTGGTCTCTTAGGCTGGATAATAGGAGAAGAAGAAGGTCTCTTCTCTCTATAAAAAGAAGGAGGAGGGACTGCTCCATACAAAGTAGGAATATTTGGTTTAGGAAGAAGACCAAGTCCATCATGACGAGGAGGTATAGGTCTACTTTCAGAAGGTTTATTAGGCATAGACATAGTCACATCCATAGGAATGGGTTGAGAATCTTCTTGAGGAAAGACATTAGTTTTATCTTTCAAAGGAAGAACTTCCTTCTCAAGAACGATAGGAATATCAAGTTTAGGTGTTCTAGGTTCACTTAGAGATAAGATCATGTCTTTTTTCCACTTTTGATAAGATTTGAAAAGATGATCACTTCGCGGAGGAAGAGATTGGAATTGTTTAGGCCAAAAATAATCAAGAGGAACGCTAGAAGTTCTTTGAGCTGGTTTGAAGAGACTATGATTGACAGTAACAACTTCACCATTATGGGAAAATTTCAAACACTTGTGAATAGGAGAAGCAATAGCTTTCATGGAAGATAGCCAAGAATAGCCAAGCTTCACACGAAATTGTTCGGAAGATGGAATAATAGCAAAGTTCACATCAAGGGATTTGTTATGGACCTCAATAGGCAATGTAATAGAACCAATTGCAGGAGAAGAAAATGCATCAAATAGTTTCACAATCACATGTATTTTGTCATAGATCACTTGATTCAATTGCAAAGTAAAAAGAAATTCTTCAGTAATAACATTAACCATGCACGAAGGATCAATAAGCACTCCATGGCAAGGTGTATTCTTGACTTTTGCAACTATGTATAAAGGACCATCAGGTGCCCTAATGGTTTCACTGGAATCAAATGTGATGGAAGGTTCTTTAGGGTTTTCTTGCTGCTCTACAAAGTTAATCACATTCGGAGTCATAGACACAAGACCATCAGATGAGAGAGAGGAATCATTAGTCTCAATTGCATTAGAGGTGTGAGAAGGTAATGGATCAGTAAAAATCTGAAGATTTTGGTTAGGAGGAGCTACCGATGTGTTGCCTTTATCATTCACTCCAGAAACAGAAATAGTATTATTATCAATCAAATCTTGAATTTTACCCTTTAAAGAAAAACATTTTTCAGTATCATGCCCAGGCTGACGATGAAATTGACAAAAAGCTTTGTTATCAAAATAAGGTGAAGTAATCTTTGCAGGATCAATTTGTCTTATAGGAGGAAGAGTAAGCACATTTTGTTCCAATAACTTATTCATAATTCTATGCAATGATTCATTCAAAGGAGTATACTTTCTTTCTTTCTTGAAAAATTTAGAAATAGGGGGCACACCTGATGCTGCATTCACATTGTTGTTGATGATGTTTTCATTGAATTTGATGGAATCTCTGTTCGGTTTAAACTTCCCAAATGGTTGTTGACTGCTATCACCCTTATCACTCAGAGCCATAGGATGTGATTGTTCCATTTGACTCACAGTCAGTTGATAATTGTGAAGAGTTGCACACAACTGTTGGAAAGAAGTAAACTTAGAAAATAGAAGTTTGTCTCGAATATCTTTTTGTAAATTACAAATAAAGATTCTTTGAATATCATTGTCAGGCACTGGAAAAGAAATTTGAGCATACAAATGCTTATATCTACCAATGAAATCAGTCACTTTTTCTTTAACACCTTGTTTGCAATGCATTAAATCAATCAAAGTAACTTTAGGACTTATGTTGTTTTGAAATTGTTGAATGAAAGCATTTGCAAGTTGTTCGAAAGAAGTAATAGAATAAGAAGGCAACGAGCAATACCATTGTAGGGCTTTGTCTCTTAATGTTCTAGTAAACAGTTTTGTAAGCAACCTTTGGTCATAAGCAAAATCAGTACATATTGTTTGAAAGGTCTTAACATGTGTTAGAGGATCACCCTTACCATTATAAAGCTCCAAATGCGGGATTTCAACATGTTTAGGAGGAATAGCTCAAACAATGTCAAGAGAAAGTGGGCTCGCAACATCAAATGTGGGCACACTAAACTTAGATTGATTCATAGAGGCAATTTGTTGCTGTAAAGAAGAGACAGTTTGTGCAAGATTGTTAATGGTCGCTTCAGTCGAAGAATTCATATTAGATGTGTTAGATTGAGATGGAGGTGTTATGTTATTGAAATAAGGTAAAGAGTAAGGTGGTGGGACTCTATGATAATTAGTCATAGGAGATGATTGGACAGGAGGAACACTACAAGGAGGAATGGAATGATTAAACGAATTGCCCCCTTGCGTCATGTTCATTTGTGAAGATGTAATAGGAACACTCATTGAAGGAATGAATGAAGGAAGAGGGTTAATTGAAGGAAGAGGGTTGATTGAAGAAGGGGGATTGCCCCCATGACTAGTGATCACAGGGGGAATGTCTTGTAAAGAAGTAGTCATTATGTTTGATGTAAAGGTAGGTATGCTAGCAATAGAAGTCATCAAAGGAATAGAATGATTGACTTGAGTAGGAGGTTGTGTATAACCCAAATTTTCAGCACAACTCTTCATAGGCATCACATTCGAATCCACAATGTGTGCAATACCACGCAAAATATCAATTCCATTCTTATCACTTTGAAGCATACGTTTTAGACCCTCAATTAAAGGAAGAGCTTGACTATCAGGGTATTCTTGAGACATCCATTGTCGAAAATCGTCAAATTGGTTATTCAATTTCGAAAGTTGTTCTTCAGAAACCTCATGGAGAGCTTCTTCATCATTAGGAGGATTAGAGGAATTACCCATGTCCTCGTTAAAAAGGCTATTCAAATTAGGTTCCATCTCCTCAGTAGTTAAACCTCGGAAAGACTTAATTCTCAGGCTTCGTCTAACGGGAATAGTGTAAGTAGGGCTTATTGTTGTAAAACTCATGCACTAGAAAGAGAGAGAAAGTTTTGAATTTAGAGGTAGCAATTTTCAGTAAAATCAGCCAATCTTCTAGATTTAAGCTATTAAATGCAATCACGACAGTCTCCTGAAATTTCGGAAAAAATGTCCGGGACCGTGGTGCTCGGAGTGCAACACGGTCCTTGCAACTTTTTTCGAAATTTGCAGGGATGAAAGGTATGATGATTTTAAAGCTAATCTGAAAAAATTGAGTGATTTTACGATCTGTAGGTAGGCCAAATTAAAGTTGCAATCTCAAAATTGAACCCTACCAAGATTGTCGAAAAATGCAAAATTTGAATTTTGAAAAAGAGAGGGAAACTGAAATTTTGAATTTTATGATTTTAGAGGGAATGCCAAGAGCAATGCAGGTTTTGAAATTCAAAAATTGACTCAATTTCACGCAAAATTCAATTTTGAAAGCGGAAATCAAAGTTGTTGTAATTAAGCACTTAATTTCAAAAGTCACAAATTGCAAGAATTTAAATAAAGCACTGAAATTTTTAATGAATGTTAACACACTTTTCAGATTTAGGACAGTAAGAACACAATTTTGACACAAAATTTTAGTTTCAATGATTTTTGAATGTTTAAAAGCCTTAATCCAAGCAATCACAAGACCAACTTTGACTGTAATTTTGAAGGTGTTAAAATTGATAAAATCAGCCAAAATTCTAGATTTTAGCAGGAAAATACAGTAAGATCTCGCTCCTGAAATTTCGGAAAAAATGTCGGGGATGATGGTGCTCGGAGTGCACACGGTCCTCGCAACTTTTTTCCAAATTTTCAAGGATGAAAGATATTGTGATTTTATTGCAGAATCCAAAGTTACAGCTGATTTGGAGATGTTTTGATCAGTGAAATTGTCGGACAAAGGTTGAATCAAGAGGGTTTCAAAAATTAAGGTTTTGACACTTAACCACTTAATTTTCAAAATCAAAGCACAAATATGAATTGATAATTTGTAATAGAAGGGCAGATCTGAAACAAGCATTAACAATTAAATATTTCACAAGTTTAATTACTAAAAAGAAATTTTAGGGTTTTTATGCAATCACCTCTAAAATTTTGCAAAAGATCAAACATGGAAATGTAATCAATTTTTTTAGATCTAAGCATGAAAAATCAGAAAGGATGTTCACGTCGGGTTCACCAAAATGTAAAGCGGAAAATCGCGATCGAACCCTAGTTGCTCTCCCCTCTTCCAACTCCAAGGAGAGAGAAGGGAGGTTCACTAGGGTTGATGGTTTTCACTTAGGGGAGAGACTTTACATTCAAAAGAGGGGTTGAAACTCACAAGATCCAATCCCACCCAAGGCAAGATTGGATACTAAATGTGTTTCAAGGGGTTAAGACAGCAAGGCTACCCTCTTTTGTAAAGAATGTTGATAGGAAGATTAAGCTAGGAATGCATAGAAAGTGAGAAAGATTCGCTTATAAACTGAGATAGGAATACAGTATGAAGCTGCGGACCTGGAATTAGTAGTGAAATGTCGATACGGTGCTATCCTGCAAATTTGAGCAAAAGTTGCTGGGACAATGGCGCCCGGCGCCACGATCCTCCGAAAAATCCGTGAAACGAAGGGGGATCTGTTCGTCTCTACACAAGGATTCCAGATCTTCAATTTCAGCCGCGTACCTGCAACCTACACACAGAAAAGCGAAGACGATTGGGGGGTTAGGGATTAGGGGTTTGCCTTTAGGTCAAACCCCAGTTTTGGAATTAACCAAGAAATGAGCAAGTGCTGTAAATGTAAATGACTGTAAAACAAGTACTAATACCTTGTTCTAAGGATGTTTGTATCCTTATGTGCGAAGGTATAGATATTGTATGTTGTTGTAGTATGTTGTATGTAGTATGTAGTAAGTGATCTCCTCTTCAATGGTTGAATCCTTGTCTTGAATGCAACACTTAGCCTTGAATGGAGACTTGAAATGATCAATTGCTTGAAGGAATGCTTGAATGCTTGAATGCTTGAGTATAGTTTCCACGCTTTTTCCATCATCTCGAATGAAAGAGGAAAATGTAGTTTATATACTTGTCAATTAGGGCTGATAGACTGATTTTCCCGACCTTAGGCCGACCAGGAAAGTTTATTTTCCAAATTGCAAACAAAGAGACCCGAAGTCCAAAGGAGACCGGGCCCAAAATAGGACCCAGGGACCAGGGCGCTGGGTGCCCTAGTCCTGAAGGACCAGGGCACTGGGCGCTCTGGTCCCACCTCCCGAGACAGTAGGGTGCAAGGAGGTTCAGGCCAGGGTGCTTGAAAAATGCAGTTTTCAGTGTCGTAATCAGGTTTCGGGGTCTCCATTCAGGTTCCGTGTTGCGTCGCCATCGTGAAGACCGAAATGCAGTCGAAATTGCAACTGTCACAATTTTAGGACACTACAATTAGGGTTAGTGGGGGGATCTTGAGGAACAATACATCCATTTTATAATAACATCCAGACATCAAATCCCAGGGAAGACAAATATGTCTCCATTCTTCTATTCCAAAAGGCATAGTTGATGCCATTAAACATGGGTTCTTTAGAAGATTAGGATTCATTCCTAGCCATTGTTCTCACTAACCACAATCTACCGAAGCTAGAGAAAGCTTTAACTACTGGGGAACCTAGGCTTTGATACCAATTGAAGAACACAAATGGACACTGAGAAGGGAGGTGAATCAGTGTATTTCAAAACTTTAAGTTCAATGTGCAGATTTTAAGGATGTAATGCAAACATAAACACACACTCATAAGAGCATGTCACGTAACACTAGATGTACGAGGAAAACCCAATGTGGGAAAAACCTCAGTGAGAATAGTTGTTGGAGTCTACTACTCCAATATAGCCTCACAATGAATAACAAATTACAATGTTTAGGGCATCAACCCTTTGGACCACCAACCCTTGAAACTTTAGGGCACCAACCCAAGGAGAACCAACCCCTAATTTTATGAGTACCTACTCAAAGGAGCACCTACCCCTTCTCTGAGCACCCACTCAAAGATATACAGTGATTGTTCAAGCTTAAAATGCAATTACAAAGCCTTGTTACAAATGAGTTTTGTAACACTTACAAATTTCTCATATCTTAAGAATGAATTATTCTGCCTGCTGAAGTTTTCCTTTGTTTCTCCTCCTTCCTCTATTTGGTTATCTTCGTCTCTCTTCTACAACATTACTCTCCAGAATGCTCTATTCTTTCTTTGTACTGACTCTTTCTACTTCTGCAAATTTTCTTTGTTTTCTCTTGGCAGCTACACACTCTATCTCTCTCTCTCAACAACAACACATCTCTCTACAACACTTTATACAACAATCGACTAGTGGAGATATCTTTATTTCCAGATCCATCTTTGTCTCTACAACCACACTTTCCAAACTATCAAATCACATTTGTAGCTACTATTAAATTAGATCAACTCTATACACATCATATTTTTATTCTACAATAGTCTTGAATATTATATTCAAGTCGGTTGTCTTAGAGGTCTGTGACTCAAGAGATTTTATTCTCTATCCTAAATAAGATATCAGATCATCTGCCTAAATTAAATGCATCATGTCTATCTTTAGATCATTTTCTGTACTTGGATTACTAAGTTCAGTAATCTTCCTCCTACCCAAAACAATCTGCAATCATTCTTTGAGCCACATAACCTGCTTGCAACTCAGACACCATTAATGTCTTTCATTCTCTCTGAAAAATTTGACAACTACCACACTGAAATCCACCATTACTGACTTCTGCGTATTTGATTCATTCTATGTTCATCAAGGAGCCTCATGTCATCATATTTTTTGTCCAAATTAGATGGTCAAGGTCAATCACCCTCCACGTAGACCATTTTTCCTATCAACATGCAGACATCTTCTTATTCAGAATCCAAGTCCCTTGGTCAATCTTGGTCAATCATCCACATCGACCTCTAAGTCTATCAACTTGCAGACATGGCCACAAAGTTGGTCACAATCTTCAATTCTGTCAGCAAAATACCCTTTCATTATTTCAATAGGTGTCTTTTGATTTGCTTCGTACATACCACATCATCGAGTCAAACTTGATCAATGCCCATGTGGACTATCGAGTTGCCTAGATCCATTGAACTCCATACTTTGACCAACCTTCATGTCATACTCCTTGCATGCATGTTCTACCCATGTGGGATAAGCTTATGTTATTCTCAAGAAGCCTTCACTTTACTTTTGTTATCTCGTGCGAACCTCATGTAGCCTCTTACTTCATGTAGGATAAGGTTTCTCTCTTTTGTCTTCACTTTTCCTTATGCCTTGGAACCACTACATAACCAATTGTCTCATGCGAGATAAGTTTTTCTTCATGACATGCTTTCACTTGTTAGCCTGCATCACATATGGGTAGCTTCTTAACCTATGCGGGATAAGCCTTTGTATTTTGTCTTATTTCTTTCTTATCTCGCAACGTTCTTATCATCACAGGAACACATGATATAAGATTTGTCTTCCCTTGACAAGCATGTTCTTCTTCTATGTTAGCCTGGACAACATTTTGTGTTCCGCTTAACCCACACGGGATAAGGTTTCCCTCTTTTATCTTTTCTTTCCTGTGATTCTCTTCTCATCCCTTCTTGGTCACGTGGGATAAGTAGACCCTTCAATGTCTACTTTTCTTTTCCTTATCTTGTGGGCATCTTCACATCCCATCTTGGTCATGTAGGATAAGCAGGCCCTTCACTTCCTTTTATTTTTTTATCTCACGGGCCCACTGACATCCTCCTCCTCTCATGTAGGATAATCACCTTCAAGTAATCATCCTTGGATTTCTTATCTCGCGAGACCATTTCTCTCCAAGTTTCACCACACAGGATAAGGAGGCGCATTTAATTTTTTTAGCCCACATGACATTGTGTGAGCTTCTTAACCTGTGCGGGATAATGGAATTCGCAATCTTCCCTTCAATTTCTTATCCCGCATGACTTTTCACCGCCGTCTAATATAATGCGGTATAAGAGAAATGAACTTCTTCATCAAACTTAAGTTGTCTCGTGTGACATTTTTTGGTCACTTTTAACACCACGACATAAGAGGAAACATCTCTCCGCTTTGACCTCTTTTGACTATCTTATCCCGGACAACCATCGTTGAACACTTTTGACAATGTTGGATAAGAGGGACCACCTTGTTCAACAAACATAAGTTATCATGCAAGCTATTCAACACTCATCTAACATATTACGAGATAAGAAGAAACATCATGTGCACCTCACAAGTATTATCCCACGAGGTCAAAACTCTCTCTTAGGAATGCCACATGATAAGAGGATATCTTGATTGATCAGTTAATAATATTATCCCACAGGGTCTCTTCCCTGCATTTGAACGCACTACGGAACCCTCAGATGCACGTGAACCAAAAAACTATTGCCATATGGAAATCATAACATAGAAACCACAACACGTGATTCGGTGACTGTTGCCAACATGTGAACGATGAATCTAGTTGAAACCCCTAGAGCATAACATGACATGTTATGCACAATTGTTGCTTGCATCGTTGCAACCTCCCTTAACATCCTTTTGACATCAATGACAATAATGCCAATGGTTATCCATCCAAAAAAAAAAAATAGTTAACGTAGCATATTCACCTATTCATGAAAAACACATCAGTCTGTATATAACACAAAATCTTATTACCATTTGATAGATATTTGGACCATATCTGAACTAGCAACTAGATGCAACCACTCATCAAGGACTATAACCTGAATAAACTACCAAACCAAACACTTCACCATATAATTCTACATTACATCACTTTTGGACCATTAGTACCAACAATCAGACCAAACCAATAGATTTGACATCAATGACAATAAGTATGCATATCTGCAACTATCTCCCCCTTTGTCATTAATGACAAAACAAAAATTTTTCTCCTAATACTTCTGTTAGATAACCAATGAACAACTAAGGGGGGGGGTGAATTAGTTGTTAACAGATTATGAAAATTTAAGCACACAAATTTTTTTACTAGAATGCATAAACCAAATACCAAAATAGAAGATATATCAATTAAGCACAAACATAAATCATAAACCAATTATCATGCATCCATAACACATAACACCAAGATTTGTACGTAGAAAACCTAGTAAAGGGAAAAACCACAGTTGGAAGCCTACCCATAGTCAAATGATACTTTTGTAGTAAGTATGTGATTACAATAAGGGGTCTGCACATGCAGGAAGGCCAACAGCCTAGAGCACACTACTCATCACAAAAGGAGCCTCACTGATGACAAAGGAAATCCAGACTATAATCAAAAAATAAGAATGAACTACAAGACTAGCATTCCTATTCCTGAGTATAGTTCTGGTTAAGCTCAATTTCGGAGGTCTTAAACCTCCTACATAAACCCAATTTGATCACCTATGATTGACCAAACCTTCTGCATATGATTGCAACTTTATTCACACATAGATAATCCCATAACCATAATCCCAGACCACAACTGATACCATGATCTACAAAGAGATCTTACATCATATTTATACCAACCCAAAACCTAAATAATTAGGTTGGCCACCTCAAAGATAATACAATAAATCCATTACATAAACCTACAAACCAATGATAATCCAAGTTGGCCTAAGATAGAAACAACATTAACCAAACAATAAATCCAATGGGTAATGCATCGAGAGCATCCACCAACATGTTACATAAACTGGTCCATAACCTAGCAGAATAAGACCATACCTAAAATAGGTCACCATAAGCCAAATGAGATACCACCAATCAACTAGAACACGAACATGATAACCATCAACATCTTGAAAACCTTCTAGAAGCTGCACCAATAACACTTATCGAATCCATCAGAAGATATTCAATGAAGCTCTATTGGTAGAACCCTCACCAGTAACCAAAAGGCTTACTAGAATATATGATAGCTTCCAAATCACTAAATTCCAAACCAACTAAATGTGACCCACACCATTCCACCAATCAAAATATATCAGAGACAAATCTCTTGATCATCATCAAATTCCAACCACTCTATCGGATTCTGGTAGACAACTAAAGAAACCTGTTCACATCAATGCAACACATAATCAATTCCTCCAAATTGCCAACAATCTCCCCCTTCGGCATTGATGGAAACACTAGATGTGAAAAACATCCAAGTGCCAAGAAGTGCCAAACAAGTCTCCCCCAATGGAAGACATCCAATCAAATGATATAACAATGAAGTTCTGAACCAAATAACCAAACCATAGACCAAACTTCCCCTGTGACTGATATCTCTATTAAGCTCTATTTTTCACATGTATATCTCTCCCCATTTGACATCAATGCCAAAATATGACATAAACATAAAAGAAAAATCATATAACATCTGAACCACACAACTGACTACTCACCCTAAGTAGTAGAACCAACTTATCAATCCAAAATGTATGATAGTTTTAATAATGCATACCGGACTAATGCCAATCTATAGCATTCAAGTCTCAATCAAAGGGGAAGAGACTGCCAATCTTTGTCTAAGATACTCAAATGATTCATTGGGCAAAGCTTTAGTGAAGATATTTGCAATCTTCTCTTAAGTGTTCACATAAACCAATTTGACTTCATTTACTTCCACCTTTTCCTTCAGAAAGTTATACTTGATTGATATGTGTTGTGTCTTAGAATGAAATGTCGGATTGTTTGATATGTCAATAGCAACAGAGTTATCACTATTGGAAATTGACATTCAATTGGTTAGCTTCACTATGTTGTCATTGATCGAAACATGGTATTGTATTATGGCTTCATGTTTTGGTTCAATTGTGTACTGGCAAACACTTCACAGATACTACACCGACACCAGCACCGACAAGACAAAAGGATTACTTTGGTTACCGACAATGTAGGCCGACATGGTTTAGTAAAAGGTTATCGATATTAGAGGCCGACATCTCTTGGATCCGGCATCGGCAATTGTTTTTAATACTTATGCATTCATGTTATCTAGCCGACATGTAATTTGATAATGTATAAATCTTTGTAAGCCGACATAAGGCATGATAAATTGTATAGGGTATATAGGTCAGTTTGATAGATCATTTAAAAAAATAATATATATGGATCATTATGCGAATGTAATATGATGTGAAATATATCAAAGATATTTTGTATGTGAGGAAATTCATGTAAGGGTTATTCCGGTAAAGGGTTTAGGGTAATAGACTGGAACAGATAGAGCTTAAACTGGAACTATATTCTAGCATAGAAGATGCTATCTTAGCAATTCACACTTCTCTGGATTGTAGTTTGGATTTATATGTAGTTAGTGAGGCTGCTTTTGTGATTGAGTAGTGTGCTCTAGGTTGTAAGCCTTCCTGCAAGTGTAGGCCCCTCATGTTTTGTAATATCTCTTCATATGGCCAGTGGATTGATATTGTGGGTCACAAAACCTACCGTGATTTTTCCTCTTTGAGGTTCTCGTATAATTTTGTGTTATGGTTCTCATTTATGTGATTGTCTTATTGGTTGTTTTACTTATTTCAATTTTGTATGTATCGGTATACCGGTTGGTGTATGCATGTTTTAATAAGGGTAAAATTGATCATTTTGGTATAACACCGATTCACCTCCCCCCCCCCCTCTCAGTGTTATTGGATTCCAACAATTGGTATCAGATCCTTGGATTCCAACAATTGGTATCAGATCCTTGTGCCTCAGAGGAAGTTTAACAGCTTGAGGAAGATCCTGAATCTAGAATCCATGGATATGGCTTTGGAGAAGCAACTTGAGATGGCAGTTGTGTGTGTGTGAAAAGTGGGCCTGTATCTATAAGCACAACACATCAATCAAGTCATTACATGCATGGTTAGACAGATATAAACATGAATAAGAAAACCATAACAAACCGACCCATTGCCTTCTAAAAGATGCGAGTATAAGATTGCTCTCAGATTATTTAGCAATACCAGTGACTAGACAACATCAAGATGAAGGATTTTATCTATATGATCATGATGAATGCTAGATGGATGCAATATTGATATAACAAGATTTAAGCAATATTAAGCTAAATGATTAATCAATATGCAATATATCAATGAGTCTAGAGAAAAAATAGTATAATAACAATATATTCTCTAGCCTCCAGCCTTTTTTGAATGAGAGATGAGCCTAAATTTATAGAAAATTCAGAAAGAAACCAACGGCTAAGATCAAATGATGATGAGCGGTCAAGATTTTCCAAGAGGAAGCACAATCCAGGCAAATTGATGTGATTGGATGCTTTTCTCAGTTTTAAAGGAAATTGAACTAAAATTAAGATAAAATTAGAAAAAACTGATTTATTCTCTATTTCATTCAATTTTAAGATTTAATTGTTTTAATTGCTTTCTTTGAGATTATCTATCAATTTTTAATTTGTTTTTCAATATTATCTCCAACTGATTTCTTTTATCAAATTTTTAATTCTTTCTTGGTCAATTAATTCCTTTTTTTGAAGATTTGTGCTCAAATTGATTTATTTTCAAATTAATTCCTCTTTTTGATGATTGAATGGCAAATTGATTTATTTAATTAAATATGCTAGGATATTTAATACAATAAATAAGATAATTGTTTAAAATGATTTACTTGGAATGATCAATTAATTAAATAAATATTTAATAATTATTGGTTGTTTAATTTTTCTATGTGACATTTGATGATTTTAGAATTAATTGTGTGCTCAAGATTTATTTAATTGCCTTTGGTTAGGACCTTGGTGATGTTGTCGAGATTAGGGGCCCATAGTTTAGATGACCATTTTTAGGGTATTACATTTGCCCCTCTTTGAATTAGTGTGCAAGCAACGCATTGGTTCAAAGAAAATTTGATGTCTAGCAGATACCAGTTCTGAACTTGATTGATCACAAACTAGATGAAAGCGAGGTGTTAAGCCTGATTCGAAGCGACAAAGCTAAATGAAGTCTGATTAAAGTGATACCATTCCTAAACTTGATTGAACTAGGAATGATAGAAAACAAAAGATACCGAACTTGAACTTGATTGATCAAGAAGCTGATCTTACTGATCTAGAACTTGATTGATCTAGACACAGCGAGTGATGATAAAAATCGATCTTCAAGATACGATGAAGATAAACTGTTTAGCTTGATCAAGAAATGAATACTAAACACTTGCTTAGATTGAATGTGATCAAAGAAACTCTTTAAACCATTGATTGAGTTTAAACAAATAATTAGCTTGATGAAAAATAATAAAACTGATTAACGTTAAGAGATTGATTCAGACGAAGACAAATATCAGCTTGATATCAAGTGATGAAACTGATATGCCCCTAGCAATGAGGTCTAATTTGATTGATTTTCTTTAGTTGAAAATGATTTTGCTCGACTTTCGGTGAAGATTTGAAAATTTTCTCGACATTGAAAAATGTGAGGTCATAAGGTAATGAGTATGCCCCCTCGGGAGCGAAATTGAAAGATGGCGAGGGTTGCGCAATGATTTTAGGCAATTTTGAGCGATGATAATGATTTGACCACAAATTGAATCAGAGGATTTTTTGGAAATTTTGTGTTGATTGTTAAGAAATTGAGCACAAAGTTGATTTGTAGAAATTAAATTGAGATTCAACGTTGAAATTGAGCGCAAAGTTAAAGAAAGAGCATTTGATGAAAAGCGCTAAGTGGTCCAAATTCTGAAATTGACTAGCAAAATGATCTCGAATTTTGATTTCAATCCCGAAAATGGAATTAGAATGGTCAAATTAGCTAAGGGTACAATTTTCGTGTCCATTAGAGCAAGTTGAAAAATTAGGTTTTTGGCTATATATGGGACAAAAGTGTCATTTTCAATTCATTTTAACCCTCCAAGTTTGAAAATTCAAAAATCCTTCTGCGAAGAAAATGGTGGTCCCTACTTGTTAGCATCAATTTGAGCACCAGAGGAGACATAATCAACCCTGAAACTATGAGCCAGCGGTAAGTGATCGATCTTAAGCTTGTTTGTGTTTTCAAATTTGATATTTTTTGTTCATTTTTCAAGTTTTTTGCATGTTTGAAGTCGGGTGTCATGTTTTATCATGTGAGACAGGATCCTATCTCGTATGAGAAACTGGCAAAATTTGTTTTGTCATTTCAAACCATTAGATTTGTCATTCTAGGGCCACCCATGTGTCATACGACAGGTCTGTAAAAAGACCATTTTGTCATGTGGGGTCTAAAAGTTTGTCATTTGAGCTTGGTTTGGCTCATATGAGATGCTGCTTTTTTATGTTTTGTCGCTCGAGAGATAGTGAGCATTTTTAAGGGTGTAAACATGAAATTTTGATTTTGCATTTGACTTAGTTGGATTTGTGTGATGTTTTACTTCTCTTGTAGGCTTAGTTAGAATGTTTTCTGGTGCTTCATTGTTGGGTTTTTTTTTTGCAGGTTCGATTACCTCTTGTGTTATTTATTTGTGTGTATCCTCCCACGATGACATTAGTGCGAGATTTATCTGAGGTTGAGTAGGCTCATGTTGATTTGTGTAGCTTGACTCATTTGTTAAGAGTACCTGATATCCGTGTGAACCACAGGATGCTCACGACATTGGTAGAGTGGTTTCATTCGGAGCATAACACATTTCATCTGTCAGTGGGGGAGTTGACGAGCTCTCCTGAGGATGTATACAGGATCCTCCATATCCCTTTTGCTGGGGATAAGGTGGATTATGATTCAGGGCACCTTCTAGGATTGCAGGCAGTCAGGCATGTCTTTGGTGATCTTGACATTTTGACTTGGTCCATGAGTTGGGATATACTTATGAGCAGGTACAGTGAGGAGTATCCTTTGGCATGTATCATAGCAGGATTGATAGGCTATTTTCTGATGCCAGACAGAGGGCAGTAGGGCTTCTAGTGTGGATGGGGCTGGATGTTAGAGAGGTTGATAGAGACCCCTCTGAGACTTGGCTGGGGTTCTTGTTTATTGGCCCACATGTATCGAGAGATGCATGAGATTGTATACAGAGGGGGACGTAGCATAGCCGTTGGTGTGTATATTTTGTAGGTGTGGGCTTCGGAGCACCTTCCTATGTGTCGACCGATAGTAGCTGATAGCAGA
The DNA here is from genome assembly GCF_030272615.1 of Cryptomeria japonica. Lineage (NCBI taxonomy): Eukaryota > Viridiplantae > Streptophyta > Pinopsida > Cupressales > Cupressaceae > Cryptomeria > Cryptomeria japonica. The sequence goes on from NC_081410.1 coordinate 185,809,382, forward strand.
GAGCTTGGGCAGCCGATCATTTATAGGTATGCTAGATATATTACACAGCCCCATCTGGGCAATACAAATTTATGGAGATGGCAACTCGATGACCTGATAGCCATCGTATGGAGACCATATAGAGTTTTGGAGCCGTGGGATGACTGGCAGCTAGTTCGCAGGGACCTATTTGTTACACACCCACTGATTGGGAGGTCACAGACCATTGTGGAGTGATTCATCATTTCTCAGGTGATGAGGCAGTATGGCTGGCCTTAGGGGACCTCACAGGAGTATACAGCTTATGCTCGGTATGCTGACGAGGATAGACAGGGATGGTCTCCACGGTTATCATATGCTTTGGTGATGTAGGAGTTGACAGGGTTACACCGCCTAAGGTGGGATTACTTGGACGATGTAGCAGATGCGGGGGTATTGCCCTAGTATAGAGATTATTTTTTAGTAGCATCCATTCCTGTGTTTTACAGATCCAGGTGAGCAAGCTCCTCATATTGAGGATGATGCCCCTGCACGGGCACAGGGATAGGGCCAGAGACAGGGTCAGGCACAGAGAGCTAAGGCTCCATGATGAGGTAGTGGTGATCTAGGTGCTAGCAATAGTAGGGTGCCAACTGAGGGAGGATAGCAAAGGGGTGAGGTTCGATCCCTAGGAGGAGTGGGTGTGAGATTGGGTGGGACGGAGGAGGTGCAAGTAGGACCTAGGTAGGTTTGGCAGCGGAGAGAGGAGCAGGGTGAAGGTGGAGGTGGAGGTGGAGATAGGGGTGGAGAGCCTATGAGAGAGCAGAGGGTAGACGCTGGACCGTCGATGAGGGCACATCTTGCAGAGCTACAGTCACAGTTGCTAGTGACTCAAACTCTGCTGGTGGAGCAAGATCGACAGCTGGCCGAGATAAGGACTGAGAGTGATCGCCAAATCACTGAGGTGAGGCTGAGTGTGATCGTCAAATTGTAGTGCTGAGAGCGGAGATGAGAGGAGAGATAGAGCCTCTATGACAGGAGGTCCTTCACCAGTCTAGTAGGGCATCTTACTATATTGCAACGTATAGTGTTGTAGTTCCTGTTGCACAATAGGTGATACCCTACTCACAATACATGGCACAGTCAGAGGGAGCGTGGGTGCCTCGTCAGGATCCCAGACATCAGGCTCCTCCTCCACCACCAGGTGATGAGGGAGTTGGAGTGAGCTAGATGATTTCTTTTTTTGTAGCTCGAATATATATTTTTTGTAGCCTATACGATTCTTGCTTTGATGGGAGTTTGTATATGTCTTTTGACATCATTTTGTACCTTATACTTGACATGATATATATATATATACGAGATCCAATTTGACTTCATCGTACTTGTGTTGATTCACTTATGAGATGTCTTTTATATGCTTTATTCTATATGTATGCATTTCGTTTTAGTATGAGATGTATGTAATGCAAATGAATATGGATGTCTCTTTTTGTTTCTTTTCATATGCAAATAAAATGAATGAAAATGAGTAACTAGAATGAGTAATGCAATTTTTCTTTATTTTTCTATGCAATAAGATGAATGCAAATGAATGATAGTGAATGTATGAATCTATATAAGATGCTCATGTATGCAACTAACATCTCAAAACACAAGGACTCGATCGGAGAAATGATGAAAAGAGACCACTTAGCAAAGAAATGATGAAGCTCCCAACTCTCACTCAAAAGATAAAGTGATCATTGTTATTATACTGAAATCACTCCAAATTTACAAAATGCGAGATGAAATGCAAAATGATATGCAAAATGAGATCCAACCTAAACCTAGTCACTGGACTTGGAAAAGCTTACTTTTCATCATTGAGTGTTTGACAATTATAGAAGATAGAGTAGAGTTCCTTTCTTTGTATATGCAATATTAATGATCTTGTCTACAATGACCTTTTTTTCCTCTTTCATATCATTGGACAGATTACACATGGACCCAGATTGCACAATAAAGAAATTCCCTCAAAACAAACAAAGAAATGATGGGAATCTCCCTGTAGCATTCAAATAAGCGGAGTCGAGGTATGTGAGGCGATTCCACCTTGATATGAAGGCTCTTATCATAGACACCCAGCTAATTTAGTTGTTTCCAGATCATTAGGATCATTCCTACAAGCAGAAAACAAAGAAGATATTATGCCCCCAATCCTTGCTCCTCTTAGTCAAGATAAACTTCCTCGAGTTACTCAGAGGGAATAATAATCAAAAATCAATATTAAAGATAGCACACAAAGAAAATTTTCATGCATAGCTCAAACTGTTTAGTGATTGTTTTCCGTTATGTTGTTTTTCTTGTTAACTCAGTAATAAAACTCTTCAGTAGTCAGGAGGCAAGTAACTGACTCAGAGTGGATGACTAGGTTTCACTGACATAAAGATGACTTGGTTGACACTACTTAGGACATGTAATGTGCTCTTGTCGATTAACCTAAGACTATGACAATGATTAGTTTCAAGCCATGAGGGTTCCAATAAACTAGGATGTCACAAAAGTGACTGAAATATGTACAAGCGAAAGAAAAGATGCATGAAAGCGGGAATGCCAACGTTGTGTTGATAGATGGAGCACTTGAGTACAAGAGGCACCTATTTACCAGGTTTTCACCTACTTGGTAGAGATTCATTTTTATTATTTTTTTTACCAAGGTGTTTGTTTACCAGGTTTTCACCAAGGCATTTTTTTCTCATTTTTCCTTTTGTTCTTCTTTTCTTTCTTCTTTTTTTTTTTTTGAATTTCTTCAGGACTTTTTCTGATTTTTATGATTTTTTCAAGACTTTTTCTGACTTTTATGATTTCTTTAGGACATTTTCTAATTTTTATGATTTTTTCAGGACATTTTCTGCTGTAAAAGCTGCTGGAGCAAAGAATATTTAGGTGAAGAATTTCTTCAGATGGATGGTGTTAATTGGTTTGTGAAGTTGCTCTCCTTCAGATGTTGAAAGTTGATAAGCACCAAAGCCAAAAGTTGTAGTAACGATATAGGGACCCAGCCAGTTGGGTTCAAACTTCCCTTTGTTATCTCGAAACTGTTGATTTTTAGGATTCTCTCTTAGAACTAAGTCACCAACCTGAAATTCTCGGTGTCGAACTTTCTTGTTATATCCTCTAGACATTCTCTTTTGATACACTCTGAGATGATCAAACAACACTTGCTGACACTCATCCAGCAATTTGAGCTCTTGCAATCTAGATATTCTACAATCTTTGTCAATAACAAGACCTTGCAAGGAAACTCTTAGAGATGGTATTTCTATTTCAATAGGTAATATTGCTTGAGACCCATAAACCAAAGAAAAAGTTGTAGCCCCAGTAGGTGTTCTGATACTTGTTCTATAAGCCCACAGTGTAGGATTGAGCTACAGATGCCAATCCTTCCCAGATTTGTTCACTACTCTATAAAAGATAGTCAGTAGGTTTTTGTTAGATGCCTCTGCTTGTCCATTACCTTGAGGGTAATATACTGAGGACTAGTGTTGTTTTATTTTAAACTTCTTACAGAGTTCATCTAGATCTTTGTTCTTAAATTGTCCTCCATTGTCCATTATAATTGATGAAGGTATACCATACCTGCAGATGATATAATTAAGAATAAAGAGAGCTACTTGTTTGCTAGTTGCCTTGATGAGGGGAACCACTTCTACCCACTTAGTGAAGTACTCAGTGGCAGTGATAATAAATTTATGTCCATTAGATGACGAAGGATATATTTGGCCTATCAAATCGAACGCCCACTGTTGGAAGGGCTAGTGTGTCACAAATGGTATAAGATCCCTTGCTAGAGCGTGTATAAGGTGTCCATGTAGCTGACACTTTTCACAGGTTTTAGCAAATTTTATAGCTTCTTTCTCCATGTCTGGCCAGTAGTAGCTAGCCCTTAGTAGTTTTCATGCTAAAGTTAGACCATTCAAATGAGATCCACAAACACCTTCATGAACCTCAGATAATGCACGTTGGGACTCCTCAGTTTCTATAAATCTAAGCAAAGTATTATCTAAACCTCGCCTAAATAGGTTGTTAGCAATGACGACGTACCGTGACACATTTTCGATTAGGTTCATTTTTTCATTTCGAGGAAGATTGGTAGGGACAACTTGGTCATGCAGGTAAGAGTAAATGTGGCTATAACAAGATGAGTCATGTCTAATAATAGAATAGACTACCTGGGACTCAGGAGAATCATAGGCAGGGTAATGTAACTCTTCCACCAAGAATTCAAAGAAAAAATTAGACTCCTGTAGCTGTGGTATAGATGCCAAAGTGGACATTGCATCTACTGCTCTATTTGTTGTTCTGGGGATCTCCTGAAATGATACAAAGGTAAAGTATTTCTTGAGATCATCCATCATTCTCTTCTAATACATCAACTTCTCATCTCTTGTCTAATATAGATCATTGATTTGGTTGATAATGAGTTGAGAATCACCATAGATGTGTAATTCCACGATCTTCCACTCGATGGCCAGCTTGATCCCATTTACCAAAGCTTCATACTCTGCAATGTTGTTTGTGTAAGGGAAGAGAATCTTGTAAGCTTTTGGAATTGAGTATTTCTGGGGAGTAATAAATAGTATCCTGACACCAGAACCAAGTTGAGTAAAAGACCCATCAAAGAACATCTTCGATGATTGTTCAGTAAGGTGCATGATTGATTCATCTGGGAATTCTATATGCAAAGGTTGGCTGTCTTCAAGTGGAGCATTAGCAAGTTGGTCTATAATAACCTATCCTTTGATGGATGCAGGTTCCACATATTCAATATCAAATTCAGTAAGAATCATGACCCATTTAGCGAGTCTTCCTATAAGCATTTCTATATTGAGAAGATATTTGAGTGGATCAATCTTGGCTACCAGCTTAATTGAGTGTGCTAACATATAGTGCCTTAATTTTTGTGATGCAAAGACCAATGCTAAGCATGCCTTCTCTATTATAGTGTAGTTAATTTCATATGACACCAAAGTTCTATTGATGTAATAGATGGCTCGTTCCTTTTTATTATCATCTTGTTGTGCCAGAAGTGCCCCCAGTGAAGTATCTGTAGCTGATATGTACAAGATCAATGGCTTACCTTGAATCGATGGCATTAATATGGGTGGATTAGAAAGATGTTCTTTGATTTTTTGTAAATTTCATTCACAATCTTTATCCCAGTTGTATTGAATCCCTTTCCTTAATACCTTCGTGAAGGGTTGAGCTTTGTCAGCTAACTGAGATATAAAATGCCTTATGGACTGAAGACGGCCTTGTAGACTTCTCATCTGACTAATATTCTTTGGTGGAGGCATTTCCATTATAGCTTGGACCTTTTTAGGGTCAACCTCAATTCCTTTTCTAGATATTATGTACCCAAGCAATTTTCCTGATGTTACCCCAAATACACATTTCCTTGGATTTAAGCGGATCTTGAATCTTTCCATTTGATCTAATATGAGGCCTAGCTCTTGAATGTGTGTAGATCTCTTCATAGTCTTTAACAGGGTGTCATCAACATAATCTTCCATGTTTTTATGCATCATATCATGGAAAATAGTGGTTACTGCTCTTTCGTAAGTTGCTCCTATGTTCTTTAGACCAAACGACATAAAATTCTAGCAGAAGGTTCCCCATGCACATGTGAAAGCTGTCTTCTCTTGATCTTCAAGTGCTATCTTGATCTAATTGTAACTAGAGAATCCATCCATTAATGAATACATCTCATATCCAACAGTCATATCTACTATCATGTCAATGTTGGGCAATGGAAAATCATCTTTCGCACATGTTTTGTTGAGATCCTTGAAGTTTGTGCAAAGTCTAATAGATTTGTTTGCTTTTGATACAAGTACTATGTTGGATATCCATTCTGCGTAGTCTATAGCTCTGATAAATCCAGCTTTAACAATTTCTCTAGTTCAGCCTTGACTAGTAGTGCCACATGAAGATGCATCTTTCAGAGTTTTTGTTTGACTGGTTTAACTCCTAGCATAATAGAGAGATGATGCATGATGAGATCAGGATCTATTCCTAGCATATCTGAGTATGTCCATGCAAAGTCGATCTTCTTTTCTAATAACAGATTACTGAAATCTTTTAACTCTTCCGCTGATAGTGATTGAGCTAAATGAATGATGTGTGGCATCTCTTGACTCCCAATGTTCACTGGCTAAGTTGGCTCGATCAATATAGAAGATCTCTCCTAGAAGTGACTTGGCAGTATATCAAGTATCTCACCTTCAGGTGCCTCAGAGAGGTTTTCACCTTTAGGTACGTCCTTTATTTTCTCTTTTTTAGAGTCTGAGACCGCCACAATGTGGTTTTTTCCATAAAATCTTTTATTCTTATTTTTCTTGTTTTTGTGACTAAGATACCTAATATCTGCTTCAGTCATGTTTTCATTATGTTCGCTGGTGGAAGAGTACATGGGTTCAACTGCATTGAGATAGTAGGCTAGTGTATAGTCATTGGTAAAGGTAGGTACATTCAAGGGTTGGTTATAAAGAGTATTATCAATTAGTTCTGGATGCATTAAGGATAAGGTTGGAACAAGCTCAAGGGAGTTCATGGTACTATCATCATGGCTTTGGACCAACCAGTCGAGTTCCAAAAGACTACCTTGCGTATGTGTCTCGAGACCAGGAAGAGTCATGACACAATTATCAAAATTTATGTTAGTGTTTATTGGACCTAACCCAACCGACCTACTTCTAGCATCATCACCTACTTTAGACTGGACTACATACCGTGGCGTGATAGTAGACAGTATCTCATCATTCATGACAAAGTAGTCATAATGCGTTGTTGAATAGTTGTTATTGTAAATAGAGCTCCTATCTAAGTCATCAGAGTCATAGGATGAAGTTTCTGACTCATCTTCAATTGGCTTAGTAAAAGTATATATAGTATCAACACCCACATCTTTGATGTTGCAAGTTCCTTCATGATTTGGTTCATGGATTGCTTGTATTTGACACACTTGTGGACATAACCTTGATGGTTCTGTTAATCCCTGTCGCCTGTTCCATTCAACTTCCTCTAGACTGATGACTGGTTCTATTTCTGTAGCTTCTAGTTCTTCTTTTGTAGTTCCATACTTGATTTGTATACTTCATCTCTCATATCCTCTGGAACTTCTACTTCCTGTGGTATTATAGATGATATAACTAGAACTTGGTTACCATCCATTTCCTCTTTCTGGATGGGCAATTCTTTTTGTTCATTGTCACACTCTTCCTAAGTTTGTTGAGTATTAAGTTCTTGTGTTGTTAAAGGTAGTACCTTCTTCTTCCACTTATGTTGATGGTGAGATGTGTGCTTCTGATCTGATTGCTTTCTTGGATCATATCCCAGTCCAGCTTTATCATTGATAGACTTAGTTTGCAACTGAATAGGTTCAACAATACCTTTTTGATGTTTGCCAAGAGGACCAGTACCTAAATATCCCATGTGTTGAAGCATCTTATAGCCTGGACCATATTGTGTTGGAGAAATCTCACAATGTCGTATTTCTTTATCTGCACTATCTTCTTTGAAGAGAGATTTAAGGACATCATCCCCTTCTATTTCACTTGCAAGAGAAGTAGAAGACTATATAAAGGTGCCATCATAAATGACTTTTGGAGTTGAAGTTTGTGGCCTCATACCATCTAATGGTTTTACTGACTTTCTTGGTGATGGAGGAAGAGACGTTAGTGAGAGTATAGGCTCTATCTTGTAACCATCCATGCCAGTCTTTGTGATTCTCAATTTCTTTTCCAAATCTTTAAACAAAGATTCCAAACTTTTAGCTGCAGAAGCTGCTCTATTATTAGGAACAAAAGCATGAGCACCCTGTGTTAATGCATTATAGGTATAACTTGTATCGACAGGAATACTGACTTCAATTCCATTATAAGGAAATTTCAGGCATTGATGATACGTAGATGGTACTGCTTTCATTTCATGAATCCATGGCCTGCCCACTAAGATGTATGAAAGATGAAGATCCAGGACTTGAAAAATGACATCTCTTTCCATAGGTCCTACTCTGATTGGTAATGATATCAATCCCTTAGAATTTTTTTCTTCTTCATCATAAGCCTTGATTGTTATCTTCTTTGTTGGATCAACGACATTCATAGAAAATCCCAGCTGTGTCAATAGATTGTAGGTATAAATATTCAACCCAATGCCTCCATCTATCAAAACACATTTAACGCGGTGTTTATGGATCATGGCTTCAATGTGTAATGGCTGGTTATGTGGGTGGCTCAATGAGTTATCATCTTCTTCAGAGAAAGTGAGGTAATGAGGTGAGGTCAGGTGACCTACTATAGATTGAAACTGATCTATGTGTAAATCTTCAGGGACACTGGTGGTAAGTAGAGCCTTGTCCAGGATCTCTTTATGAGAAGAAGAGATCTTAAGTAGTTCTAAAATAGAGATTTGAGCATTGGTTCTCTTCAATTATTTGACAATACTATAACCAGGAGAAGATGATGAAGCTGGTTGTTTCGATTTAGCCATGATTGTGTCTATTTGTCTATTTGGCAGTTTTGATGTCATTTGATCAAAAGTTGGGGGACTAGTTCCTAGGAGAGAAATCTTCCTTTGAGTGCGAGTCACGACATTAGCAGTCTGTGCTTGACTTTGATGATCCTGGACTATGATCACATTACAATATTCAGGTTGAACAGATTCAATCATGTTGATCACATTATCATGATTAGTGTAAGTATAATTGACTCTAGCTCCTCCCTTGGATTTTGAGGAATCTCCTTGTTCATAAGTGGGTAAGGGATCTTTAAAGGCCTTATGATCAACATTAGTTGCATGATTTCCAACAATGATCTTTCCTATGTCAATGAGATCTTGGATTTCATGTCGAAGTTTCATGCAGTGGTTTATGTTATGTCCCTTGTTCTGATGATAGTCGCAGTATTCATTTTCTCTCCACCATCTAGGTCTAATTTCTGGGTCATATGGTCTGGAATTGTCTAGTAATGTTATCAGATTATTTGCCAATAAAGTTTTAAAAGTCGATTCATATGATTCATCTAGAGGAGTAAAATCACGTTTAGGTTTTGAGACCCAAGGTTTATCTTTAAACCACTCCCTTGTTTTCTTTGGAGGATTTTCCATTGTAGTTTCAGCTGTCTTGAGTGCTTGTGTGCCACTGGCCAAGTTAAATATTATGGATTTTGTCTTTCCTTGGACAGTATCTACCACTCCATCACTAACGACATTCTTGTTGTTGTCTTTACCATATTTCCAGTATTTGCTCTTTTCTTTAGAGCTAGAACCTTGCGATGTTTCTTTCCAAAGTGATATATCTCCCTTTTTGATAAGCATGTCTTCCACTCTGAGGGCGTTATCTACCATTTTTTTGAATGAAGGGTATACTTGCATCTGAACACTGTACTTCAATTCAAGGACTAAGTTGTTAACAAAGATATCCATTTTCTCAAGATCTAGGATAGTCCATGAATATCTAGAGAACATCTTTCTCCACCATTGGAGGAAGGTGAGAAAGGGTTCTCCTGTCTTTTGTCTGGTATTGCAAAGCTCTATCATAGTGATTGGGTGACAAATGTTGTATGAGTATTGTTGTAAAAATAGTTGGATTAGTTCTTCAAACGTTTTTATCCCTTTGGGCAGGCTTGCGAACCATTCCATTGCTTGACCCCCTAAACTCCTTGGGAAAAGGTACATGAGGTACGTTTGATCATGCATGAACTCCATACAAGTGGCACAAAACTCTTTGAAATGATATTGAGGATCTAAGGTACCATCATATTTGTCAAATTTTGGGATCTCAACTCGTGAAGTAAATGGAGACATGTAAAGATTTTTGTCAAATGCGAATGGGCATATTGTGTCCAGAGAATATTGTTTTGGCATTTTATCTTTGTTTTCTATTCTTGTGACTGCAGTTTGTAATGCTTGCATTTTTTTTCTCATTTTTCCCCATGGTGTCTCTTCCTCTTTAGCGACAAGGGCCTCCACATTATAACCAATAGGGATTTTGGCACCTTGTTTTGCTAATTCTAGGAAATAGTCTTCCTTTTCCCTAGCCATGATGACCTTCATCATTTTCTGGAATTCTTTATGATTTTGACATCTATGTACTTCATCTTCAGGAGGTTCAGGAAGCTCAGATTTAGTTGATGATGAATCGCTATCAGTGGCATGATTGCTGAAATCTTCGTGAGTGTTTCATTTACTAGCTTCTCTTTCTTGCCTTTCTCCAGACATGGTGGGAGATAAGGGCTGACCAAAGATTGGTATATCGTAAACTAGTATCTGTGATGAGGACGGTTTATTGTAAAAGGGGTTTTCTTTGAAGAATGGATTGTCTTTTGAAAAAAAAGGCATTTCTTTTTCTTTGTCTCTTTAGCTGCGAGAATTTCTGGTTTGAACAGGCATTTGTAACTGACAGGACCGAAAGCCAAATGTTTTGTAGAAGTCAAGATCAAATTGTAGCTAGTAGTTTGTTTAATGTAGTGATTGAGAGGAGTAACTTAAGATCTGGTCTGGTTTTAGGAATGATCTATCCTGTGTAATACATTATCTAAGTTGACTTAGGTTTGATAAAATGTTTGTTTGAACTAGCTGAGAAATGATCAACAAAATTGTGCAACACAATGGTAGAGGTACACTATCAAGATTGTTTATGCTTCGGAGGATAGTAACCAATTTTAGGCTTGCTGTAAACTATTTTAGGTAGGTTTAACTGTTCTGGACTAGAAAAATTAGAGACTCGTATGACATAATTTCTGAGACCGTATGACAGTTTAACAAGTTCAGGACGACAACAATTTGTTTCGTACGAGTTGCTGCCTAGTACCGTACGACAAATGGGTAAGTCCCAGATGACAAATGATCTTGTTTGGTTCTGTTTCGTATGACATAGGATTTAGCTTAAATGATAGACTATTTGGTTTCATACGACACAAGATTAGACTCAAGATGACAATTTAGTAAACTCGTATGACACAGGATTTGGTGCAGGACAACAATTCAGTAGACTCATACGACTGTTCACAGAGAAGAGACTAAAAATTCTAAGTTTTTCAATGGCTGAGTATGATAACTAAGTATAACCAATTCTGGGATGGACTGATTTCTGACTAGGGATAGACTAGTTTGTGACACAGACAGAGTTTATCACTAAGTTGTTTGATATTGTTTGATTTGTTTTCTCCAGTTTTAGTATTTCATTTTTAATTCCAGGGATGAAAACACAAAAAACATGCAAGATATGTAATATTTCAAGCACAGCACGCTAACCCTATGGAAGTTGACTTAGAGAAGAAAACCTTTGCTTGCTGATGTAGGTACACACCCAATAGCTAATTAGAATATGGCTGCTGAGTCTCACGCAATAGATTCTCAATGTCGCATTAGCCGACTCCAAATGCTAATGGGGGGACGATATGGCAAGTGTCTTGGGAGAGTTACTATCTCTCTTGCACAAAAATTATCAACCTTTCGGAGGTGAATTGGGTAGCTTCTATTTTATAGTTCTTAATCAGGAATTCCGTTTGAAATTACCCCTTGAAGTCACACAAGCATGATTGAGGCCTATAGCCTGACAAGGTACCGAAACAAGTTGTAGTCACGTAAACACGATTGAGACCGTGAGGCCCTACAAAATGCCCGATATGAGAGATCTCAAAGAGAAAACTCAAATAATCCCATCCTCTGAGACTTTAATCATCAGAGACTTATTTATTATAGTGAGTTGGAATGCTCAGGTCTAGCTGTACTCACTTGGGTCGTTCTCACAAGGTGATTACTTTTTCCCACTGTGACAGGCTCGCTAAAGGTACACAAATCTCAAAACTTAGAAAAAAGCTTTGAGGGTCTAGATTTCTGATTGTCTATAAATGACAAGAGCATACTCTCCTACCTCTTAGATTTTTTTGAAAACACAAAAGACAGATTTCTTCATTAACTAGATAGCAATTTAAGTGCCTAAAAAAAAATGATTTTAAAGAATACACGATATTTGGTCAATTTTCTTTAGGCAACTTGCAAAAATAATGCATCAGTAGTCATGTTGTTTTTATTCTTTGACAGGCGTATGTTTTATTTGATAGATTCTTTGACAAGTGTGCTGCAAGAAATTGGTCAGGCTGTAAAAATCTCAGGCAGACAGAAGACAATCCAAGGTCAGCATTAGTATCATCAAAATTTAAGCAAAAATCCTGAAAGGTAATCTATTTTTAATTTGCCAGAAAAAAAAATCGTACAACAATATTCATAAAATAGAATGACATAATAGTTTTATCGTACGGGTTAGAAACCAACACAAAACGAAAAAAAGATAGCATGAGCAGTATGTCGTACAAGTTAGGAATCAGTATAGAACGACAAAATATAAGAAAATCAATATGTCGTACAAGTCCATATTCCGATTCGTATGACAATTCAAAGGATATGATCTTGTTTCATACGATAAACTACAGGCGTCAATATAATGTTGTACGATGCAGTAAAACTGCTTATATGATATTTCACAAAGGCCGTATGGACGAAACCTACAGGATTAAAAAAATGATTTTGAGGCCGAAAAAGTAATTCTCTGCCCCACGGTGGGCGCCAGAAATGTGTGTGTGAAAAGTGGACCTGTATCTATAAGCACAACACTTCAATCAAGTCATTACATGCATGGTTAGATAGATATAAACATAAATAAGAAAACCACAACAAAGTGACCCATTGCCTTCTAAAAGATGCGAGTATAAGATTGCTCTCAGATTATTTAGCAATACCAGTGACTAGACAACATCAAGACGAAGGATTTTATCTATATGATCATGATGAATACTAGATGGACGTAATATTGATCTAACAAGATTTAGGAAATATTAAGCTAAATGATTTAATCAATATGAAATAATTAATATGCAATATATCAATGAATCTAGAGCAAAAATAGTATAATAACAATATATTCTCTAGCCTCCAGCCTTTTTTGAATGAGAGATGAGCCTGAATTTATAGAAAATTCAGAAAGAAACCAACGGCTAAGATCAAATGATGATGAGTGGTCAAGATTTTCCAAGACGAAGCACAATCCAAGTAAATTGATGTTATTGGATGCTTTTCTTAGTTTTAAAGGAAATTGAACTAAAATTAAGATAAAATCAGAAAAAACTGATTTATTCTCTATTTCATTCAATTTTAAGATTTAATTGTTTTAATTTCTTTCTTTGAGATTATCTATCAATTTTTAATTTGTTTTTCAATATTATCTCCAACTGATTTCTTTTATCAAATTTTTAATTCTTTCTTGGTCAATTAATTCCTTTTTTGAAGATTTGTGCTCAAATTGATTTATTTTCAAATTAATTCCTCTTTTTGATGATTTAATGGCAAATTGATTTATTTAATTAAATATGCTAGGATATTTAATAAAATAAATAAGATAATTGTTTAAAATGATTTACTTGGAATGATCAATTAATTAAATAAATATTTAATTAATATTGGTTGATTAATTTTGCCATGTGACATTTGATGATTTTAGAATTAACTGTGTGCTCAAGATTTATTTAATTGCCTTTGGTTAGGACCTTGGTGATGTTGTCGAGATTAGGGGCCCATGATTTAGATGACCATTTTCAGGATATTACAACTTGAAGATTATGATGTTGAAAGGTTGAAGAACTTAAAGCTACAAGATGAATTGAATTCTTCTAAGGAATTCATTATTATCCTACAAGAGAGGATATCATTTGTTCAGACTAGGAGGAAGGAACTTTTGCAAAGGGATGATGAAGAGAAAGATGCGCTTAAGGAACAATATCAGAAATTGAGTTAGGAGAACATGGTTATGAAAAATGAAATGCAAGTTATAACTATGAGAATGTCTAACGAGATTGAGGATAGAAAGAAAAAGGAAGAAAATCTTGTTGGTTCATGAGAATGATATGTTGAGAGCTGATTTAGTACAATCCTAGAGTAATGAACAAGAGCTTGAGAGACAAATGATAATTCTAAGAGAAGATCTAACTACTGTAAATGAGTATAAAGAAAAATTCAAGATTATCTCAGCACAACTAGATGAGTTATTGAAGAGACAAAGGCAGATTGGAGATTCCAGTGGACTTGGATTTGAGCAAGGACATAGTTCTGGTACTAGAACAATGTTACATGTTATGCATGTAATGAGGTTGGACATATTTCTAAATTCTGTAGAAGCAGAAATTCACCGGCTGGTAATGGAGGATCAAATGAGAAAGGGAAAGAGAAGGTTAGTGAAATTTGGAAAAATCATACTCAAAGATGGGTTAGGAAGATTGAAGAACAATCATCAGATGGAAATGCACCAGTTACTTATCTGGTAGAGGAAGTTGCTCCTGCACTAGTAGGTATCTCATCTGGTTACTGAGGCAAATTCCTTAGGGATAGGAAAAATTCATGAAGATGTTGCATATGCCCCAGGAAGAGGCTCTGGAAGATGTTCCAGACATTGGCGATGATTATCTGACATGGATATGTTCTGTTTGAAATCTAGTATCTTTCACCAGTAGTCATTTATGTTAATGGAAGATTAGGGTTTTTCTCAAAGGTTAAAAGGTCAAATTCACTTCATTATTGATCACCTTGCATTCAGAGCAATTCCAGCATGATTTCAGAGCGACTAAGAGCGATCAAGACATTTTAGAGTAATCAGATTTCTTCTTGAGTGATTTCACTGGCGTTTGAAAGAATTTGTTTAAGGTTTTCACTGAGAGAAATCAAAAGGTATTTATCTTTAAACATGGAAGTGGGCTCATCATCTATTCCTATTTTTGTTGCAAACTCGACTGTAACAAAGGTCAAGGACCGCCCCTGGCCAATTTTCAAGCAGTATCCACATGTGGCTACCCTGGAAGATTTGTTGGAGCATTTTCCTGTGTTCTAGAGGGAGTTGTCTATGTTAAAGATGTTAGGGCATATATTCACTGTCACATTAAGGACTTGGGAACATAAAAAATTAAGGGCATGCATACGAGCGATCTGATGGGAGAATTTGGAAAGACCAAACCGACATACAAGGATATTGAAGACTTAGGGTTTACCGACATTCTGGACATTCTGGAATTTGAAGATGAGATAATCATTTATGTTTTGAGCAGAGTACATGGGGAATTTATATGGTTAGATGGACCTTACAAAATCACTAAGGAAGTCATCCAGGCAATCAATGGTTTACTATCGATTGGGCAACATCCATATAAGAAGGTTTTGAAAACATTTGTGAACAAAATCACTGGCGTGACTTCTGACAGGAGATCTATGAGAGTGAGCACTATTACCGACATAGACATCATATTAGGTAGCATGATCATTGAGTATAAGGTAGCTCAGTCAAATCGATTGAATTCTGTTTCCAGTTCCTGCACTTTAGCTGCATACTAAATGATGAGAGAGGATGTGAAATTGGATCTATGTGGTTGGATGTTAGATGAGTTGTTAATAAACTTAGGAAAAATTAAGGGTGAAAAGAAGGGAACCTTTCGGTATGGAAACTTGATAGTTTACTTGATGTTATTTTTCATGAATGATATACCAGGTTTTAGTAAAAGGCAATGGGCATTTGACATCCCGATAGGGAGAGAATCAAAACAGTCAATTTCCACTTTAGGAAGTCTGAGAGATGATAAAGTTTGGGGATATTTCAAAGCATTCTAGAAATATACGAGGTCTAGGGTAAGGGTACCTGAGCATATTGTAGAAAAATATTGAACTGGCATATGATTCATGGTGAAGAAGGATGAAAAACTTATGGAACCAGTTAAGCCCCAAAAGATTTGGATTGAGGAAATGGGCTATGAGGTGGATGCATAGATTCTTGATGCTTATGCAAATTGGCTGATTGATGCACCTATAGATAAGGCAGAGAAGCCCTGTGGTACTGCACAACAGAAAACATATGAGGTTGAAATATAGTTCAATAGGAAGAAGAGAGAGAAGCAAGAAGGAAAAGCAAGAAAATTTGTGGAGAAGGTCTCACATGACATTAAGGCATTAATTGATGTTGTCCCGGAGAAAGGCAGGAAGAGGAAGAATCCAGAAGTACACAGTAAGCCTGTTACAACAGAGTCTAGATTTGAGAATGATACATCGTTAGCATTCAAGAGGGTTGTCAGAAAGAAAACAAAGGAAACAAAGGTTGAAGCTAAAAAAACAACTGGTTAGGAAGGTTACATTCAAAATACCAGTACTGAAGCAAGCACCAAAGGCAACCACTTTAGCAGCATTTAGTACTACAAAGAGGAAGAAGAAGAATGACATTAATACAACTATTCAATATAGTAAGGTTATGTTGAATTAATGATGAACATTTAGTACCAAACCAGTACTGAGAAGGGGGGGTGATTCAGTACTGATAAAAAAACTTTTCCTTGAACTAGTTTGACTAAGAACCCTACACTTTGACTGGCAAGCAATAACACCAGTCTAAACCAGATTACTACTAGTTAAGCACAGTGAAAGACATAAACCGGTAACTCAGCTTTCCATACAATCTAACATCTTATTTCCACTTCACCCATATGCATACGCTAGTAATACTTCAACTCAAATGTAAAGACTTACTGGTTCAACATGCTTTACCACTTCAACAGAGAATAACAAAGCATCACATGAAAAGTATCACACATAACACACATATTTTTCACGTGGAAACCCAACTAGGAAAAACCATAGTGGGGATGAATACCCACAAGTTGTTCTTTGAACCCTTTTGAAGTCTGCTCTGTTAGGAGCCTAGTCTGGTTAAAGACTTTACAATAGGTTCTCTTAGGAATCGATCCTGCTAGGGATCACCTAGTTAAGGGATGGCTAACATACCCAGTTAAGGGTTAAACGCTGTTAAAGGT
Source organism: Cryptomeria japonica (assembly GCF_030272615.1). Lineage (NCBI taxonomy): Eukaryota > Viridiplantae > Streptophyta > Pinopsida > Cupressales > Cupressaceae > Cryptomeria > Cryptomeria japonica. The sequence continues at coordinate 185,826,223 of NC_081410.1, forward strand.
TACCTTGTTAGAGGATTTTTTGAACTCAATGATTTTGAGTCACCCTATTAATGGATTTACAGCAAGCCAGTTAAAGCTACCCTGTTAAGGGATTTTCCAGCTATTGAAGTGGTTAGAGGTCAACAAGTATTACAATGATCTGGTAATAGCACTCAACGCAAATGCAGATCCGCTTCAGTTCCTTCCTTCTGCATTCACACTCTGCAGCTATCTATTCTCATATCTGGTTTGGCAAGAATCACGTCTTTGCAATTAGATACACAGCTCCAATGTTGAGCACCCATGCTTCTAATGAATATCTTCATTCTGTCCTTCAATATTTTAAAGTTGTCTCTGTTGAACCTTGGACTTTCCCTCTTCATCATTAGAGTAGGATATTTACCTCAAGTGGTTAAGCTTACAACACAGAGGACCTGGAGGATGCTCTGATACCAATTGATGAATCAATGATGAACAGTTAGTACCAAACTGGTATTGAGAGGGGGGGGTGAATCAGTACTAATAAAAACACTTTTCCTTGAACCAGTTTGACTGAGAACCCTGCACTTTGACTAGCAAGCAATAACACTGGTCTAAACCAGATTACTATTGGTTAAGCACAATGAAAGACATAAACCGGTAACTCAGCTTTCCACATAATCTAACATCTTATTTCCACTTAACCCATATGCTTACGCTAGTAATACTTCAACTGAAATGTAAAGACTTACTAGTTCAACATGATTTACCACTTTAACAGAGAATAACAAAGCATCACATGAAAAGCATCACACATAACACACATATTTTTCACGTGGAAACCCAACTAGGAAAAACCATGGTGGGGATGAATACCCACAAGCTATTCTTTGAACCCTTTTGAAGTTCGCTTTGTTAGGAGTCTAGTCCGGTTAAAGACTTTACAATAAGTTCTGTTAGGAACCAATCCTGCTAGGGATCACCCGATTAAGGGATGGCTAACATACCCAGTTAAGGGTTAAACCCTGTTAAAGGTTACCTTGTTAGAGGATTTTTAGAACTCAATGATTTTGAATCATGCTATTAAAAGATTTACAATAAGTCAGTTAAAGCTACCCTGTTAAGAGATTTTCCATCTGTTGAAGTGGTTAGAGGTCAACAGGTATTACAATGATCTGATAATAGCACTCAATGCCAATGCAAATTTGCTTCAGTTCCTTCCTTCTGCACTCACACTCTGCAGCTATCTATTCTCCTATCCGGTCTGGCAAGAATCACGTATCTTTGCACTTAGATACACACAAAACATTTCCCAACAACATCAACATGAAAAACAACATCGACCTTATAGGAAACAAATAGGTCGGTAGCATAAACCCTAAACCCTAAACATTTAGGTTAAGCAATTCAATCGGTTCAATCCTAATTGTTGATCATATTGCATTGATTACAGTAGTCTTGAACAGATCTCAAGATGTTCTCCATCTTTCGTTCTTCACTGCTTCTTGGAGGCTCATAACTCATCACGCATTCTCCACTATTTATAGAGAATTCTCACATTCTCGAGGTAGATAGGATCAGTCTCCTTTATGCAAGATCCTTCACACACACAAGGCTAACGTGGCAACATAATCTGTTCTTCATTGCAATGCTAACACATCACACAATGTCATCGGTTGAATCACATAGGCATAGAACACTTCAATTAGAAACCCTGAAGCTAAGACTACCAACCTTTAGTCATACCATATGAAACCTTCATACAAAACACTCCATATACTGGTTCACATTCCAACATACTGGCTCACTTGGACAAACATACCGCTTCACATTTTCACATATACCGATTCACATTACAACATACCGGTTCACTTGGACAACCATACTAGTTCACTTTTTCACATATACTGGTTCACTCTTCATCATATTGACATCAATGACAACATACAATATCATCATGTCATCATACTCTGCACATATGCCAACAATCTCCCCATTTGGCATTGATGGCAATATACAAAGATATCTCTAAGCTTCACATCTTCTCCCCCTTTGACAACAATGCCAAAGTGAAGGCATAAACATCTATGTTCTACTATGTTGCTCCCTCTAAGGAGTAGCATCCTTCAACACACCAATCCTGAGAAAAATATATCAATGTAAGTCCTAATTGATGTGGATCACACACCTTTAGTTCACCTCTTGAAGGGGCAGCACCCCTAATTCACCTCTCAAATAGGTAAAGGTAGCCTTCGATAGAGGCTTGGTGAATATGCCTGCTAACTGCTCCTTACTGGAAACATGTTCCAATACAACTTCTTTATTCTGACCTTTTCTCTTAAGAAATGATATTTAAGCTCAAATTGCTTGGTTCTAGAATGTAAAACTGCATTCTTGGAGATGTTAATTGCACTTGTGTTGTCACAAAATATACTTACCGATTCAGATATAGGAACTTTGAAGCTAGTTAATACATGCTTCATCCAAATTGTCTAGGTGCAGTTCATAAATGCTGCAACATACTCTGCTTCTGTTGTAGACTGAGAGATACAACTCTATTTCTTACTCATCCATGAGACAAGTCTTCCACCAAAAAAGAATGCACCACCAGTTGTGCTCTTCTGGTCGTCCACATTACCAGACAAGTCAACATCTGTAAACACTTTCAAGTTGAAATCATTACTACATGGATATAAAAATCCATAGTCAATAGTTCCCTTTAGATATCTCAGAATCCACATGACTACTACCAAGTGGGATTCTCTTGGGCTTTTCTGGAACCATGCAGCAATGCCCACTACATGTGCAATGTTCGGTCTGCTATGTACTGCATAGTGAAATTTACCAATCATTGATCGATATTCCTTCTCATTTACCAACCCTGAGTCATCCTCTTTGGATAATTTACAACCAGTCACCATCCGTGTACCAACTGGTTTGTTGTCTTGCATGCCAAAGGTCTTCAACACCTCTTTGACATATTTGGATTGAGTGATAAAGATTCCATCTTTCATTTGTTGAATCTGTAGTCCAATTAAGAACTTAATATCCCCTATAAGTTACATTTCAAACTCCTTTTTCATCTCATCTACAAAATCATGACTCATCTTGTCATCTCCTCCAAAGATTATGTCATCAATAAATACCTCATAGATCAGAATCTAATCTCCTTCTGACTTGAGGTAGATATTACAATCCTCACTTGTTCTCTCAAATCCAATCTTCACAAGAATGAAGTGCAAGTGTTCATACAATGCTCTAGGTGCCTGCTTTAGTCTATACAAGGCCTTATGTAGTCTACACACCATATCACTATCTTCTGATAGGGCAAACCCATCTGGTTTCTCTATATACACCTCCTCTTCTAGTATTCCATTCAAGAATGTAGACTTTACATCCATTTGATATACTTTGAATCCCTTGAATGCTGCATATGCAAGAAGCATACGAACTCCTTCCAATCTGGCTACTAGAGCAAAGGTTTCTCAATAGTCTTCTCCTTCTTCTTGGGCATATCCTTTACACACCAATCTAGCTTTGTTTCTAACCACTGAGCCATCTTCATTCAACTTATTTCTGAAAACCCAATTGGTGCCAATGACATTTTTATGCTCCGGTCTGGGTACCAAAGACCATGTGCCATCCTTTTCCATCTGGTCAAGTTCCACTTCCATTGCCTTGATCCAGTCTTCATCTTTATGTGCCTCTGAATGTTTTAGGCTCAAATTCAGAGATCATGCAAGAGTTTTCTTTGATCTTTCTTCTTGTAAGAATTCTTGCATCCTTGTCTCCTATGATCTGCTTTGGATCATGATTCATCTTTAAATACCTAGGACTGATCCTAGTTGTTTCCTCTTTCTTTTCTTCTTCATCCTCATCTTCATCAGCATCAACATCCACTGGTGTAGGAGCACTGTTATTGGTGCTTGGCTATTTTGCAACCAGTTCATCTCCTACTTGCTCACTATCGGTTTCCTTAGATTTCTTAGAGGTTCATCAACTCTAACATTGATGCTTTCAACAATTCTCTGAGTCCTATTGTTGAAACATTTGAGACCTTTTCTCTTTGTGGAATACCCTAGGAATATTCCCTCATCACATTTAGCATCAAACTTGCTCTAATGTTCACTCCTCTTGATATAACATCTACTACCAAACACTCTGAAGTAGCTTACCACTAGTGTCTTACCGGTCCAATACTCATAAGGTGTTATGTCCTTGCCCTTTTTTATGAGTACCCCGTTCATTGTGTAGACTTTAGTGCTCATTGCTTCTCTCCAAAAGGTGTGAGCAACCTTTCCTTGGATCAACATAGTTCTAGCTACTTCAACCACAGTTCGGTTGTTTCTCTCTGCTAGACCATTTTGCTATGGATTCCGGGGGGTAGACAATTGCCTCTTGATGCCATTCTCTTCACAGTATTTGTTGAATTCACTGCAAGTGAATTCTCCTCCTTGATCAGTTCTTAATCACTTAATCCTCTTACCGCTTTCTTTTTCTATAAGTGCTCTGAAGGCTTTGAAATTTCCAAAAGCTTCAGATTTGTCCTTCAAGAATGTGACCCACATCATTCTTGAGAAATCATCAGTAAGAATCATAAAATACCTATCTCCCTACACACTCCTAGTTTTCATAGAACCACAGAAATCAGTATGCACAAGGTCAAGTAAATTGTCTGCAGTGAAAGGTTTACCTTTGAAGGTTGTGAAAGACATTTTCCCCAATTGACATTCTCTGCACAAAGGATTTTCCAGTTTGCTTAGCATAGGCAATCCTCTAACTACCTTGATCTTACTGGCCTTCACAATATTGTCAAAGTTTACATGGCAGAGTCTCCTATGCCATATCCAACTATCCTCAAATTTAGCCATAAGACATATACTGACATTAGCATTTAGCTGAAATAGGTCCATCAGTTCACCATTCTTTCCTTTGATTTTTCACACTCCATTTTTGAATTCTAGAGTGAGTCCATTATCATTCAGTTGAGCAACACTCAAAAGGTTGTTTCTGAGACCTTCTACCCAATACACATTGTCAACACTGCTTCTTCCATTCAAAGAGATGAACCCTCTACCTTTTACCATACATGGTGCATCATTACCAAAATGAACCACACCACCATCATACTCTTCCAGAGATAGAAACATACTCTAGTCACCAGTCATATGGTGAGAATAGCCTTTGTCAATAATCTACTCATTGGAATTATCAAAGCGGGAGACAATATCCTTATTGCATAGACCGGCAATAAGGATCTCAAAACTTTGCTAGCAACAGTGGAATCTTCCATTTTACCACCTGCACTCTTGATATCTCCAACAACAATTTTGATTCTTATTCCATATTGTTGAATGGTCTCTCCTTCAACCATTTGCATGTCTTCAAACTTTCCCCTAAGGCTTTCTTCCTTAGCTTTTTTCACATGCTCATCACCGCCATATATATTCTCAAGGGAATCCCATACTTCTTTGGGATTCTCTTTGTCCTAAACATCAATAAACTCAATGTTAGATAAATTGCTAATTAGGGCTTCCATGACTTGCCCATTCTCCTGAATGTCTCTCTTCTGATCATCAGTGAGAGCACTGGTAGGGATAACATAAGCATTCTCAACATGGCTCCAATGTTGAGCACCCATGCTTCTGATGTATATCTTCATTCTGTCCTTCCATATTTTAAAGTTGTCTTTGTTGAACTTTGGACCTTCCCTCTTCATCTTTAGAGTAGGATCTTTACCTCAAGCGGTTAAGCTTACAACACAAAGGACCTGGAGGATGCTTTGATACCAATTGATGAATCAATGATGAACAGTTAGTACCAAACTGGTACTGAGAGGGGGGGTGAATCAATACTGGTAAAAACACTTTTCCTTGAACCGGTTTGACTGAGAACCCTGCACTTTGACTAGAAAGCAATAACACCGGTCTAAACCAGATTACTACCGGTTAAGATATGGAAAGACATAAACTGGTAACTCAGCTTTCCACACAATCTAACATCTTATTTCCACTTCACCCATATGCATACGCTAGTAATACTTCAACTGAAATGTAAAGACTTACTGGTTCAACATGCTTCACCACTTCAACAGAGAATAACAAAGCATCACATGAAAAGAATCACACATAACACACATATTTTTCACGTGGAAACCCAACTGGGAAAAACCACGATGGGGATGAATACCCACAAGCTATTCTTTGAACCCTTTTGAAGTCCACTCTATTAGGAGCCTAGTCCAGTTAAAGACTTTACAATAGGTTCTATTAGGAACTGATCCTACTAGGGATCACCCAGTTAATTGTTAAACCCTGTTAAAGGTTACCTTGTTAGAGGATTTTTAGAACTCAATGATTTTGAGTCACCCTATTAAAGGATTTATAGCAAGCTGGTTAAATCTACCTTGTTAAGGCATTTTCCAACTGTTGAAGTGGTTAGAGGTCAACAGGTATTACAATGATCTGGTAATAGCACTCAATACCAATGCAGATCCTCTTCAGTTCCTTCCTTTTGTACTCACACTCTACAGCTATCTATTCTCATATATGGTCTGGAAAGAATGATGTATCTTTGCACTTAGATACACACAACATTTGCCAACAACCTCAACATGTAAAACAACATCAACCTTATAGGAAATAGATAGGTCAGTAGCATAAACCCTAAACTCTAAACCCTAAACATTTAGGTTAAGCAATCTAGTCGGTTCAATCCTAACCGTTGATCATATTGCATTGATTACAACAGTCTTGAACATATCTCAAGACGTTCTCCATCGTTTGTTCTTCACCACTTCTTGGAGGCTGATAACCCATCACGCGTTCTCCACCATTTACAGAGACTTCACATATTCCCGAGGTAGATAGGATAAATCTCCTTTATGCAAGATCCTTCACACACACAAGGTTAACATGGCAACACAATCTGTTCTTCATTACAATGCTAACACATCACACAATGTCATCAGTTGAGTCAGATAGGCATAGAACACTTCAACCGAAAACCCTAAAGCTAAGACTACCAACCGGTAGTCATACCATATGAAACCTTGATACAAAAAATTCCATATACTGATTCACATTCCAACATACCGGTTCACTTGGACAAACATACCGCTTGACTTTTTCACATATATCGATTCACATTTCAACATATCAGTTCACTTGGATAGCCATACCGCTTCACTGTTTCACATATACCGGTTCTCTTGCAAGTGCTTACTTCAATATACTGGTTCACTCTTCATCATATTGAGATCAATGACAACATACAATATCATCATGCCATCATACTCTGCACATATGCCAACAGGTTCCACCTAGAACTTGTGTAGAGTTAGTAGATGAAATCGCTAAGGATGGCATGTTAAAGAATGTACAGCTCTACTATGATCATTTAGAAGAGGATGAACAAAGAGAGGTAGAGGAAGCAGTCTTATTATACTTGGATATTTATAAGAAAGCCTTAATAGAAATAGAAAATCAAATATTGACTGAGTTGTATAATATGTTAGATGCTATAATATTATGAGCTATGCAAGAAGATAAGAATATTAAAATTCAAGAGCTATTATATTTTTGTGTTACTATTGCTCCAGATGAAATGGAAAAGATAATTGAGGTGGCAAATAGAAATTTCTTTAATAGCAAAAATAGAATAACTAGTCTAATGCTAGGAAGGTTAAATGAAATAATAAAGGAGACTCAAAAAGCATGGGTTAAATTCCTTGGAGAGAACAAAGGATTCTTTACTTTACCAGAAACCAAGACAAACACTGTAGACACCCCTGTTGAAGGAAAAGGAAAGTGGATTATGGGTACTTCACCCTTAGTTTTGAAAAATATTAAGATAGTGGAAATCAAGCTCCCAATTGATACAAATGTACAGACAAATATTGAGATACCAATTAACATAGAGAGTGAAGAAGTTAATGATGTATAGGATACTAATATTGAGGATAACAGTCCTCCAGATACAAATGTACAGGTTGATGTTACAGTTCCTACAGAGGAATTGATATTTAAATAGATTGCACCAAGTGGTGAAGCCACCAATGCAAGTGAAGAGGTTATAAAGGATAAATCATCAGACGAGAAGAAAGGAGAATCTGGTAGGGAACCGGTAGTTGGTCTGTCATTGTTGTCAATTTACACCTCATAGGTTGAAAAGAAAAGCATAACAAAGATGAGTCCTACTGAACTCATGATGATGGCTACACAAAAACTAAAGAAGGAGGGATCCACAGATAAAGATATTATTGATCAATCAATCACTATTTTACACAAACTAGTCTTGGAGTGCAATATTGACAATTAAGCGAGCCCATCCAACAAGCTGAAGACAATTATTGAGAATATTTCAAAGGTTTTTCAATCCTTACAACAGATTTCAAACTGTCAAGCATTGGAGAGGTTCACTAAGGCTAACACAACTGCATTTGATGAGGTGATTGAATTTGAGAAGAAGAAAATCGATGAGAAGCTGAAACTAATAAAAAATTATTTGAAGCAATGTACAAATATTTATAGGGTATGTTGTAACACTGATATACTTATAGCTAATATGGGTAAGAAGATAAAAGAACTTCAGGAGAAAATTGCAAATATAGCTAACTCTTTTGATGGATTAATTTCATTGACTACATCCATTGATGGTCAAATTTTCATTTTGGAAAACCAAATTTCTATTCTTGAGAAGGAAAGAGACAAAATAATAAGAAGAGCTAGAAGTCTGAGAGGCTTGGTGAGTCCCCGACTGGATTCACTCAGTGTACATAAGAAAGAATGTATGGATATGGTGGGAAAGCCTACACCAACAGAGGTAAATGAGAAAGAGTCATTTGGACATATACTAAAAGGACTTGTATCTATTTCCAGCACATTCAAAACAGGTTGAGATACCTATCTTCAGCTACTAGAGAAGGCTTATCTGGAAATTTTGAAATTGGTTAAGCTTCAGTAAGATATTTTGGGATATTCATTTTACAGTTTTTTTTTTAATCTTTGACATTCTTTTTAGAATCTTTTTGGCATTGATGTCAAAGGGGGAGTGATATATATGTGAAAAATAATAGAAGGAGTTATGGAGATATGGGAGTTATAACCGGTAGATGAAACCTTGACCATTTTTCACATGAGTGTTGCCATCAATACCAAAGGGGGAGATTGTTGGCAATTGACACTCAATTGGTTGGTTTCACTATGTTGTCATTGATGGAAACATGGTATTATATTACGACTTCATGTTTTGGTTCAGTTTTGTACCGACAGGCACTTCACAGATACTACATCGACACTGACATCGATAGGACAAAAGAATTACTTTGGTTACTGACAATGCAGGCCGACATGTTTTAGTAAAAGGTTATCGGTATTTGAGGCCGACATCTCTTGGAGCCAGCATCGATAATTTTTTTTAATACTTATGCATTCATGTTATCTAGCCGACATGTAATTTGGTATTGTATATATCTTTGTAAGCTAGCATAAGACATGATAAATTGTATAGGGTATATAGGTCAGTTTGATAGATCATTTTTAAAAGTAATATATATGGATCATTATGCAAATGTAATATAATGCGAAATATAACAAAAAGATTATGTATGTGAGGAGTTCATGTAAGGGTTATTTTGGTAAAGGGTTTAGGGTTATAGACCGTAATAGACAGAGCTTAAACTGAAACTGTATTCTGGCATAGAGGATGCTATCTTAGCAGTTCACACTTCTCCGGATTATAGTCTAGATTTTAATGTAGTCAGTGTGGTTCCTTTTGTGATTGAGAAGTGTGCTCTAGGCTATAAGCCTTCCTGCAAGTGCAGGCCCCTCATATTTTGTAATATCTCTTCATATGGCCAGTGGATTGATATTGTGGGTCACAAATCCCACCGTGGTTTTTTCTCTTTGAGGTTTTCCATGTATAATTTTGTGTGTTTTGGTTCTCATTTATGTGATTATCTTAATGGTTGTTTTACTTCTTTCAATTCTACATCTACCGATATACCGGTTGGTGTATGGATGTTTTAATAAGGGTAAAATTGATCATTACGGTATAACACTAGTTCACCCCCCCTCTTAGTGTTATTGGATTCCAACAATCATAGTGAATAACTACTAGTTCATTGCAATCTACCCTTATATCCTTCAACATTTGCTTCATCCATAGAACTTGTGTATAACTAGTAGTAGTAGCAACAACATACTCAACTTCCGCAATAGATAAAGAAGTACATGAGTGTTTCTTGCTGATCCATGAAACAAGTTTCTTTCCAAGAAAGAAAGCTCCATCGGATGTGTTTTTTTGCTCATCTATATCTCTAGCCCAATCTGCATCTGTATATGCACATAGTGTAAAGTCATCATCTTTAGGATACCACAAACCATATTCAATTGTTCCTTGTAAATATCTAAAAATCCTTTTCACTGCACTCTCATGATTCTCTCTAGGATTACTTTGATATCTTGATACAATACAAACATCATTCATTATATCTGGTATAGTTTGAGTCAAATATAACAAATCTCCAATCATATATTTATACCTTGTAGGATTTACCAGAGCTGATACATCTTTCTTTGTCAATTTCTCACTTGTAACCATAGGAGTACCAACTGGTTTAGAATTTTCCATACCAAATTCCTTCAACAACTCTCTAGCATACTTAGTTTGACTGATGAAAATACCTTTATCAATCTGATTAATCTACAAACCTAAGAAAAATATAATTTCTCCAATCATAGACATCCCAAATTCATTCTTCATATTATCAGAGAATTCCATACATAACTTTTCCTCACCTCCAAATATGATATCATCCACAAAGACCTCAACAATCAATACGTCATCATTAGTGATCTTATAATATAAGTTACTGTCAGCATTACCTTTAGTGAAACCAGGCTTCAAAATATATTTGCCCAATCTAGCATACCAAGCTCTAGGTTGTTGCTTTAATCCATATAAAGCTTTCATTAACCTGCAAACCATGTTATTGTGATCAGAAAAGAGAAAATCCATCAAGTTGTTCAATATAGACTTCCTCTTCAAGATCTCCATTTAGAAATGCACATTTAACATCCATCTGATAAACCTTGTATTTATTATGGGCAACATAAGCAAGAAATAATCTCACAACTTCAGTCCTAGCTACAAGAGAAAAAGTTTCATCATAATCAATTCCTTCCTTATGAGAATATCATTTACATACCAATCTAGCCGTGTTCCTCACAACTTGTCCATCTTCATTCAATTTATTCCTAAAAACCCATTTAGTTCCAATAACATTCTTATTTTTAGCTTGGGGAACTAAAGTCGATGTGTTATTCTTTTCTATCTGATCCAATTCCTCTTCCATAGATTTCATCCAACATTCATCCTTGCATGCTTCATCTACTGATGTCGGTTCAATTTGAGAAATTAAACATACCTCTTCAGCTGTGTCATGCCCAAACTTTTGGGCTAAAAAAAATGGAACAAATTTTTTTTTTTTGAAACACTTAAACTCTCAAAATAATCTACATTTAAAGTGGAAATCAAATAAGTCTTGTCTTAATGAGGATGTAAATAGAATTATTTTTTAAGGTTGGATTAATTAACCAACTCAAATAAGCAACATTAATTAAAGGAGATTAATTAATCCCAAGAGGGTTGTCGCAATTTAGTTAGTTAATTTAATTATCTTAATTAAGTTGCCGCTAATTAAAATCGAGGGATAATTAGATATCTCAATGTATTTAAATCATTCCCGACCAAACAAGGATAATGCTATCTTAAGTTTAAAATTAATTAATTGAACGCATGCAATTTCATTATTTAAATATAGCCGATAAGGGTTCAAATTCCACAATGTCATTTGTCAAATAAATCCAATTTATGCTAGAGTCAATTTTAAATTTCCCCTAAACCTTTAAATTTGACGATATAATTAATCTGGCCAACATTGGTCTCAAAGCCTAAAAATTCATAAAAATAATTAATAATTTTCAATTATAAATTTTTCCCAATTTAAAAATATAACCTAACGCCCATATTTAATCGAATATATCAACTAACTATATAGTTTCCCTAGTTGAATAAATTAAATCAACAATGCGATTAATGTATCCATATAACATTAATTCTCCACTTTAAATTATATAAAATAACTATATTAAAATTAATCTTCTCCCAAATCGGATAAGGAATTTTAAATTATTAACACATATGGCTAAGATTATGTGGGGGAATTTAATTTCCAAAATTTGGAAAGTATTTCCCCCTCCTCTAATTTTAATTTATCTCTTTTTTTAAAATCTCCAACCCTAACTAAGGTTGAGTAATTTTCTTATATTTTATTTAAAATCACCTAATAATCCCCTTCTTTTTATTTTTATATTATTAGATATTCCTAATGATTCTTTTGTCTTTTATTGGTATGCAAACCCTAATCCGGATTTGGATTAGGGTTGCAAATTTTACCCACAAACAAATCCTAAACTTAATGTATTCCCTTTTTACCCTAGCCTGAACTAGGTTAGGGTTTTATTATTTATTTTTTTGTGTTGAGTGTGTGTGTGTTATGCAGGGCCAAACTAGGGCATGGTGGCAGCCAAAAGGAAGGGTAGGAAGGCGGTGGTGCCACCGAAAGAGAAATCGTAGAGGGGGAGGTCGAAGTGGGTGGAGGCGTTCACGGGGAAAACACCGTGGATGTCCAAAGTGGTGGCCCCCTGCCGCTCACTGTGGTTATCCACAGTGGCAGCCCCGACGCCACCCATTGTGGACACCCATAGTGGTGGCGCCGATGCCGCCCACTGTGGTTGCCCACAGTGGCGGACTCGGCTCTGCCCACTATGGGTTCCCACAGTGGCGGCACCAATGCCGCCCACTACGGATGCCCGCAGTAGCGGCGCGGCCCGCGACGTCTCCCATAAGGAGGGGTAGGGTTTTGCCCCCCCCCCCTAACAATCATTATTCTTTTATAAAATACAAATATATATTTATATATATATATATATACAAAGTTTGCACAAATAGGTTTTAAAAATATATCTGTAGTTTTATATATATATCAGTCTCTAAGGGTTAAAAGCTCTCTCTTTTTTTTTGATAGGACATGCAGGAATAATTCAAAATATAGATAGCATAGAAGATCTATATATTTCAGTTCTTGCTAAATTAATGTAGAGTAAGATTTTAATTTTCACATGAATACCCATATTCTTTTAGCTAGGTTATCTAGGTTCTAAATATACATCATTAAATTTATTAGAACTGTTAGATTTAACAGATAAATATATAAAAAAAAGGGTTCATTTCTCTGATTTTCTAGATCTGTGAATGCTCCTATATCCCCTTTTTTTTCCTACATCAATGCATTTTTTTTTTACAATAATAATTACAATAACAACAACATTCAAATATTCTAGAAATTACTTAAAACATTCCTATTTCTCTATCTACAAGAATCATGATCAAATCAATTTTATATCAAGACCTGATTGTCATCCTTGCATTGCTAATTCATCTTCTAGGGTTTCATGATTTAATCATTGAACCTTGTTTGTCATTTCTCCCTTTAGGATTAATAAATTATTTATTTATCCTAAGTCTTCTCATCACAATTAAATGTTTAATTTAATTGGCTAAGTAATTATTCCTCTTTTGTGAATTAATTAATAAATGACAAATTATTAATTAATTCACTAAATTTCTAATTTCTCATTTCTCTAATTTCTAATTTTCTAATTTTCATCAATTTCTTAATTCCTAATTTCTTAATTCCTCTTTTTCTAATTTTCTAATTTTCTAATTCCTAATTTCATTTCTCTCCTATTTTTCTCCTAACTTCATGGGAATGACATAGAAATTTGTCATAATTTGTCATAATTGACAATCAATCAATTTTGACATAGAAAGTTGTCATAATTTTGTCATAATTATCAATCAATCAATTTTGCATAGAAAGTGCATAATTTGTCATAAATTTGTCATAATTGACATAATTGATTTGCAATTTCCATTTGAATTGAATCATGCTAATTTGATCATCTCTCCAATTTGTCTATAAAATGGATGAATTTCTTCAATCTTGGCTAATAATTGACATAATTGAGACAGACAATGATCGATGATAGATCGATCGCAAAAGGAGGGGTGGGCTTTCACCCCCCCCCACTAACAATCGTTATTCTTTTAAAAAAATTTTTTTTATAAAATATAAATATATATTTATATATATATATATATACACAGTTTGCACAGATAGGTTTTAAAAATATATCTGTAGTTATATATATATATATATATATATATATATATATATATATATATATATATATATATATATATATATATATATATATCAGTCTCTAAGGGTTAAAAGCTCTCTTTTTTTTTGACAGAACATGCAGGAATAATTCAAAATATAGATAGCATAGAAGATCTATATATTTCATTTCTTGCTAACATAATGTGGACTAAGATTTTAATTTTCACATGAATACCCATATTCTTTTAGCTAGGTTATCTAGGTTCTAAATATACATCATTAAATTTATTAGAACTGTTAGATTTAACAGATAAATATATTAAAAAAAGGGTTCATTTCTTTGATTTTCTAGATCTGTGAATGCTCCTATATCCCCTTTTTTTCCTACAGCAATGCATTTTTTTTTTACAATAATAATTACAATAACAACAACATTCAAATATTCCAAAAATTACTTAAAACATTCCTATTAATAATTTGACAAAATTGGTGATCAATCAAATTGGAAATCATCACAAGCATATAAAAATACTAATCTAGCCCAATCACGAAAGCTTAAATGTAATGATCTATCCTAAACACACTCAATAAAGACATAAAGACAAAACATTCAAAACTAAATATTATGCAAACCAAACATAGATCTGAATGCTTCCTTCATGTGGCTCCATTGTTCTTCTTTCCTCTCCAAATAGCCTTTGTTTGTGGATCTCACCTTCAAGTGCATACACATGAGATGAAAGCAAGTAGATAATGGCACAAGAGTACTCAAAGAGTGATTGATTTGACAAAGGATTAGAAATTCGATAATCTGATTATTCTCATTATTAGCCAAGATTGAAGAAATTCATCCAATTTATAGACAAATTGGAGAGATGATCAAATTAGCATGATTCAATTCAAATGGAAATTGCAAATCAATTATGTCAATTATGACAAATTTATGACAAATTATGCACTTTCTATGCAAAATTGATTGATTGATAATTTATGACAAATTATGACAACCTTCTATGTCAAAAATTGATTGATTGTCAATTATGACAAATTATGACAAATTTCTATGTCATTCCCATGAAGTTAGGAGAAAAATAGGAGAGAAATGAAATTAGGAATTAGAAAATTAGAAAATTAGAAAAAGAGGAATTAAGAAATTAGGAATTAAGAAATTGATAAAAATTAGAAAACTAGAAATTAGAGAAATGAGGAAATTAGAAATTTAGTGAATTAATTAATAATTTGTCATTTATTAATTAATTCACAAAAGAGGAATAATTACTTAGCCAATTAGATTAAACATTTAATTGCGATGAGAAGACTTAGGATAAATAAATAATTTATTAATCCTAAAGGGAGAAATGACAAACAAGGTTAAATGATTAAATCACGAAACCCTAGAAGATGAATTAGCAATGCAAGGATGACAATCAGGTCTTGAAATAAAATTGATTTGATCATGATTCTTGATTAACAAAGGACCAATGTGATAAACGATTTGATTGATAAATACGCCAATTGATGAGGAACAATGACTAATTGATCCAAATTGACATAATTGAGATAGACAACGATCGATGACAGATCGATCGCAAAATGACAAGATCGACAAGAGGACAAGAATCGATGACAAAATAGATTGCAAGATGACAAGATTGAAAATGACCACGATCGATGACAAATCGATCGCAAAATGACAAGATTGAACATGACAACGATCGATAACAAATCGATCGCAAAACGACAAGATTGAAAATGATAAGGATTGATGACAAATCGATCGCCAGATGATAAGATTGATAAGAGGACAAGACCCTAATTAGGATTGACGATGTCCAAAATGATGACAAATGAGCATGCACATTGATGCAATAGGATAAGATCGATCAAAATCATGACTGGAGAGTGTTGTTGACAAGACCAATTTCAAAAGTGAGACAACTAAAGAATGTAGAAGAAAGACTCGATGCTCGCAAATGATAAAGACCAAGTGAGAATCATAGGAGAAATGTTAATGCGATGCAAAAACCCTAAAATAAGGCAATGCGCAAATGTTAAAGTATGACTCCGCAAGCGTTGACCATTTTTAGGTGTCTACATTTTGCCCCTCTTTGAGACAATGCAATTTTAAGTGTTGTTTCAAAGAACAATAATGAAAATGCCCCAGATAGTAACAATGACATATGCATGCCCCCTCGAGGAATTGGCCGGGAAAATCCAGAAAAGAGGCCAAGTGATCGATAAGAATGATAGAAGATGATAGGTTCGAATGGACTACCAAGACTGATGGAAGAAATGTTAGTAAGAAGAAATTAGACAGAGGACAGTTAGAGATGAAGGAAAACTTTCTTTCACATATGCACATAAGTAGGTGAGAACCTTTATTTATTGTAGCAAAGCGGGTGCAGAGCATCATGGCATTGAAGGTCAGAGCTAGAATGCAACCCTTTTTTGCAAAAGACAGACACATCACAGACAAACAACAATCACAACAAAAAGGAAAAGGACCATGTACCATCTCGGTCACTCTAAATCACTCAGTGACATCATCAAGCAACATAGGAACATGATTGAAGCCAAAAATAAATTAGTAAAAAGATAAGATGCACAAATTCCAACAAATCAAACAAACATCTTGATCTTCATTGTTAAAAGTTGAAAGTGTTGATAGGACAATCATGCTGTCTGGTTTCAGGATATGCGGTACCCTGTCTAAGACAGGACACAGTCTGGTTTCGAGTATACCACACCCCATATAAGACCCATGATAGTGGTGACAAGACAAAGGATAATGTTGAGGTTGATTGGTATGACAATTCTGATCAGTTTGAATGTCTGGTTTGATTGAAAGAGTTCATCTGTTTACGTATGATTGCATTAAAGCACAGTGTTGGATTGCGAGTCATTGGATGTATACTCAGTGATCTGTCTTATGCATAGAGGGATCATTTATTGCAAAATGCTTGTTCTTGGATTTTGATGTTTTTGAAAAAAATTTGTTCATTTTTTCAGGACATTATTTGATTTTTTTTGGATTATTTCAGGACGTTATTCAATTTTTTTTGGATTTTTTCAGGACATTTATTCGATTTTTAGAGATTTTTTTTAGGACATTTTTTTTTTTTTTTGTGGATTTTTTCAGGACATTTTTCAATTTTTTTGAAATATTTCAGGACATTTTTCAATTTTTATGATTTTTTTCAAGACATTTTTCAATTTTTATGATGTTTTTTAGGACATTTTAAAAAAAAATTATGATTTTTTTCAGGACATTTTTCAATTTTTTTGAATTATTTTAGGACATTTTTTAATTTTTATGATTTTTGCCCCCAGTGTCTAGCAAGGCAAGGAATATGACAGGTGAATAAATAGGCTTGCTGAAATGATGGTGGATAGAGGGAAGACAAAGGCCTTTTATCATGGTGACAATACGGATGCAATTTTAAAGGGCTATTGCGTGATGGGACAAGAGACTAGATATGACAATGTCAAGCAGGAACATGGCATGAGGGACATGTCAAGAGGTTTTTGAAACTATGTTTAAATTTTGCGTCCTTATGTCAGATCAAGATCAAGGGACAGAAAAGGTGTGTGGATAGTGATAAGATATGGATAGGATAAGCAAGACCAAGAATGGATAAGGGACATGGACTGAAGGTCGGGATTGGTGAAGGGATAGTGATAGAAAGTTACAATAAGCTAGGGAATATGGATGAAAGGTTATCATAAGCAAATGGATAAATGACCAAAAGCTATGATGGACTAAAAGCTACAAACAAGATGCATGATGCTCATGATGATCCTCAGCCTTGTCAAGATCAAAGGTGGAAAGAGGAAATGGACATGAGGGATGATAGGATAAGGAAGGGTAATAGGACATGAAGGAGTATGACATGGTATGATAGGATAATGAAGGGCAATAGGATATGAAGGAGTATGACATGGGTTCGATAGGATAATGGAACAATGAAGGACAAAAGGATATGATAGGATAAAACCTGCCCCCAAGTGTGGTGTGCAAGAAGTTCATAAATTACGCACGACGCCTGTTTGCTAGGTTTTCATCATGGTACTTGCCCAAGGCGCCTGTTTGCCAGGTTTTCACCAGTGGACGAATTATTTTTGCTTTATTTTTTTCTTTTGTCTTTTTTTTTTTTTTTTACTTTTTTTGTATTTTGACTTTTTCAATAGAAGATGGACACATGATAGGGGATGGAAGAAGGACTCAAGCGTCTTTTTTTTTTTTGGATAGCCTTGAAAAAAAAATGGACCATGACCTTTAAAAGTATGCTCAAAGACGTTGGTAGGATAAGGACATGGAAAATAAGATGAAACTAAGGCAAGGATTTATGCAAAGGATGGGATCAAAGGGATCGAAGGATGGAAAATATGTATTGGATAATGAATAGGGTATTGGAAGAATTGGACTTCAGTGGATGGAAATGTTGGCAAGATCGACATTGGCACACACCTTGAGGGGTGATGGATTGATGGAGGAAAAATGGATCTTAGATTGTGAGATTTGGATGGAGGAATAGCTTGGGATTTTGGGACATAAGGGCCCAAAATGGATGAAGAAGGTGATGGAGGAACAAATTTGAGAGGGTTGGATGGAGGAATAGCAACTTTGGATGCCAAGTTGGATATTTCGTTAGGCTTTTGTGCTTCAAGGAGCCGCTTAGGGATCCACATGGTTTTGGATTTTTCATGCTTTTGTGGTTCCTTGGAGTGCATTGCTTGCACAAGGGATTTAGGAACCCATATATATTTTGTCTTTACTTTATTTTTCTCAGTGGGCCTTTGTGGCCTTTTGGATATTTCTTTTTCTTTATAGATCATATTGTTCTTTGTTTTGACATGTCAATTATATTGGACATGTTGATCCTTGAATACATGTGGATTTCTAGACGTATGACTTTTAAACTTGGCATTCAAATTGCTTGGAGGGGGAAAGGAAGGCATAGATGGATATGAATGAAATGGAATTCTTTTGAATGACTGAAATTTACTCAAGGATGTGTGCCTTTGCTGACCTTGCATAGAGGATGAAGGAATATAAGGACCTAAGATGGATGGAAGGTGTGATGGGGAAGGTGTATGTTTTGATTTTGATGGAGGGATACCAACGTCTTGAGAGTGAGTTGTGTAGACATGACCCTTAAGATCTTCTTTAACATGAAGGGATTCTTGCTTATGGAGATCTACTCCTTTGCCTTTATGAATATCTTGACTTGTAGGATACTTTTTTCTTTGGGAAGAAGACGTGAGTCCATTATGAGGTGGATATGATATGAGAGAAATAATGAGATCTTGAAGTGGATCGGATTGCACCAAAGTGGAAGAACCCATTATGCATGTTGAGGGTTCATGAACATCTTGCACTGACATGTTAGAATCATGAGGGGGATTAGGATAATGAGGGGGGCTAAGATTGTGTAGTGGACATGGTTCAATGACAGGCTCTTCAAGAGATGGAATGGGAGAAATAATGGGATCATCAAAAAAAATGTGATCTTGGAGTGTATATGGAGCATTAGGACAAGGAGATGGAGGAACAAGTGGATCTTGTGGAGGATCTGAAGGAATAATTTGATCTTGACAAGGAGGAAGATCATTGGAATCCTCTTTAAAGGTGCTTTTCTCTTGACTTTCAATGGGATCATCATAAAGGATGGAAAGGATATCTTGATCTTTCTTTGGAAGTGGAATGTCAATGGGATTTGAAAGGACATTTTGTTCATGAAATGGAAGGGGGTCATTTGGGATTGGATGGACTGGGATATCTTGATCTTGCTTAGGGAATGGAGTGTCAATAGGACTTTGGATAGGATGGACAAGAATAGGGGAATCATCGTGAGTGTCTGGGAACATGGGGTCCTGGTCAACAATTGGATGGGATGATAAGGTTTCAGGATCTTGATCTTGATCTTTCTTAAGACATGTTTCTGCATGCTCTAAATTATCCTCTTGACATGAGGTTGGACTTTGGATATGCATGGGGGATTCTGACAAGGAACCAATGTTTTGGCATGAAGGAAATGCACTTTGAACATTTGTGATGGATTCTGGCAAGGAATCAATGCTTGAACATGAGGAAGAGGGACTTCGAATGGGGTCCTCTAAAATAGGTAATGGCAATAAAGTGCATGGTTGCATTGGGTCTAGTATTTCTGAAACATGACAAGGATGTGCATCATGAGTTGGATTATCTTGGCAATCAATTATGGATAGCTCTTGGGTAATTGCATCCTTGGGTGTATTGTTTGATGAGGACAATATGGAAGGTTCTTGTGAAACTTCTAGAGGTGTAGGGATAGATGCCACTGGAGAGTCAATTTGTTTGTGAGGGGATGAGGCAATGCTAGACATAATTGTATTATCTTGATCTTCCTCAATAAACTCACTTGGTAATTTCCTTAAGATCATTGCAATAAAGCTACCTTTCTTTCGAGGTTTTGACATAGTTGTATCTGGAATTTGAACTTGTTTGGCAAGGAGTTGGTTCTAATTTGATGTCATGTTTTGATATTGGACTTGGTTCAATTGTTTTGAAATGTTTGAAACTTGGGTTGGTGTGTGCTGCAACCTTTATTTTTGAATGTTTGGTTGTGGTTGTTGACATTGATATGTTGATTGAACTTGTTGATATTCCACCATTGGTTGAACTATTTGTTGACATTGTATAGTTGGTTGGACATATTGTTGAAATTGGACCATTGGTTGTATTGGTTGTATATGTTGGACCATTGGTTGTATTGGTTGAAAATCTGATTGATAGTAAACACCTTCTTGTTCTTGTTGTGGAGGCACATAATGTTGAAATTGATGTTGTCTCCTATCTTGAAATTGTTTCATCATCTCTATTTGTGAGAGGAGAGTTGGTATGTCTGATCGTTCAAGAAGAGATATTACATCAATTGGCTCAATCTTTAGATTTCGACCTAGAAATTTTTTAAACATTTTGGACATTTGTGATCTGTTCTTCTCAATGTTTTTCACTCTTTGTTCCAAAATCTCGTTTTCTTGAGCTAGTTTCTCCTCTAGTTTTTGTATTTGGACATTTACATCATCATGATAAGTTTGATCCAAGTTCTGAGACATGTAGAGATTGGATTGACATGATTGATTGCTCAATTGTGATGACATGGCTTCGTAAGAAGGTTGAGATCTCATTTCAACAAACATGTCACTATGAAAATGCAACTAATGGGATTGACAAATGCAACCTAAAGGATGACAATGCAACTTAATGTTTTTGTTGTTTTTCAAGATTTTGACAAACTCATGAATGCAATTCTAAAAATTAGACCCTTAGGAAATTGAAATGATGTCTAGACCTCAAAGGACAAAAGGACCAAGTGACAAAAGGACAAAATGACAATGTCTCCCCTATATGCTTGGATACTAAGCTAGGTTTGACCAAATAACAATAATGACAAAAAGAGAAAAAGTTTGATAAGGTCTAGACTTCCTAACAATGACTTAGGGTTTTATCAAATATTTGCATTACTCAAGTATGACAAAACCTAGTTTTGACACTATATGCTAAGGGACAATTACTTTGCAAGTGACCCTAATATGATATGATAATGACCTAAGCTTAATGAAGAGACCTAGGGTATGCAAATACAAATGTATGACAATGTCAATCTAAGACAAAACCTAAGGTTGAATTATGAAATGCTATTACTCTAATGCAAGAAGACACATGCAAATGGATGACCCTTATTGATATGCAAAGGAGTATGACCTAGGTGAAACTTAACCTTGGTAATTGACAATGAATTTTGCAAAATGCAAACCTAGGATGAACCTAAATCTAAGTGACATGAATGTTGAGACAAGACTTTGAAAAATGTTTGACAACCATGTTTGAAGGTGTTTTGAACTTTGTTGAATGAATGTACTCTTATGTTTAACCTTGTTTTGAATCAATTTGTCTTGCTTTTGAAATGAGATGCAATTCAACTTTTGACAAATAAAGAAGACAAGATATTTCAACTTAGACTCAAGACAATCATGCTCATTCACACATTTCTTATGGTAGGCAAGGACATTAGGTACTTGAGAGGTAGACTCGTTATGAGATTCAAGGAGAATACATAGATGCTTGACCCCACGGGCTCCCCTCCATGGCACTCACTTCTCAGGGCAGCCAAGCATCAGTCCCCATGGAAATCTCCCCATGGCGAACTTAGTATCTCTTCCAAGTATCCGAACTCCTCCTTCTCAAGCAACTAGAAGGATTTTTGGCCTCTAAATACAAGGTGTTTAATAAGGATTTCTGTTAAGCGTTACTCCTTGGCGTCACGCAAGCATGATTGAGACATTAAGCCCACCAAGATACCAAACAAATGTAGTCACGCAAGCACGATTTAGACCATGAGGCCCTACTTAGATGTTGATATGAGAAAGAGTTCAAGGGTCATCACTTCCCAAGTAACTACAATTCCCACGTAACCCTTCCTTCAAAGCTTTCGCCCATCAGGTATTTATTTATATTGAGTTAGAATGCCAAGGTACTCTGGCTGTACTCACTTTGGGTCATTCCCCTCTCACGATTATCACTTGCTTGCAAAAGAAAGCAAATGGTCAGGAAGGCAAGCCCTCTAAAGGTAACAAACAATCCAAAATATGAGAATGGTATCAAAGGTCTAGATTTCTGATCACCCTAAGAAGGATGAGAGCATACTCTCCTACTCCAATGTCAAACTCAACAATCAAATCAAACATAGATTCATTCCATCCTATTTAGAAATCACTAGGTGCCTAAAAATTAATTGCAAACACAAAGTTTAGTTGTAGTCCAAGGCAACCTACAAAACCCAAGTCAAAAGTTTGATTTTCTTAGTCTTTGATTATTGAATATGCACAAAACGTGTTAGTGGTTTCATTTATTGCCTTTTTCATGCATATGCCAAGGTGCTGCACAGAGAATCAGTACCAAAACCCAAAAAGCAGAAAACATAATGCAAAACAAAGAATTTTCAAGTAAAACATTGCATTTTTACCTCTATTTTGGACTTTACATAGGCGCAAAACTCCTGACACAGGCGCAGAATGCATGACATAGGCACAAGTTGTCTTCAACATAGGCACAAGTTGCTTGACATAGGCGCAGGTTGTCTCACACAGGCGCAGAAGTCCCCAGAAAGCCCTGCACTACCCTATTTTTGGGTTTTTGGCTTGCAAATCAACTCAAAAGCACTCAAAAACACAGTTAAGGGGTTAGATGGTTAGTGTTCACGTCAGGTTCACCAATTAATGTAGCATAGGAAATTGGAAATCATCACAAGCATATAAAAATACTAATCTAGCCCAATCACGAAAGCTTAAATGTAATGATCTATCCTAAACACACTCAATAAAGACATAAAGACAAAACATTCAAAACTAAATATTATGCAAACCAAACGTAGATCTGAATGCTTCCTTCATGCGGCTCCATTGTTCTTCTTTCCTCTCCAAATAGCTTTTCTTTGTGGATCTCACCTTCAAGTGCATACACATGAGATGAAAGCAAGTAGATAATGGCACAAGAGTACTCAAAGAGTGATTGATTTGACAAAGGATTAGAAATTCGATAATCTGATTATTCTCATTATTAGCCAAGATTGAAGAAATTCATCCAATTTATAGACAAATTGGAGAGATGATCAAATTAGCATGATTCAATTCAAATGGAAATTGCAAATCAATTATGTCAATTATGACAAATTTATGACAAATTATGCACTTTCTATGCAAAATTGATTGATTGATAATTTATGACAAATTATGACAACCTTCTATGTCAAAAATTGATTGATTGTCAATTATGACAAATTATGACAAATTTCTATGTCATTCCCATGAAGTTAGGAGAAAAATAGGAGAGAAATTAAAATTAGGAATTAGAAAATTAGAAAAATAGAAAAAGAGGAATAAAGAAATTAGGAATTTAGAGATTGATGAAAGATTAGGTAAATCAATTAATAATTTGTTGGAGTTTGTGCATCTTACCTTTTTACTGATTTATCTTTCGGCTTCGATCATGTTCCTATGTTGCTCGATGATGTCACTGAGTGATTTAGAGTGACCGGGATGGATCATGGTCCTTTTCTTTTTGGTTGTGATTGTTGTTTGTCTACGATGTGTCTATCTTTTGCAAAAAGTGTTGCATTTCAGCTCTGGCCTTCATTGCCATGATGCTACGCATCCATTTTGCTACATTAAAATAAAGGTTCTCACCTACAAAGTGCATTACTAAAAGCAAGTTTTTCTTCAATTGTCCTCTGTCTCATTTTCTTCTTACTAACATTTCTTCCATCCGTTCGGATAGTCAATTTGGTCTAGTGCTCTGATCTCCAAAAACATATGCTGCATCCTGCATCCATTTGGTTAGTACATTTGCATTACATCGAGCATCGTATCAAGCATTTTATCCATTTCATATTATAAATGCATCAAAAACACACTAAAAAAAAAACTACATCCATACATGTTTCACAATAAACAGTGCATAAGTCATCCATACATGGAAAATAACATAAGTCATCACACATTGCATCGCATCATATCGGTGCATATCATATCATATGTCAACATAATATCGGAGTACAAAAATTGGACTTTCTGTCCTATGTATGGCCCGTAGGCTGACTACAAAATGTCAAACTACATAATGTCCATCTGTCTATGTCCTAAGGATCACGTGCCTCTGTCACTGGGTGCTCCCTCTATCCTCCTCATCCCTACCATGTCTTGCGGATGATGTCCCTCCTGGTCCTAGCTGTGGTGGTCTCATAGGTCCACTCACTCCCATGCTGCTTAATGACCTCCGAGAGCATGCCCTGCTCTCTGTCCTCGATTGTGCCTGATATGAAGCTGCTCTCTACTCTGGTGGAACTGCACTCTCATATAGTGTCCTCCAATAGCGTATCTCCTCTCCGGTCTCTGCCAGCATCTGTGCCATCTCCCATGCACAGGCATCCCAAATCAACCCAATATACTCAGTGAATCTCTGTTCCTCTCGCTGTGCCTGAGCTATTGCTTTATCCCGAGCCGCTGTGAGTCTGGCTATCTCCGTTCTGAACTGATCCTGTTGTCTCTCTAAATTCACAATATGATCCTACTGACTCGCTATGGTAGCCCTGCACATCTCCATCTCCTCTGTCCTAGCTATCTCCGGCTCTATGGGTATATCCTGCAATGCCTCCTACTCCCCATCCTCATCTCCATCCTCGTCATCCCCATCCTCATCTCTATCCTCATCATCCTCCTCATCCTCATCACCATCCTCATCCTCCTCATCCTCATCCTCTCCCTCCTCCTCTCCAGTGAGTGGGAAGTCCTCCTGTCGCCTAGGTACTGGAATATCTGGATCTGTCAATGGCACTGGTCGTCATCGTGCAAACCATCTCTCATACTCCTCTGTCATCCCAGCGTTTGCCACATCAGCTCTCCAATCCCACTGTCTCTATTGTAGCTGTAAGAAGTTAGCATATGCTATGTGTGGCTGAATCATACTCCCCCACTGACTCGTCTCTCTGTGAGATCGGGCAAAGTGTGTAGTCCTCCTAGGTACATCCTGCCTCTCTCCAAACTGTCGTCTGACTCTCTCTGGCAGGTACAACTCAATCACTCTCTGGTGATTCACTGGTTGCCCAATCAGGTACCTCTCCTATCTGCGATACGGTAGCTCCTCACTATCATCTGACCATCCAGGGCAATCACGATATGGCCTCCATGTGAACTCTCTCAGTCTGTCTAGCTCGTGTCGCCAATACAATATGTATCCAAAAGGCCCCTGTCTCAATGCTCCACCATAGCAGTACACATATGGTCAGTGTGGTACTACCTATCTCTCTGTAATTGGTTGACATATGGCTATGTGCTCAAATGCCCATACTTGTAGCAGTGTGACTCCACAGCTCAAAGTCTACACTCCCTAATATGCTATCTGATGCAACTAAAAATATAGCATAGCTAGTACACATGGTCCCCATGCATACACCATACCCTCTATCACCATCCACTCTAGCACTCTTCCCCATCCAATAGGGAATCCATGTCCTTGTCTGTCCCCTGCTAGTAGGCATGCTATCACCACATATCGTCGATCATACTCTGATGCCATGGTCTCCCAACCAATCTCCCTCTCCATGATATCCAGATCATCTGCATCACACTCAAACAATCTGCACAATGCATCTCTCCCTGTCAGTGGGTCATACTCTATCATCTCTCCATGGATTGGAATGCGGAGGATACGCCATACATCCTCTAGTGTCACCGTCGCCTCTCCAGTCGCCAGATGGAATGAGGAAGTCTCTGAATGCCATCGCTCTGCCAATGCAGTAAGAAGTCCTGTGTTTGCCCTAATCTTGAGCATGAATGCAACATAATATATCCCAAGTCCTGCTAATGTATCTCTGTCTATGCTCCTGAGTCTATGTCGTAGCATGAAGCAGTCAGGTCGGTTCTCCCGCGTGATCAATGGATACTGTCGACTCTGCATCACAATTGGGGCATATTTTGTCAGTATTAGGGTTTGCTCCTATGGGTTGCATTTCCTCATTTTCATCCACAAATCAAGGTGTTTTAAAGCTATTTTGACCTATCCTACCCTTATCCCCCCTTTTCAGATCATTTGCATGCTGTTTTGACCAAAATTAGGGTTGCCAATGCACAATTGCGCCTGTGTGACAAGTCCTGCGCCTGTGTCATGTAACCTGAGCCTGTGTGTCCCTACAAAAGCATAGAAGACCCTACACAAGTGCAGGATTCACCCTACACAAGCGTAGGAGTCCCTTTCTGCATCCCCTATGGGCCCCGCAATGTCCTGCAAGCAAGTCAAATTCATAAAATTGAAAGCATGGGTTTTTGAGATACATACCACTGCTCCCATGTCGTTCGGTCATCTGAATGTGTGTACACATTCTCCACGGTGATCTGCCCTTGGAATGTTCGCCATCTCTCTACAAGTGTCCTTTTCTAGAGCAACAAATCCTCCTCTTTGGCTAGTGCAAATGAGCAATTTTCACTCTCTTGGTCTCATTTATAGATCTTTGTTAGTGCATAGATGGACGTGCACCCTCTCCATCTCATGCTAGTTGTGGTCTTTTGCACCATCAATTGCTTGTCCTTCATGCATCCGATCTCCGTTTGTCAGTCCGTTTGATCCTATCATTTTTATCGATCAATTGGCCTCTTTTCTGCATGTTTCCGGCCAATTCCTCGAGGGGGCATCATATGTCATTGTTAGTGTCTAGGGCATTTTCATTATTGTTCTTTGAAACAACGCTTAATATCGCATTGTCTCAAAGAGGGGCAAAATGTAGACACCTAAAAATGGTCAACGCTTGCAGAGTCATACTTTAACATTTGCGCATTGCCTTATTTTAGGTTTTTGTGTCGCATTAACATTTCTCCTATGTCACACATTTGGTCTTTATCATTTGCGAGCATCGAGTCTTTCTTTTGCATTCTTTAGTTATCTCACTTTCGAAATTGGTCTTGTTGACAACAATTTTCAGTCATGATTTTGATCGATTTTATCTTATCACATCAATGTGCATGCTTATTTGTCATCATTTTGGACATCGTCAATCCTAATTAGGGTTTTGTCCTCTTATCAATCTTATCATCTAGCGATCAATTTTTCATCGATCGTTGTCATGTTCGATCTTGTCATTTTGCGATCGATTTGTCATCAATCGTAGTCATTTTCAATCTTGTCATCTTGCAATCTATTTTGTCATCAATTCTTGTCCTCTTGTCGATCTTGTCATTTTGTGATCAATTCGGTATCGATTGTTGTCTGTCTCAATTATGTCAATTTGGATCAATTAGTCATTGTTCCTCGTCAGTTGGCGTATTTATCAATCACATCATTTATCAGCATTGGTCATTTATCAATTCAAAATCATGATCGAATCGATATCAATTGTCTTTCATCAAGACCTAATTGTCATCCTTGCATTGCTAATTCATCTTCTAGGGTTTCGTGATTTAATCATTTAACCTTGTTTGTCATTTCTCCCTTTAGGATTAATAAATTATTTATTTATCCTAAGTCTTCTCATCGCAATTAAATGTTCATTTAATTGGCTAATTATTCCTCTTTTGTGAATTAATTAATAAATGACAAATTATTAATTGATTTACCTAATCTTTCATCAATCTCTAAATTCCCTCTTTGTGAGTTAATTAATAAATGAAAAATTATTATTTAATTCACTAAATTTCTAATTTTCATCAATTTCTTAATTCCTAATTTCTTTATTCCTCTTTTTCTATTTTTCTAATTTTCTAATTCCTAATTTCATTTCTCTCCTATTTTTCTCCTAACTTCATGGGAATGACATAGAAATTTGTCATAATTTGTCATAATTGACAATCAATCAATTTTGACATAGAAAGTTGTCATAATTTTGTCATAATTATCAATCAATCAATTTTGCATAGAAAGTGCATAATTTGTCATAAATTTGTCATAATTGACATAATTGATTTGCAATTTCCATTTGAATTGAATCATGCTAATTTGATCATCTCTCCAATTTGTCTATAAATTGGATGAATTTCTTCAATCTTGGCTAATAATGAGAATAATCAGATTATCGAATTTCTAATCCTTTGTCAAATCAATCACTCTTTGAGTACTCTTGTGCCATTATCTACTTGCTTTCATCTCATGTGTATGCACTTGAAGGCGAGATCCACAAACAAAGGCTATTTGGAGAGGAAAGAAGAACAATGGAGCCGCATGAAGGAAGCATTCAGATCTACATTTGGTTTGCATAATATTTAGTTTTGAATGTTTTGTCTTTGTCTTTATTGAGTGTGTTTAGGATAGATCATTACATTTAAGCTTTCGTGATTGGGCTAGATTAGTATTTTTATATGCTTGTGATGATTTCCGATTTCCTATGCTACATTAATTGGTGAACCCGATGTGATTTAAAATAATTTAAGCTTTCGTGATTGGGCTAGATTAGTATTTTTATATGCTTGTGATGATTTCCGATTTCCTAGCTACATTAATTGGTGAACTCCAAATTATTAAATTAAGCGGCTCCTTGAAGTACAAAAGCCTAAAGAAACATCCAACTTGGCATCCAAAGTTGCTATTCCTCCATCCAAACCTCTCAAATCTGTTCCTCCATCACCTTCTTCATCCATTTTAGGCCCTTATGTCCCAAAATCACTATCCTTTCCTCCATCCAAATCTCAATATCCAAAATCAACATTGGTACACACCTTGAGAAGCCCAATTCTTCCAATACCCTATCCATTATCCAATGCATATTTTCCATCCTTCGATCCCTTTGATCCCATCCTTTGCATAAATCCTAGCCTTAGTTTCATCTCATTTTCCATGTCCTTATCCTACCAACGTCTTTGAGCATACTTTTAAAGGTCATGGTCCATTTTTTTTAAGGCTACTATCCAAACAAAAAGACGCTTGAGTCCTTCTTCCATCACCTATCATGTGTCCATCTTCTCTTGAAAAAGTCAAAAATTAAAAATTGAAAAAAAAAAGAAAAAAAAAGTGAGAACAAAAAAAAAGTAGAGCAAAAATAATTCGTCCACTGGTGAAACTTGGCAAACAGGCACCTTGGGCAAGTACCATGATGAAAACCTGGCAAACAGGTGTCATGCGTAATCTATAAACTTCTTGCACACCACACTTGGGGGCAGATTTCCTCCTTCATATCCTATTGCCCTTCATTATCCTATTGAACCCCTTTCCTATTACTCCTCCATTATCCTATTGTCCCTCAGGTCCATTTCCTCTTTCCACCTTTGATCTTGACAAGGCTGAGGATCTTCATGAGCATCATGCATCTTGTTTGCAGCTTTTAGTCCATCATAGCTTTTGGTCTTTATCCATTTGCTTATTATAACTTTTCATCCATATTCCCTAGCTTATTGCAACTTTCTGCCACTATCCCTTAGTCAATCCCGACCTTCAGTCCATGTCCCTTATCCATTCTTGGTCTTTCTTATCCTCTCCATATCTTATCACTATCCATACACTCTTTTTCATTCCTTGATCTTGATCTGACATAAGGATGCAAAATTTAAACATGGTTTCAAAAACCTCTTGACATGTCCCTCATGCCATGTTCCTGCTTTACATTGTCATATCCAGTCTCTTGTCCCATTAGGCTTTTGTGCTTCAAGGAGCCACTTAATTTAATAATTTGGAGTTCACCAATTAATGTAGACACCTAAAAATGGTCAACGCTTGCGGAGTCATACTTTAACATTTGTGCATTGCCTTATTTTAGGGTTTTTGCATCGCATTAACATTTCTCCTATGATTCGCACTTGGTCTTTATCATTTGCGAGCATCGAGTCTTTCTTCTACATTCTTTAGTTGTCTCACTTTTGAAATTGGTCTTGTCAATAACACTCTCCAGTCATGATTTTGATCGATCTTATCCTATTGCATCAATGTGCGTGCTCATTTGTCATCATTTTGGACATCGTCAATCCTAATTAGGGTTTTGTCCTCTTATCAATCTTATCATCTGGCGATCGATTTGTCATCAATCCTTATCATTTTCAATCTTGTCATTTGGTGATTGATTTGTCATCGATCGTTGTCATGTTCGATCTTGTCATTTTGCGATCGATTTGTCATCGATCGTAGTCATTTTCAATCTTGTCGTCTTGCAATCTATTTTGTCATTGATTCTTGTCCTCTTGTCGATCTTGTCATTTTGCGATCAATCTATCATCAATCGTTGTCTGTCTCAATTATGTCAATTTGGATCAATTAGTCATTGTTCCTCATCAATTGGCGTATTTATCAATCACATTATTTATCACATTGGTCCTTTGTCAGTCAGAATCATGATCGAATCAAATCAATCTTACATCAAGACCTAATTGTCGTCTTTACATTTCTAATTAATCTTCTAAGCTTTATTCCTTTAATCTTGATTGTCATTCTCCCCTTTAGGTTAAATAATTTATTTATTTATCCTAAGTCTTCTCATTGCAATTAAATGTTTAATTTAATTGGCTAATTATTCCTCTTTTTGTGAATTAATTAATAAATGACAAATTATTAATTAATTTCCTAATCTTTCATCAATTTCTAAATTCCCTCTTTGTGAATTAATTAATAAATGAAAAATTATTAATTAATTCACTAAATTCCTAATTTCCTCATTTTCTCCTAATTCCTAATTTCCACATTTTTCTAATTTCTTAATTCCTAATTTTCCTCTTTTTCCAATTTTCTAATTTTCTAATTCCTAATTTCAATTTCCTCCTATTTTTCTCCTAACTTCATGGGAATGACATAGAAATTTGTCATAATTTGTCATAATTGACAATCAATCAAATTTTGACATAGAAGGTTGTCATAATTTGTCATAAATTATCAATCAATCAATTTTGCATAGAAAGTGCATAATTTGTCATAATTGACATAATTGATTTGCAATTTCCATTTGAATTGAATCATGCTAATTTGATCATCTCTCCAATTTGTCTATAAATTAGATGAATTTCTTCAATCTTGGCTAATAATGAGAATAATCAGATTATTGAATTTCTAATACTTTGTCAAATCAATCACTCTTTGAGTACTCTTGTGCCATTATCCACTTGCTTTCATCTCATGTGTATGCACTTGAAGGTGAGATCCACAAACAAAGGCTATTTGGAGAGGAAAGAAGAACAATGGAGCTGCATGAAGGAAACATTCAGATCTACGTTTGGTTTGCATAATATTTAGTTTTGAATGTTTTGTCTTTATGTCTTTATTGAGTGTGTTTAGGATAGATCATTACATTTAAGCTTTCATGATTGGGCTAGATTAGTATTTTTATATGCTTGTGATGATTTTCGATTTCCTATGCTACATTATATATATACACAGTTTGCACAAATAGGTTTTAAAAATATATCTGTAGTTATATATATATATATATATATATATATATATATATATATATATCAGTCTCTAAGGGTTAAAAGCTCTCTTTTTTTTTTGGATAGAACATGCAGGAATAATTCAAAATATAGATAGCATAGAAGATCTATATATTTCATTTCTTGCTAAATTAATGTAGAGTAAGATTTTAATTTTCACATGAATACCCATATTCTTTTAGCTAGGTTATCTAGGTTCTAAATATACATCATTAAATTTATTAGAACTGTTAGATTTAACAGATAAATATATAAAAAAAAGTGTTCATTTCTCTGATTTTCTAGATCTGTGAATGCTCCTATATCCCCTTTTTTTTCCTACAGCAATGCATTTTTTTTTTACAATAATAATTACAATAACAACAACATTCAAATATTCCAGAAATTACTTAAAACATTCCTATTTCTCTATCTACATCTCTTTTTTTTTTATATATAAAATTACAGAGACAAAAGATCACTGAATCTAGTTAAATGACATATTTAAATAAAATACATTTTTCAAATAAATGACAGTCTTCATATATTGGATAGATTTCAGATAAAAGACTACAACATTATATTACAACCTTTCATTTAAGAAAAAAACACTCTTTTCTCATAGAAATAATTTGAATACAACAATAAACTTTTACAATGGGTGGAATACCCCAACTAGTCTCTCATTCCTAATAATGAGGACTTAAGTAAAATAACACCTTTCTTTATATGAAAATAAATACAACATAAAGCTCCTTATTTACATTTCTACAACTAAAATATAATATTGCTTTTCCTATTCTCTTTTTTTTTTCGCAACTAAACTGAAACCAACAACTCCTAGCTTTCCTTCCCAAGCAACCTCCATTTAAAAATTTAGGGTTGTGACCATGGGGTGCTCACCTCCCAGCCTAGGCTTACTAGAAGCCACTCCTGAGCTTGGAGAACCAAGACCTAGATGGGTTACACTCAAGCAAACACAAACAGATAAGGGGAAAACAAAACACAACAAACACATTCCCTTCCCAAGCAGAAACTTCATCACATAATGTGATGTTTTACTAGGGTTGAAGTGGACCAAGTACCTTAGAGGAGATCTGCTAGATAGTAACTCACAGCCAACTCATGGCATCCAAAAAAACACAACAAAACTCATTTAATCCCCATATCCTTATGACCCCCAAAGGAAAACATGTCATATTTGCTCCCCTTATGACCCCCAAATGCATAAACAAAACTATGCAGCAAGGGTCACATGGACAAACCCTTGAGATCACTCTCATGATGAGAGCCTCTCACTCTAAGGCTGTCAAACTCCTTCCACCCCCAAGACCATTCTGCCCTCCCAAAGGTAAGATGGTCTTGCATACTCCCAAAACACAACAAATGCATAAACAGAAAATAGGAACAAATTCACATAAAGCTTTCACAATTACAATACAATAAAAAATACAATATTTCCATTCAAGCATTCTACCAACAAATTTTCAAATAAACAAGTAAGAAAAAAATCCAACCTTGAATCTGCCAAGGGTATTCTAGGGAGAGCTTGGAGAAGAGTAGCCCAATCCACAAAACTTTTCTGCAACACTTAGCCAAATTTTTCCTATTCTCAAACTGGTTTTCCTTTAAAAATTGTCCAAAATCTCCAAAGATGGAGAGTGGGTGATTAGCTCACTAAGCTTCAATCTCTAGCCTAAGAAGGCTTCTCTCACTCCTCCCAACCTCTTCGATAGAGTGAGGAACTCCCATTGGTTGGTCTTCCCTAGGTCTTACACACTCCCTAACCAAGGCACCTCAAGAAGAGGAATGAAATGGGGAAAAGGAATTGCACCTATCAAGAAAGTTATCTAACCAAGGATGGCACTCCTATAGATGGAATTCGTCCATCTTGAGAAAACCACTTTTTTGGGTGGTTAAACAAGCCCTAGGGGAAAGACACATGGCCAAATTTGGCCTTCACCCATAGGTACCCCATGAGGCCTAATAAAAATGCTCTAAACCTGACTCTAGGAGTTGATTTAACCCTTAGAAAGTCCACCTAAAGTTAACCTACGGGTCAACTCTGAGTTGACCCTCCTTGTGGTTCACTGGCCTAGATTTCTTGGTACTTTCAAGGATAATTAGGAAATATAACAATTAAAAAAAAAATGAATCTTTCCAAAAAGGTGACATGACAATTGCCAACACAACATACAACATAGGTGTCAAGTGACACTACAAAATAATTCCACATCACAAATACATGCATGGCAATTGTCCCTTGAATGATTTAAACAATTCAATAAATATAGTTTACACTCATGCAAACATTTTACATTTACGAATAAAATACAATACATACGAGGTGTTATCTCTCCAAATAGACAACCCCTGGTTTTATGAACGTACATAGGCCTAGGCTTGATTCTCCATAATATTTCCATGGTCACATGGATTATTTCCTGCACATCTCAATTTAAACATTAGTACTTTCCAATAGCCTCATATAATATTAAACACATAATCAACATTACAATTCAATCACTCTGCATAGAATTGACATTATACGATACAAGTTGCCACATATCAAAGCAATTCACATAAGAAATTTATCATAATCCTCATAATTTAATCCATTCATAAGATATGCAAACATATTCCCATTATCATAATAAAGTCCTGAAAAATCAAATAATGACATACATCGTCTCAATGTTACACTATTCTAGGATCATATAAAATTCTATATCCACAAAGCATAGAAATGAAGCATCAATATATCAATGTTAACAAATTCATGGGATCATATAAAATTCTATATCCATAATGCATAAAATAAAGCATACATAATAGTTCCAACATGAAAATCACTGAAAAGCTAGGATGGGTCAGGGTAGGGCCTAGGCATGAACATCCTCCTAGAGTTCATCAAAAAGATGAGGGTACTATGATCTCATATGTGCTGCATCCTCCCATGAAGTTGTAACCTCATCATAGCAATCCCAATGGACCCTAACCTAGTCCAGCTATCAACCTCAAAGGCCAACATCTAGCGAGCCAAAATGCGAATGGGCTCCAAAGCTAGCTGCCCATCCGATTCCACCTACAAGGCATCCCAATCTAAAATATGAGACTCGTCATAGATATACTTCCTCAAAACTAAAACATGAAACACATCGTGGTTGCGTGACATGCTAGGTGGCAAAGCTAGGCGATAAGCAACTGTTCCTATCCTCTCAAGGATCTCAAAAGGTCCAATAAAGTGAGGTGTGAGCTTAGAACCCTTTCCAAAACGGATTGGACTCTTATGTGGACGCACTCTCAGAAAAACTTTGTCCCCAACCATGTAACTATGGGCTATCCTCTTTGCATCTGCATATTTCTTCTTCTTATCTTGTGCCTCTCTAAGGTGTTGTCTAATCAAAATTACCTACTGCTCCATATCACGAACCATCTCAGGGCCTATGGCCACTCTATCCTTAATACGATCCCAACTCAGAGGTGTTCTGCAAGGTCTTCCGTACAAAGCCTGAAAAGGTGGCATCCCCAAAGAAGTGTGATGCCCATTATTGTAGGCAAACTCTACTAAATGAAGGTACTCCTCCCATCTGGTCTGATGATCCATGACGTACATGTGGAGCATATGCTTTAATACCTAGTTAACCCACTCTGTCTATCCATCCGTTTCTGGATGATAGGCTATGCTAAAATTGAGCTTGGTGCCCATAGCTACTTGTAATGCCTTCCAAAAGGAATAAGTGAAGAGGGAATCCCTGTCAGAAATAATCTTGCATGGAACACCATGAAGCTTGACAATGTCTCACAAGAACACCTGTGCCACTGCTGGTGCTGTGAAGGTATTCTGGACTGGTGAGAAGTGGGCCACTTTGGTCAACTTGTCAGCTGTCACCAAGATAGCATCATGGCAATGAGATGACATGAGGAGACCAATGATGAAATCCATGGATATAGTATCCCACTTCCACTCTGGTATAACATGAGACTGGAGTAACCCACCTGGATGGCAGTGCTCCACCTTGACTCTCTAACACTGAAGGCATCGGGCTACTAACTCAGCGATAAGCTGCCACATACCTGGCTAATGATATAACTGCCTCAAGTCTGCATGCATCTTCTTAACCCCAGGATGTGCTACATAAGGAGCTCTATGAGCCTCCATGACAATGAACTCTCGCAATCCTTTAGGAGAAGGTACATAGATGCGCCCTCTATGGTGTAATAGTCCATCGGACTCTAAAGAGTAATCCACATACTTCCCCTCCAGTGCCTCCTGAGATCGAATCCTCTGACAGACCTCTAGATACCATCCATCCACTAGCAACCGCTATAATATATGGTCTCTCATATTTTGTGCTCATAGATATGGAGTATAACTCATGTCGTCTCCTACTCAAGGCATCTGCAACTACATTCTCCTTCCCTTTGATGTAGTGGACTTCAAAAGCATACTCACAAAGGAACTCCATCCATCTCCTCTTACGGGCATTAAGATTAGGTTGGGTGAAGATGTACTACAAACTCTGATGGTCTAAATGAAGCTCAAAGTGATGACCCAAAAGGAAGTGTCACCACCTCACAAGTGCATGTACTACTGCTGCAAGCTCTAGGTCATGCATAGGGTAGTTAAGCTCGTGAGTCTTAAGTTTAGGGTAGTTAAGCTCGTGAGTCTTAAGTTTCCTAGACTCGTATGCTATAACTCTACCCTCCTGCATAAGAAGTGCTCCTAATCCATCCAAGGAAGCATCTATGCATACCATAAAATTGGTCGTGGGGTCTGGCACAATAAGAATAGGTGCACTAGTGAGTGCCCTTTTCAGATCCTGAAAATCCCTCTCACACTTCTCTGTCCACTTGAATTTCTTTCCCTTTCACTGGAGGGATGTGATGGGGTGTGCAACTCTGGAAAATCCCTCAACAAAGCGTCTATAGTATCCTACTAAACCCGTGAAACTCCTGACCTCTGTCACACTGGTTGGTACTAGCCAATCCATGATAGCTCCGATCTTTGATGGGTCAACTGAGATCTCATCACCGGATATAACATGCCCCAGGTACTTGACCTCTGATCTAAAGAAAGCACACTTCAACAAACTGCCAAACAATTGGTTGTCCCTCAAACACTGCAAAACCTGCCTCAAATGCTCCTCATGCTCCTTCTCATTCCTAGAATATATCAATATGTCATCGAGGAACACAATCACAAATCGGTCGAGGAAAGTGCGGAATACTCCATTCATGAGACTCATGAATATAGCTGGAGCATTCGTAAGACCGAATGGGACCATAGTGAATTCATAGTGGCCATATCTAGTACAAAACGTAGTCTTGTGGATATCACTCTCCACAATCCTCAACTGATGATACCGTGACTTTAGATCTATTTTGGAGAACACTTTATCACCCTGAAGCTAATGAAACAAATCATTGATCTTGGGCAAGGGATAACAGTTCTTGATGGTTACTTTGTTGAGTTGCCTATAATCCATGCATAACCGAAGGGACCCATCCTTCTTCTTCACGAAGATGACTGGTGCGCCCCAAGGGGAGACGCTATCACAAATGTGACCCTTCTCTAAGAGTTCCTCTAGTTGCATCTTGAGCTCACTAAGCTCATGTGTGGTCATCCTATAAGGCTCTCTCAGACTTGGTTCGGTTCCTGGCACCAAATCTATGTGGAAGTCAATCTCTCTGCTTAGTGGCATGCCAGGTAGCTTGGTTGGAAACACATCTGCAAATTCCCCAAGGATGGGATGATCATCTATGGAAGGCTCCTTCTAATTTTCTTCCTCTCTATCACTAATGGTGATAGCAAACAACTAGCATCCCTTTCGCATGCTCCTCTTAAGCTGCATAGCGGAAATCATATGAAGAGACACAGGCCTTTGAAACCTAGTGATTACTATGGAAGCACCATGATCATCCTCGCACTCGATCTTTTTCAGGGGACAATCCATCTTGGGTCTGTGGGCGTAAATCCAATCCATGCCAAGTACGACGCCATAAGATCCGAGTGGCGTAACTCTAAGGTCTACTATGGTCATGGTATTACCAATCTGGAGCAGACATCCCCTAACCTCTGAATCCACTGACTCTCTAGCCCCTGATGCTAACTCCACTTCCCAACTGACACCTTACCTAACTACCACTAGCCCGCAATGCTCCACAACAATTGGAGATATAAAAGAGTAATATAAAAATACCGCTACCTCTGATCATACCTGCAGCCTCAATGACTGTGGCCTGGTGCTCTGCCTAGTGGTTGTCAACCACTGCGAAGACTCTATAGGACTTACCCATATCTCCAACTACAGGCTCTGATGCTGCCATCCTCTGATTACCTACCATATGACCCTGTGGACACTCTCTCGCTATGTGCCCCATGGCTCCACATGTGAAACAAGCATCATGTGCCTAGAACTATGTGCCCTGAGGCCTAGAGAAGGGTTACCCACCTGTCCTACTCGAACCACTGTACCCACCCCTGGAGGACTATTGAGTTTGTGCCAGAGGTGTGTATGTACCCTGTGCTCTCTGGTCACGTCTAGGACCCTGTGATTGCCACTGCTTGGGCTTAAAGCCCTACTATCCCTGAGGGGGCCTCTACCTCAAACTCCGCTATGAATATTGTGGAGGAGGGGGTTTATAGAACCCTGATGCATTTCTATGGTTGCCTTTCTAGTGGGGTTTCTGAAACCCGAAAGGCTGGGGTGCTGGGTTTCAGTTCTAAAACCGATCCCTTGTGTCCTGTGGCATGACCTAAATCTCCTCAGCTATCAAGGCCTTCTCCATGGCAACCCGAAGGCTCCTTGGAGCGGCCATCCTCATTGGTCTTGCTATCCTAGCGTTAAGTCCCCTGATAAATCAGTTGACAAGAAGCTTCTCATCCTTTAGGTAGTCTACATAAGGTAGGAGCTCAATGAACTTGCTCTCATACTGGGTCACTGAGAGACCCTTCTGCTGGACATCATGGAACTCATCGATCCTATGTTGCCTAAAGTGCTCTGACAGGTACCTCTCCCTAAACCTCTCTGTGAAGATTTCCCATGTGAGGGTGTCTGCAGTTAGACCACACTTGAATTCCTCCTATTTCCACCATGTGGAGGTCGTCGGTCTCAGAAGGTGGACTGCAACTCGTGCCTTCAGATTGCTTTCGTAAGAACGCAATGCAAAGCACCGATCTAGTCTCAAAAGCCAAGCCTCAGCCTCTACCCCATCGGTAGATCCCCCAAAAGATGGTGGCTGGAGGCTCAAAACCTCTTTGATCAAATCTACTGGATCCCAACGTGCTCTCTCAAAGTTCACAGGTGCTGCTACTGGAGGTGGTCCAGGTAGGTGAACGGACTCAAGCTCATGCTCGGCCTCACCCTCTATGGAATTAGGAGGTGGACTCCTACTCATTTCCCTATCCACTGACCTATGGCTCCCTGAGTTCTGATTATCTGCATGACGATCAACTGTTGGAAGCC
Source organism: Cryptomeria japonica (assembly GCF_030272615.1). Classification (NCBI taxonomy): domain Eukaryota; kingdom Viridiplantae; phylum Streptophyta; class Pinopsida; order Cupressales; family Cupressaceae; genus Cryptomeria; species Cryptomeria japonica. Next base: position 185,865,808 of record NC_081410.1, read on the forward strand.
TATCCTGCACTATCCCAATCAGGTTCAGAAGTTCTAATAAGATATCTCAGTTTGGCTCAACCAGTGGTTCGGGAGGGGCCTTTGGGTTCCCTTCTGGAACCGGTTCCTCCCTATCAACATCCTCATGTGCCATACGTGTACGCTTAGGACCCCTTCCGTGCTTGCGAGCTTGTCGCGTAGTCGGAGGCATCCTTATGAGAAAATAAAATAAAAATAAATAAATAAATAATTTTCGGGGAAAAATTTAATTAATTAAATAATTAAAGAGAAACGTAATGGAAAAAGGTTCCTAGTGTTGGAAACCTTGCTCTAATACCAAAATGTCATGCCCAAACTTTTGGGCTAAAAAAAATGGAACAATTTTTTTTTTTTTGAAACACTTAAACTCTCAAAATAATCTACATTTAAAGTGGAAATCAAATAAGTCTTGTCTTAACTAGGATGTAAATAGAATTGTTTTCTAAGGTTGGATTAATTAACCAACTCAAATAAGCGACATTAATTAAAGGAGATTAATTAATCCCAAGAGGGTTGTCACAATTTAGTTAGTTAATTTAATTATCTTATGCCGCTAATTAAAATCGAGGGATAATTAGATATCTCAATGCATTTAAATCATTCCCGACCAAACAAGGATAATTCTATCTTAAATTTAAAATTAATTAATTGAACATATGCAATTTCATTATTTAAATCTAACCGATAAGGGTTCAAATTCCACAATGTCATTTGTCAAATAAATCCAATTTGTGCTAGTGTCAATTTTAAATTTCCCCTAAACCTTTAAATTTGACGATATAATTAATCTAGCCAACATTGGTCTCAAAGGCTAAAAATTCGTAAAAATAATTAATAATTTTCAATTATAAATTTTTCCCAATTTAAAAATATAACTTAATGCCCATATTTAATCGAATATATCAACTAACTATATAGTTTCCCTAGTTGAATAAATTAAATCAACTATGCGATTAATGTATCCATATAACATTAATTCTCCACTTTAAATTATATAAAATAACTATATTAAAATTAATCTTCTCCCAAATCGGATAAGGAATTTTAAATTATTAACACATATGACTAAGATTATGTGGGGAAATTTAATTTTCAAAATTTGGAAAGTATTTCCCCCTCCTCTGATTTTAATTTATTTCTTTTATTAAAATCTCCAACCCTAACTAGGGTTGAGTAATTTTCTTATATTTTATTTAAAATCACCTAATAATCCCCTTCTTTTTATTTTTATATTAATAGATATTCCTAATTATTCTTTTGTCTTTTATTGGTATGCAAACCCTAATCTAGATTTGGATTAGGGTTGCATATTTTACCCACAAACAAATCCTACACTTAATGTATTCCCGTTTTACCCTAACTCGAACTGGGTTAGGGTTTTATTTTTTATTCTTTTGTGTTGAGTGTGTGTGTGTTATGCAGGGCCGAACTAGGGCATGGTGGTAGCCAAAAGGAAGGGCAGCAAGGCAGCAGCACCACTGAAAGAGAAACCGCAGAGGGGGAGGTCAAATTGGGTGGAGGCGTTCATGGGGAAACCACCGTGGATTCCCATAGTGGCGGCCCCATGCTGCTCACTGTGGTTATCCACAGTGGCGGCCCTGACGCCGCCCACTGTGGTTATCCATAGTGGCGGCCCCGATGCTGCCCACTGTGGTTGCCCATAGTGGCGGACTCGGCTCTGCCCACTGAGGGCTCCCACAGTGGTGACACCAACGCCACCCACTGCGGATGCCTGCAGTAGCGGTGCGACCTGCGGCATCTCCCATAAGGAGGGGTAGGGTTCCCCCCCCCCCAACAATCTTTATTCTTTTTTTTTAATATAAAATATAAATATATATTTATATATATACACACACAGTTTGCACAGATAGGTTTTAAAAATATATCTGTACTTATATATATATATATATATATATATATATATATATATATATATATATATATATATATATATATATATATATATATATATATATATATATATATATATATATATATATATATATATATATATCAGTCTCTAAGGGTTAAAAGCTCTCTTTTTTTTTTGACAGAACATGCTGGAATAATTCAAAATATAGAAATATAGATAGCATAGAAGATCTATATATTTCATTTCTTGCTAAATTAATGCAGAGTAAGATTTAAATTTTCACATGAATACCCATATTCTTTTAGCTAGGTTATCTAGGTTCTAAATATACAACATTAAATTTATTAGAACTGTCAGATTTAACAGATAAATATATCAAAAAAAAGGGTTCATTTCTCTGATTTTCTAGATCTGTGAATGCTCCTATATACCCTTTTTTTTCCTACAGCAATGCATTTTTTTTTTACAGTAATAATTACAATAACAACAACATTCAAATATTCCAAAAATTACTTAAAACATTCCTATTTCTCTATCTACATCTCTCTTTTTTTATATATAAAATTACAGAGACAAAAGATGGCAGGGTCTAGTTAAATGATAGATTTAAATAAAATACATTTTTCAAATAAATGACAGTCTTCATATATTGGATAGATTTCAGATAAAAGACAACAACATTACATTACAGCCTTTCAGTTAAGAAAAAACACTCTTTGCTCATAGAAATAATTTGAATACAATAGTCAACTTTTACAATGGGTGGAATACCCCAACTAGTCTCTCATTCCTAATAATGAGGACTTAAGTAAAATAACACCTTTCTTTATACAAAAATAAATACAAAATAAAGCTCCTTATGTACATTTCTGCAAATAAAATATAATATTGCATTTCCTATTCTCTTTTTTTTTCTACAACTAAAGTGAAACCAACAACTCCTAGCTTTCCTTCCCAAGCAACCTGCATTTGAAAATTAGGGCTATGACCATGGGGTGCTCACCTCCTAGCCTAGGCTTACTAGAAGCCACCCCCGAGCTTGGAGAACCAAGTCCTAGATGGGTTACACTCAAGTAAAAACAAACAGACAAGGGGAAAACAAAACAGCACAAATAGATTCCCTTCCCAAGCTGAAACTTCATCACATAATGTGATGTTTTACTAGGGTGGAAGTGGACCAAGTACCTTAGAGGAGATCTGCTAGATAGTAACTCACAACCAACTCATGGCATCCAAGAAAACACAACAAAACTCATTTAATCTCCATATCCTTATGACCCCCAAAGGCAAACATGTCATATTTGCTCTCCTTATGACCCCCGAATGCATAAACAGAACTATGCAGCAAGGGTCACATGGACAAACCCTTGAGATCACTCTCATGATGAGAGCCTCTCACTCTAAGGCTGTCAAACTCCTTCCTCCCCCAAGACCATTCTGCCCTCCCAAGGGTAAGATGGTCTTGGATACTCCCAAAACACAACAAATGCATAAACAAAAAATAGGAACAGATTCACATAAAGCTTTCACAATTACAATACAATAAAAAATACAATATTTCCATTCAAGCATTCTACCAACATATTTTCAAATAAAAAAGAAAAAACTCCAACCTTGAATCTGCTAAGGGTATTCTAGGGAGAGCTTGGAGAAGAGCAGCCCAATCCACAAAAATTTTCTGCAACACTTGGCCAATTTTTTCCTATTCTCAAAGTGGTTTTCCTTTAAAAATTGTCCAAAATCTCCAAAGATGGAGAGTGGGTGATTAGCTCACTAAGCTTCAATCTCTAGCCTAAGAAGGCTTCTCTCAGTCCTTCCAACCTCTTGGATAGAGTGAGGGACTTCCATTGGTTGGTCTTCCCTAGGTCTTACACACTCCCTAACCAAGGCACCTCAAGAAGAGGAATGAAATGGGGAAAAGGAATTATGATAATCAGAACTCAGGGAGCCATAGGTCAGTAGATAGGGAATGGAGTAGGAGTCCACCTCCTAATTCCATAGAGGGTGAGGCCGAGCATGAGCCTAAGTCCATTCACCTACCTAGACCACCTCCAGTAGCAGCACCTGTGAACTTTGAGGACCATTCACCTACCTAGACCACCTCCAAGTGAGCACCCCATGGTCATAGCCCTAATTTTCAAATGCAGGTTGCTTGGGAAGGAAAACTAGAAGTTGTTGGTTTCAGTTTAGTTGCAGAAAAAAAAGAGAATAGGAAAAGCAATATTATATTTTAGTTACAGAAATGTAAATAAGGAGCTTTATGTTGTATTTATTTTTGTATAAAGAAAGGTGTTATTTTACTTAAATCCTCATTATTAGGAATGAGAGACCAGTAGGGGTATTCCACCCATTGTAAAAGTTGACTGTTGTATTCAAATTATTTCTATGAGAAAATAGTGTTTTTTCTTAAATGAAAGGCTATAATGTAATGTTGTTGTCTTTTATCTAAAATCTATCCAATATATGAAGACTGTCATTTATCTGAAAAATGTATTTTATTTAAATCTGTCATTTAACTAGATTCTGTCATCTTTTGTCTCTGTAATTTTATATATATATATAAAAAGATGTAGATAGAGAAATAGGAATGTTTTAAGTAATTTCTGGAATATTTGAATGTTGTTGTTATTGTAATTATTACTGTAAAAAAAAATGCATTGCTGTAGAAAAAAAAGGGGATATAGGAGCATTCACAAATCTAGAAAATCAAGAAATGAACCCTTTTTTATATATATATTTATCTGTTAAATATGAGAGTTCTAATAAATTTAATGTTGTATATTTAGAACCTAGATAACCTAGCTAAAAGAATATGGGTATTCATGTGAAAATTAAAATCTTACTCTACATTAATTTAGCAAGAAATGAAATATATAGATCTTCTATGCTATCTATATTTTGAATTATTCCTACATGTTCTGTCAAAAAAAAGAAGAGAGCTTTTAACCCTTAGAGACTGATATATATATATATATATATATATATAATAAACAAAAAAAAAAAAAAAAGAATAACGATTGTTGGGGGGGGGGGGGGGGGGGGGCGAAACCCTACCCCTCCTTATGGGAGATGTTGCGGGAACCCACAGTGGGTGGAGCCGAGTCTGCCACTGTGGGCAACCATAGTGGGCGACATCAGCGCCACCACAATGGGCAACGTCGGGGCCACCACTATGGGCATCCACGATGGTTTCCCCATGAATGCCTCCACCCACTTCGACCTCCCCCTCTGTGGTTTTTCTTTCGGTGGCGTTGCCAGCTTGCTGCCCTTCCTTTTGGCCGCCACCATGCCCTAGTTCGGCCTTGCATAACACACACACACTCAACACAAAAAAAATAATTATAAAACCCTAACCCAGTTCGGGTTAGGGTAAAAAGGGAATACATTAAGTTTAGGATTTGTTTGTGGGTAAAATATCCAACCCTAATCCAAATCCAGATCAGGGTTTGCATACCAATAAAAGACAAAAGAATCATTAGGAATATCTAATAATATAAAAATAAAAAGAAGGGGATTATTAGGTGATTTTAAATAAAATATAAGAAAATTACTCAACCCTAGTTAGGGTTGGAGATTTAAAAAAAAGAAATAAATTAAAATCAGCGGAGGGGGAAATACTTTCCAAATTTTGGGAATTAAGTTCCCCCACATAATCTTAGCCATATGTGTTAATAATTTAAAATTTCTTATCCGATTTGGGAGAAGATTAATTTTAATATACTTATTTTATATAATTTAAAGTGGAGAATTAATGTTATATGGATACATTAATCACATAGTTGATTTAATTTATTCAACTAGGGAAACTATATAGTTAGTTGATATATTCGATTCAATATGGGCGTTAAGTTTTATTTTTGAATTGGGAAAAATTTATAATTGAAAATTATTAATTATTTTTACGAATTTTTAGCTTTTGAGATCAATGTTGGCCAAATTAATTATATCGTCAAATTTAAAGGTTTAGGGGAAATTTAAAATTGACTCTAGCAAAAATTGGATTTATTTGACAAATGACACTGTGGAATTTGAACCCTTATCGGTTAGATTTAAATAATGAAATTGTGTGCGTTTAATTAATTAATTTTAAATTTAAGATAGCATTATCCTTGTTTGGTGGGGAATGATTTAAATGCATTGAGATATCTAATTATCCCTCGATTTTAATTAGCAGCAAGTTAATTAAGATAATTAAATTAACTAACTAAATTGTGACAACCCTCTTGGAATTAATTAATCTCCTTTAATTAATATCGCTTATTTGAGTTGGTTAATTAATCCAACCTTAGAAAACAATTCTATATACATCCTAGTTAAGACAAGACTTATTTGATTTCCACTTTAAATGTAGATTATTTTGAGAGTTTTAAGTGTTTCAAAAAAAAAAAAAATTCCATTTTTTTTAGCCCAAAAGTTTGGGCACGACATTTTTGGGGGGGGGGGGGGGGGAGAATTATCACCCTACATGCAGGGTGGGCAACCTACCCTAAAAACCCATTTAGTTCCAATAACATTCTTATTTTTAGGTTGGGGAACTAAAGTCCATGTGTTATTTTTTTCTATTTGATCCAATTCCTCTTCCATAGATTTCATCCAACATTCACCCTTACATGCTTCATCTACTGATGTCGGTTCAATTTGAGAAATTAAACATACCTCTTCAGCTACCAATCTTCTCCTATTCATCACTCCTTTTCTTTTGTCTCCAATGATATGATTTTCTGAATGATTCAACCTTACATACCTAGGAGTCTTCTGACTTTCTATTTCTCTGCTCTAATCTTTAGTTACTATTGAATATTCTGATACTGTCGGAGTAACTAGTTCAATATTCTATTTTGGGACAGGTGTTACTAGTTCAGTTATGATCATTTCCACTTTTGATTCTCTCACATAAGTTCTGATTTGACCTCTATACTGCTCATCCACCTTGACATTAGCGCTCTCCACAATTCTTTGCAATCTTTTGTTATAATATCTATATGCTTTTGTACAACCTGAGTTGGCCTAGTGGTGGAGAACTTGTACTCTTGAAATAGAGGTCACAAGTTCAAATCCCACAAAGGGGGTAGGGTATGTACACCTTATCAGCTTCGGCCCATTACCTACAAAAAAAACATCTATATGCTTTACTTTCATTTGAATAACCAAGAAATATTCCTTCATCACACCTAGGATCAAACTTTCCAATGGAATCATCTCTTTTGATATAGCATTTGTAGATGTATAAAAATAACCATATTCCTAAAACAATATTTTATGTTCATTTCTCTATTTAATTAAATCACTTGCATTCCTCTATTTAAATTAAGTAAATTACTCAATTTATTTAAATTAAATTCACTAAGCCTCTTTTGACATTTAATGAATAAATCATTTTATTCATTTAAATCCCTTCTATCCACTTTTAATTAAATTCAAATTTAATTAAATAGTTTATCCTAAATTGAATAAATCTAATTTATTTGATTTCCCCAAATTACAACCAAATTGAATTAAATTCATTTTATTCAATTAAATCCTACTATCCCTTCATCCACTTGCAAAATCCTACATCTCCCACTTGCTTCCTAAAACCCCATTCCTAACCCCTTCTAGACTCTTCTAATCACTTCTAAATTAACCTAACCCATTTTTTAAACTTTGTCACATCCCTAAGCAAGGGGAAGTCACTTCTCAAACCCTCAAAGTCTTTGAAAACCCTTAAAGGCTTCAACCACTTAACTTTGAAAGTCTCCCAAACCATTAATGGTTAACTCAACCCTCTAGCATGATTAAAGAATTTCCCTAAGCTCAACCTCCATGTAACCCAAGGGTCTCATCAAGCATTTATTTCTTTGACCATGGTTATCCTTAATCTTTTGCACAAGAGTTTATCCTTTGGATAAAGCCTTTATCCATTGGATAACCTTAACACTTACCCCCTAAGGTAACCATGAGGTCTTCTCAGGCATTTAATGTCTCCAACCCCTTCTCTCAACTAGTCTTATGTTGACATTTGTCACCATTTCATTGGTGCAAATTGTAAACATGGATTCCCAACTTTCAAACATGACCCTTGATTAAATCTTTCAATCCTGGCCATCCATTGGCCTATTTTTTCTATAAATAGAGTTCTCATTCCTCCATTTTCATCATCCAAGTCTTTAGCATCAAACTTATACTAAAATCCATGCAAGCTTAAAATCTCATTTTATGCTCATCATTTAGCCTCTCTTTTCAATAAAAATTAATCTAAATATGCATGTTTAGAGTATTTTTCTTATCATTTAGCTTAAATCATAGACTAGTATAGCATGCTAGGAGAGTCTTGTTACTAATCTTGTTATCTTATAACTAGTTTATTGCATTTATAGGCTCATGTATAACTTAGGATGCATTTCATCTTAAAATCAACCAAAGCATCCCTCGTTCTTGCATTTGTCATCCCTAAACCATTTTGCTCAGTGATCTGAGAGTAGAGAAATTAGTTTGAGGGACCTTGTGAGATAAAGAACAATGGAACCAACCTTGGGAAGCTGAGCCATACTTCATGACTCCATAGCTTGCACCAAGAAGTCCTGTGGGTGTGTGAGCAAGTCTCCCTAGAGCTTCATTTTTCATATTTTAAGTTCTATCGACCTGCTTTTCCTGCATATATTTTTGGTGCCCACCGTGAGGCCCGACCCCATATATCAAATCAGTTTTTGAATTTAACCACTTTTGCAGATCCGCGGAAAACAAGAATCAATGTGTGGGAAACATTTCCCAGCGCATCTGGTTAATAGTATAGCGCATCCCATTTTCTATTCAATGCATGGGGTTCATCATCTAGCAGGTGACATCCTTAGCTTAGTGCATCATCCTCACTAACATTTTCCTATAGGTCTCGGCGAGGGAGGAAAATAGATTAGCGCATCCGAAAAACAGAGTAGTGCATCAGAAATACAGAACAACGCATTAGGGAAACAAAGTAGCGCATCACAACCATCTTGTAGTGCATACAGTATGTTTTGTAGCACATCACAAATAGAAAACAAAGAGCTAATTTGTAACAAAAATTAAATTTAGACTTGTCGAAGTCCACGGAATTCATCTTTTTGCTAACTAACTGATTGGTTTTCTGCAGGTTACTAACATTTTGATTGTAGGTTTTGAATCTATTTAGGCTAGAATTAAAGTAGTTTAAATTTTTACTAACTTTTCTAAGTTAGGCAAAATTCAAATTTCTTTTTTTTCTTGTTTAAGTAAAACTGAACTCACTTTTATTTTGGGCAAGTAAAATGAACAACAATCAAAAATTTTCTTGCTTTTCTAGGAGAAAATTTCTCAATTTGGGCTCTAAAAAGAACAATACAAATTTTCATTTTTGCAAAGGGCTTAACAAGAATTTCACCATCCTTTGGTGCATAAAAGGATTCATTTTAAATTGGGAAAAGTAAAGAATCACATCAAGTCACAAAAGTCAGTTACAAATCAAAGAGGGAAGTTATTCCCCTTTTGCCGATTTTCTTTTGTTCACCAAATAGAAGTTTTGCTTTATTGACTAGGTTCTTTTCCTAGATTAGATAATCACTGATTTGAGGAAATAAAATAAACACCATGTTTTTGTGGAGCAACATCTCCATATAGATCTTAGAAAATCACTGAATTGATAGGATAAAAAGAACAACTTGATTGCTTTGTCTCGGAAGTAGAAGGTATATGCTCTCCCCTTAACTGGATGATCAAAAAACTAGACTACTCTTATGCTTTTAGTATTTCAAGTAAATAAAACCCTTTAGCAAGCCTACCTTCCCGAGGGTTGAAATCAACTCTTAAAGCCATTTATGGTCAGTGTGAAGGGAATGACCTAAGTGGGAAATGACTTTGATGCTAAGTGTTCTAACCCACTATAATCAAAAGTGGAAAGTGACAAAAGTCCTTTTCAATGGTTGCGCGCAGTGATTAGCCTTCCTCTAGTATCCTCAAGATATGTAAAGCCTTTGTTCTAAAGGTTGGGAAGCCTCCTGAGGGAGTTTATCATTGAAGGCCAAACAGGAAGCTTGATTACGAACCTTAGAAATAGAAACCTTGAGCCGAGTCAGTAACCAGACATTTGTAATATCATAGTGCAAGGGTGGGGAAAAATCCGCTCCCAAGATCACTCACCATATATCTCCCAAGATAACTACTCAATTGTGAAGCAATTCACTTTGAGTTAATTTCTGGCAAAAGGCAAAAAAATAGGTACCCTCTAGGGGGTGACACGGCTGTTTGAGCTAATGGAGTATCAAGACTAGTAGGCTATGGTATTACTTATGACCCTTGAATAAAGTCTTTTTGGAAGTGTATTTAGTGTAACCAAACCTGTTAAAACATTGGGGATTTGAACACATCCTCGCAGAATATACACTTACTGTTTAGATTAGGCAAAAATGGTTATGTATTTTGTGTTGTGTTTGTATTTGTTACTTCAGAAAATCATCCATCAACATTGAAAACCTAAGACAAAACACCAAAATCATAGAAAACAGTCAAAACAAGACAGTTTAGTGCGTAAGAGCAACTTCTTAGCGCTTCTGAACCATCCTTTAGCGCATCAAAGCCTACCTTTAGCACATAAAGTATTCATAGTAGCACTTCATCAAAATTTAGAAATAGTCAGAGACAGTTAGCGCGTCCAGAAAATAGCCTAGCGCATTGAAACATCAGCTTAGCGCGTAGGAGTCAAAAACTAGCGCATCAGGTTTATCAGTTAGCGTGTGGAAGGCCCATATTAGTGCATGACATTTTGAGCAAAACAAAAAACCAGATAAGTAGTCTAAAATAGTTAGCGCATAGCTGGGGGCAGCTTAGTGCATGTGGTCTTTTCCTTAGCACATCAAGAAATTTCTATAGTGCATTCGGTCTTTGTTTTAGCGCATGATCAAACCCAGAAATGTTAGGGTTTCAAGCAGATCCGAAGCAAATATGAACTAACAATTATATGCAGATTTAAATACAAAAGATAAAGAAATAAAATAGGACACAGATAACACAGAGATTTAACGTGGTTCACCCAGAATGGGTTACGTCCACCATACACAGCCGTCCAATCTTTCTTATTATCCAACAAAAATAGTACATCAACCTTACAATGCCTTAAGCATCCCAGCCGCTTATAACTTGCATTTTTAGGGCAACAAACAAAGTCGGCCTTTTTTAGGGTTTTATTACAATGTCGGTTTTCATCAACAAAAAACGGCAAAAAAAAATTTCTCGGGGGCTGCCGCCCCCGAACCCCTGCCCGGAGCCCGGCCCGACCCCGAACCCCAGCAAGGATATGTGCTCAGTGTATAGTACTTTGCTAATCAGTCACCACATTTCAACAATCTCACACTTGGAGACTGATCAGGCTCCACACCGAACAATCTCCCACTTGGAGACTGATACTACACAACACCACTATACATGCAACATCCGCTGGATAAAACACTAGGACTTGACTAGTATAAATTCCACAATTATTAATCAAGAAGACCAACAAAAACTGATGAAGAAATCAGCTTCTCCTGTGGAACTGTCTTTGTGAACATATCGACAGGATTCTCACTTGTGTGAATCCTCTCAAGCCGTAACTGACCCTCCTCCAAAATAGTCCGGATGAAGTGGTACCTGAGCTGAATGTGCTTTGTCCTTGAATGAAAAGCAGAGTTCTTCGCAAGATGAATGGCACTCTGGCTATCAGTATACAATGGGCTATCCTCTTGTGTCTGACCCAATTCCTTCAAAAAACATTGCAACCAAATCATCTCTTTGCTGGCTTCTGTAGCAGCAACATACTCAGCTTCAGTGGTTGAAAGTGCAACAACCTTTTGTAGCCTAGAAATCCAACTGACTGCAGTTCCCCCTATAGTAAAAACATACCCTGTAGTACTCCTCCGTGAATCAATATCACCTGCCAGATCAGAGTCAACAAATCCACTTAGAGCAGCATTAGATCCTTTGAAACATAATGCCTTCGTAGTAGTTCCTTTCAAATACCGAAGAATCCATTTCACAGCATTCCAATGTTCCATACCCGGATTACTCATAAACCTGCTCACAACTCTCACTGCATGTGCAATATCTGGCCTTGTGCATACCATTGCATATATCAGACTGCCAATAGCTGATGAATACGGGATGTTAGACATTTTATTAACCTCTTCTTGTGCCTTTGGACACATCTCCTTAGTCAATTTGAAATGACTAGCCAAAGGTGTACTAACTACTTTTGCATCCTGCATGTTAAATCTTTTCAACACCTTCTTTATATACTCACTTTGGGACAAATTCAAGGTTCTATTTTTCCTGTCCCGTGTAATCCTCATACCGAGAATTTGCTTAGCTGCACCCAAATCCTTCATAGCAAATGACCTGGCTAATTTCTATTTAAGATCATTTATATGTTGCATGTTAGACCCAGCAACAAGCATGTCATCAACAGGATAATATAACTGCCATTATTAAATCTCTTAAAATATACACAATGATCAGAATGACATCTATGATAACCATGTTCAGCCATGAAACTATCAAATTTTAAATACCATTGTCGGGGTGCTTGCTTTAGGCCATACAGACTTTTCTTCAACCTACACACCAAGTTCTCCTTACCTTTGACCTCATATCCCTGTGGTTGCAACATGTAAATTTCCTCCTCCAAATCTCCATGGAGAAAAGCTATTTTGACATCTAATTGTTCAAGATGTAAATCATCTGCAGCCACAAGACTAAGTACAGTTCTAATTGAAGTCATTTTTACAACTGGAGAAAATATTTCATCATAATCTATACCCTTTTTCTGTGCAAAACCTTTTACCACAAGTTTGGCCTTATATCTTTTCTGACCTCCTTCCTCCTCCTTCAGCCGATAAACCCATTTGTTAGGCAAGGCTCTTTTTTCTGCAGGTAAAGGGACTAAGTCCCAAGTCTTATTTTTCATCAAGGAGTCCATCTCCTCTTTCATGCCTAGTTGCCACTGTTGTTTGACATCCACCTGCATTGCTTCTTCACATTCTTCTAGTTCACCAGAATCTGTTAATAAAATAGAATACAAAGAAGGAGAAAATCTTTCAAGGGGTCTACTTGTCCTTGTAGAATGTCTAACACTTGCAGGAGTTTGTGGGACAATCTGTTGTTGCTGAGCATCAGGTACCTGTGGCATTTCATTTTCAGGAATCTCATCCAACACCACATATTCTTGTTTGTCCTGTTCATGTTTTTTTTCCTGCATTTGTTCTTTATACATAACCTTCTCATTGAATATAACATCTCTACTTCTAATTATTTTCTTATTTTCAAGATCCCATAACCGATAGCCATATTCATCTATCCCATATCTAATGAAGGTACATTTCTGAGATTTAGCATCAAGCTTGGTTCTGTTTTCTTTATCAACATGGACAAAAGCTTCGCAACCAAAAGTTTTTAGAAAAGAATAATTTACCTTTTTACCAGTCCATGCCTCCTCTGGAATACCACCATCCAAAGGGGTTGAAGGTCCTCTATTTATCAAATAGATAGTAGTATGTACAGCATCTGCCCAAAAATGTAAGGGCAATCCAGCATGCAATCTCATGCTCCTCGCACGTTCCATGATGGTCTTATTCATTCTCTCTGACACACCATTTTCCTGTGGAGTTCCTAGAACTGTCTTCTGCTTTCAAATCCCATTTAAGGAACAATAATCTTCAAATGCTTTGCTGCAATACTCACCTCCATTATCCGATCTGAGACACTTCAACCTTTTTCCTGTCTCATTCTCAACCAAAGCTTTCCATTTCTTAAAAGTTTCAAAAACATCTGATTTTTGTTTTAGGAAATATACCCATGTTTTTCTGGTTGAGTCATCAATAAAAATAACATAATAACAAGAGCCACCAAGAGATGATACCTGAGCCGGTCCCCATACATCTGAATGTACAAGCTCTAACTTCTCACTCTTCTTCTCTTTCCCAACCTTGAGAAATCTGACTCTTTTCTATTTACCATAAACACAGTTCTCACAGAACTCTAAATCAATCTTCTTTAGTCCTAGCAATAGATTTTTGGAGTGAAGGATTTTCATCCCTTTCTCACTCATGTGCCCAAGCCTATGGTGCCACATTATCGAATCTGTTCTTGCAACATTTATTGTTGTTGTCTCTGCAGTAACTTTATCTGTAGCAACTAAGGTAGAGTAAGTGTTACCAGTACACAGATATAATGTGCCTACCTTCGCACCTTTAGCTACTACTAATGATCCTTTAGTGACCTTCCACATACTGTCTGAGAAGGTAACTATGCAACCTTCACTACCTAGTTGCCCTGCAGAAATTAAATTTCTTCTTAAATTAGGAACATGTCTTACCTCCTGCAGAAACTAGTCATTACCATTCTGCAACTTGATCTTTATCTTTCCTTTTCCAACAATTTGACAAGGCTCATCATCACCCAAATATACCTGTCCAAAATCACCTTGAACATAATCTAGAAAATATTTTCTATGGGGTGTAGCATGAAATGAAGCCCCAGAATCTATTACCCAGGAATCATTAACATTATCCAAACATAAGATTAAAGCATCTTGTAAAGTATTACTTGCAATATTAGCTTCCTTACTGTCATTTTCATTTTTGTCTCCTTCTTTGTTTTTCCGAGACCAACAATCTTTCTTTAGATGACCAGGCTTTCCGCAGTACCAGCAATCTTTCTTTCTTCTAGATTGAGAGCGTCCTTTCTTTGACTTCACTCATGACTTCTCATTCCTAGGGCCTTTTCCTCTTTCCTTTGATCTTCCTCTGTTCTCCACATTCAAAACACTACCCGATGATGTTGGAGTCTCACCTGTGCTTTTCCTTCACATTTCCTCGCTTAGGATAACACCAACAATATCATCAAATACCAAAGTATTTTTACTAGAGACAGAGTTACTTATAGCCATAACCAAGCTATTCCAGCTTTCTGGCAAAGAACATAAAATCAAGAGAGCCCTAACCTCTTCTGCAAAGGTAATTTTTACCGAAGACAATTGACTAGTAATTGTATTAAATTCATTTAAGTGCTCTGCTACAGATCCTCCCTCACTCATTTTCAAATTAAACAAATGCTTCATAAGAAATACCTTATTCGAAGCCGAGGGTTTCTCATACAGCTTAGCCAATGTTGCAATCAAATCTACAGTCGTTTTTGCTTCTGTTATATTGAATGCTACAGATGCCGCAAGGCACAATCGAATGGATCCCAGTGCCTTTCTATCTAAAATGTCCTACTCTTCATCTGATATTGTGGTCGATTTCTTTGCCTTTCCTTCCAATGGCCACCACAAATCCTTTTGATACAGGTAATCCTCCATCTGCATTTTCCATAACTGATAATTCTGGCCATTAAACTTTTCGACCTTGAATTTGGAATCCTCCATTGCTCCCACTCAAATCTGAAAGTCCTGCCAATTTACAGAAAACCTCGCTCTGATACCAATTGTTTGGGTTTCCAGCAGATCCGAAGCAAATATGAACTAACAATTATATGCAGATTTAAATACAAAAGATAAAGAAATAAAATAGGACACAGATAACACAGAGATTTAACGTGGTTCACCCAGAATGGGTTACGTCCACCATACACAGCCGTCCAATCTTTCTTATTATCCAGCAAAAATAGTACATCAACCTTACAAAGCCTTAAGCATCCCATCCGCTTATAACATGTGTTTTTAGGGCAACAAACAAAGTCGGCCTTTTTTAGGGTTTTATTACAATGTCGGTTTTCATCAACAAAAAACGGCAAAAAAAAATTTCTCAGGGGCTGCCGCCCCCAAACCCCCGCTTTCTCCGGGGCTGCCGCCCCCGAACCCCTGCCCGGGGCCCGACCCGGCTCTGAACCCCAGTGAGGATATGTGCTAAGTGTATAGTACTTTGCTAATCAGTCACCACATTTCAACAATCTCCCACTTGGAGATTGATCAGGCTCCACACCAAACAAGAAAAACAGGGGGCAAAACAATGGAAATTTTTGAAAATTTAGAAAGCATTTTTGAGAGCATCCTTTCATCAGCTTCATCTTCATCAAACCAGAGTATAAAAAATAAAGTGTTAAAAACTATTTCTTGAGCAAATTTCATGTCAAAACAAAAGTTGTCCAGAATCCAAAACTGATCGCACGATAAACATATCTATCCTATTGTAGCGTCGTAAATTGTATGCACTTGCTAGGGTGGTACAATTTCACACCTAGTTTAGCACCCGCCCTGGTCATTTTGCATTTTGCATTGCATTTCCCCTTTAGCACTTAATTAATCAAATTAATTAGGTCTAAGGTTCTATTTTATCATCTCCCATATCATAAAGTTGGGCCCTTTCATTAAAGTGTGCCCTTTTCATTTTATTCCTCCAATACATCATTTAATCAAAAACCCTATTTAGGTCCTATTTCGAGCTTGGGGGCTTGATTTCGGGGGTCAAAACATCTCGAAATCACCTGTAACTTCGGGATTCTCTCTAAAATCATCATATCCGACGGCCCTGAAAATTTGGTGAAAAGTTGTCAGGACCGTGGCTCCCGGTGCACATGGTCCTGGACATTTTTCCTGAAATTTTAGGAGTGCGATCCAATCATAAAATAAAGCTTAACCCCAAGAAATTGGTGGGATATTCAATCTCTAGGTCGGCCAAAAGATGAAATTATGACCTAGGGTTTCATACATAAGAGCTCTCTTTCTTCATTTGAAAGGATCCATATTTTTGGCTTTGAAGGACCTTCTATGCAGCAAAAGAGCAGATCTTTGAAGACTTCAACAACATTCAACATTCCTCTATCAAGCACTTATCAAATTCATTCATCCATTTAGGACTTGGAAGACATTGAAGAACAATAGGAGATTACCGACTGAAGATTGGCTTGTACTCCTCCCTTGAGGGTTGGGTATGATTTCATGTTGTTTTCATGTCTTTGCATAAGCTTCAATATATCCTTTATTCATGCTTTAGATCACTTTGCATCTTGATTTAGAGCATTTACATTATCATTTACAAGCAATTAGGGTTTACTTTCTAGGTTTCTCTAGTTTGCTTTCTTGCATTTAAGGACCTTGCACACACACTAGGTCTGCACACACAATACATTTTACAATACAACTTGGCTATTCGTGGAAGTGGAAATCACTGAAGCGGGGGTTTGACTAAGGCAAAACCCTATATAGCCGCCCACACCCTTTTCAGATATAAGTGCAGGTTTCGGGACTCGGACGATGCCGCAGGTTGCAGATCTGGGACAAGCAGACTGAGACCGACCTTCCCACCAAATTTTAGAGCAAAAGACCAGGACAGGGGTGTGGAGCACCCTGGTCCTGCCAGGATAGGGGCGCTGGGCGCCCTGGTCCTCCTGACAGACAACATTTTCAGCATTTTGACATCTTTTCTAGAGTGCAAAACAGCAGTTTCTGGAGCAGTTTCAAGGGCAGAATCAGGACAGTGGTGCCTGCGCCCCCGTCCTGAACATTTTCAGTCAGATTTTAACTCTGGGTATGCATTTGCATTCTTGTCTTGTCCTTGTGTTTACAGCTTTCCATTGTTTAAGTTCAATTCTGCAATCTCGTTATTAGTTCATACTTGCACTTTGGGGTTAGGGATTGAATTTGCATCATTTCATCTTTCAATTGCAACAAAGGAATAGAAATCCTAATAGGTAGCCCATGGCTCTCTCTTCCACAAGAAGAAGTAGCCAATCGTGTGATACCTCTAGGCTCTTTCGTATTCCACAAGTGTGTGGTTGAAAGTGAGATTAGGGCATGTTTGCTTAGTGTCACTTTTTCTCCCACACATTTTGGTGAACCCGACGTGAACTCCAATCTTCTCTAATTCTGATTTATGTTTTTAAATTTGAGTGTTTATGCTATTTCAAATTCAAAATTGTATTTACAAGTCTCAATTTCTTGCAAGATTCAAAAATTTAGAGGAAATTTTTGCTAAAACCCTAATTTTTCAATTCAAAGTTGAACTTGTGGATAGCTTAATTGGGATCAATAATTTCAATCTGATTTAGGAACTCATTTGAATCATAAATTTCATTTTCTAAATCTACATTCTAAGTGCTTGCATTGGTTAAAATTAAACATTTCCTTCTATTTTGCATGTGTTATCATTTGAAAGAGGAAAATTGTTGTCATGATGCATTCATTTCATAGATGTGATAATGGGCTAGCTTCCCTTGTTTCAATTTTTCCTAAAGAACCTCTCCCCATCTATAACAACATTTTGGTGCCTAAAAGAGTTGCTACCAATCCCTTTGAGACTCTCCCATGCTCTAAGGATGAAGACTTTAAGAGTGATCTGGACAATTCTCCTAAAATGTGCCCTTCCTATTTAGCTATCCTAGAGGAAGAGAATGATATCATAAACACCTTTCTTAATGTTACTTCACCTTCCCTACATGATGCCTCTCTAAGTGAAAAGGTATTGATGGACATTGACTTATTTTCTCCTAAAGGTGGTCCTTCCAATGGGGGCATGTTAGTGCAACAAGAGGTTATGAACACTTCTTTCAAAGATCTCCTTCCTAAGCATGAATCTTTGAAGAAGTCTATTCATGTTCCTCCTAAAAAACACTCCCTTCATGAGGATTCTTTTGTGCAAGAAAATGACATTATCCCTACATTTCCTAGTGATGGCCTTTCCTTTTCCAACAAAATTCCCACTAGAGATGATGAATTGATGATAAAAGCTTACCCTTCTCCTAAAGGTTGTCTTACCCATAAGCATCCCTTAGAGAAAGAAGATGAAATAATAAGCAATTTCCTTAATTCTATCTCCCCTAAAGATCATATTGAACATATTTTGAGGAAAGAGGATGAGTTTAACACATCTATTGATGCTCTCCCTTCTAAGGATGAGGAATTAATAAACAATGTTATCTCCTCTCCCGAAATTGACAATACTTCAAACATTCCTTTCAACCACTTCACTATTTGGGATGAACCATTAGAAGAAGGTGTAGATTATTCTCTCTCTAAAAATAAAGCATCTCCCTCTCCTCAACTTGGTTCTACTCATAAGGAAACCCTAGTTCAAAGCAAGATGGTTAACATGTCTTTCAAAGATCTCCCTCTCAAAAGTGAGACTTTAGAGAGTAATGTTGATCCTTCTCCTAGAGAGTTTATACCCCATGTAGATCCTTTGATGATGGAGGATGATATGACCTTTCCTATTATTACTCTTCCTACTAGAACATCAATGCCTATCCCTTGTCTCTCTCCTAAAATTGATTTAATCCATGATGAGATTTTAGTGCAAGAGAAGACTATCAACAATTCTTCCAACACTTTTGTTCTTTCTTCTAAACCACCTCAATCAATTTGATACATGTGAATGAGATAGCTAACAAACCTCTCTTCACTATCCAAGGTGCGTGTCCTTCTCAAAATTATCAACCTTTAAATAAGCCTATCTTAGTGGTTCAAGGTGGTTATGCTAATGATTCTTTTTGCACCCCTAAGAAACCTATTATTACTGTGCAAGGAGGTTATTCTTCTAAGAGCCCTTATGAGTATGCTAAGCAACTGACTAGAGAGAGTTATCATGCGGTTGCTCATACCTATAACACTAGAAACAATAGGCAACCTAATCCTCCTCCGGTTATTCCAACTTCACTTCCTCCTTCCCAACCTATTCTTCCTCAAGCTCCTCGTATTTCACAAGTTCTTGGTAAGGAATATGATCTCATAGAACAACTTAAAGCTACCCCTGCTAAGATATCCCTTTGGGATTTGATCCAAACTTCTTCCGCTCATCATGGAATGTTACAAGATGCCTTGAAAGATTTGAATGTGCCTCCACCTAATACATCTAGTAATATAGCATCTTTAGTTAACTCTGTGATGAATCCTAAAGCTCAAATTGTGTTTACCCAAGATGAGTTGCCTACTAGTGAAATTCAACATCAATATGATCCCTTGATGATTGTGGTTATCATAAATGACACTGCTATAAGACGAACACTGGTAGATAATGGCTCTGGCCTTAATGTATGTAGCATTAATCTATTGCATAAGATGAATGTGGATACATCCCTTATTGAGCCTGACTCTCGTCCCATTCGAGGCTTTGATAATGTGGCTAAGTCTTCATTAGGTATTATCACCTTACCCATCACAGTGGGACCTGTTACTTTGCCTACTCCTATCCATGTTATGTCAGGAAATCTAACATACAACTTGTTATTAGGGAGACCTTGGATTCACAGTATGCAAGTTGTCCCCTCTACATTGCATAGACAAGTTAAATTTATTTATAACAATAAGACATATACCTTGATAGGTGATACTAATCTTCAGGCTTGTTTGCAAACATCTACTTCCAAAGGGAGTTCTTCTAAATCTTCCTCTTCTAATGATGACTCTTTAAACAAGATACCTATGGATGGATCATCACCCTCTGATAATCAAGAAGATTCTTCTCAACTTGAATCCACACATGAAAAGGCTTTTGATCCTGAGAAGGTTCTCGCAGAAGATGATTGGGGATCTCTTGATTTTAATCCCACCTTTGTAGGTGAGTATAGGGTTCCTCCTAGAGAGCTTAAACTTAAAAAGAAGGAAGAAAATAGAGATCAATCAGTCTTACTTGAACCTATGAGCAATAATTTTGTGGCCGCTTCTCAAACTTCTTCTCCTCACACCTCTAATTATGAAGAGTTTGATTCTTTGTCTTATGAAAAACCACCTTCTCTTCCAGAAATGGCTGATCGTTATGGTCGTGGTTTTCGCATTTTTGCTAAGCATGGGTATCATGGAAATGGTTGTGGCGCTCATGAACAAGGGATGAAGGTTCCTCTAGAGACTAATTTTCACAATTATGCCTTTGGACTTGGCTATAATCCCTGCAAACGCACTAAAGCATCTAAAAGACCATCTCTTAAAGTGAATGCTATATTTAGTAGTGATGATGATCTCACTTCAACTAAATCATCTTCTACTTCTATCAACTCTCATTCCCCTCATAAGGAAATCTTGGCGATGAACAAATCTCTTTATGACTCCCCTCAAATTTCTAAATCCACTTATGAATCTTTATTTCCTATTCATCATAAAGTCCTTTCCTCCAAGGATAAGGCTCTAATAAATTACACTCATCCCTCTCCTAAGATTTCTTGTGACTTTTCTTGTTCAATTTTTATCATTTTACACATGTTTTTGATCTCACTTATAGTTGAGCATTTAGCATGTCATATTCAAATACCTCATTCAATCCATCATGTCTTTAAATAACATTAATGGCTATTATGTTGCTCATCATTATGTGACATTGGTAGCTCATTTACTGGGGGCTCATTGTCATTCATGATGGTACAATTTCAAGTGCAATCATATATTTTTTGAAGCAACATAATAGCCTAATTTTCTATGTTATCTCTTGTTTCTATGGGGACAAGAGTGATCTCATACATCTCTTCTTTTTCTTATCCCTAGAAGATTGTGTAAGTCCTTCTCATTGAGGCAATGATCTTTCCTTATTTTTATCTAAGGAACCACTTTTTCCTATTTCGGGGATGGTGTGAACTTTATTACTTGATGTTATTCTTTGTATGCATTTGTTGTTTGTTCAAGGATTCTCTCTTACAAGAGGTGTAAGTCCTTGACTACAACCTCTTTTGCACTTGGTAAAATACATCTATAATGAATTTACTCTCCCAATTGGGTTAAAAAGAGCATCATCCTTCATTAAGAATCACTTTCACCTCGCAAAAGAAGGAAGTATTGCATTCTTATTCTCTTCTTTGTCCTATTCTAGAAGATGTTATATTTGTCTAAGACAATTCTCTCAGGGATAGGTGTCTTTTGTACAAAGATCTCTTCTCCTCTAAGGATCTCCTTTACACATACTACAAGATGTCCCTTTTCAACTATCTTATCCTTGCTTAAAGAGTGCAAAACTCTCTTGCTTGGATCTATGACATTGTTGCATTTTTTGGGGTATCTTCTTTTGTGATGAAGGTAGGTATCCTTGTTCTACTTTGCTTATGACATAAACATTACACTTTTTGAGCAATGGGTCATTATCGGAACCAGAGCACAGACTCTTAGAGCGAGATGTCTCCATTTTTCTTTTACGCAAGGTGATTATTCTCGGAACCAGAGCACAGACTCTTAGAGCGAGATGTCACGCTTTTGTACTATACATATATAGGTTGTAGCATACTCGGGCATAGACTCCTATGAGGTGCTTCTAACCTCCCTTACACACACATGCATGAGGTTGAGTGGAACTAGCGGCATAAGGCTAGACTTTCTCACTCCCCTCCCTTACATGGATCACCTAGACAGACTCTAGGGGCTAGTTTTCCATGTCCTTTTCCCATGGATCACCTAGACAAGATCTAGGGGCGAGAAGTCCATGTTTTCTCTCTCACTATTCTTCTCATGGATCACCAATGTGTGTATTCATGCTTTTTTTCCTTTCTTTTCTTCTCTTTGCATTTTGTTTCCATTTACATCCTTCATCTTGTGTTAGAGAACTCTCAAATCCTCACACTCTTTGTTGTGTTGGAATTGAGATTTAGTCCTCTTTCTTACCAAATGATTCTCCATTAGTTTTTGATCTCATATCAAATCTTCTTGTGAGCATTTGTCATCAATATTCTTTAACAATTCGAAGTGGTAAACATGATACCCTGTTTCAACTCACTAAAATTAGCAAGTCGAAACAGGGGGGGGCATATAGCTACCCTCGAATTTTCATCACCTTCCTTAGTAAGCATTAGGTGATTTTGTGATCTAACATGTGGTTTTGTAGGGTGCGATTCCTAACTATGTACTGCAGATACCGCTGGGGGCTTCGTTCGACAGACTTATGGATATATCCTTTTTTTCAAATAATGTTTACTTTTCTGTACTTTAGCTTGCATATGCACGTAGTGTTCATATGACCGCTAAAGTGGGGGCTAAATGTAGTATCGTAAATTGTACGCACTCGCTAGGGTGGTACAATTTCACATCTAGTTTAGCACCTGCCCTGGTCATTTTGCATTTTGCATTGCATTTCCCCTTTAGCACTTAATTAATCAAATTAATTAGGTCTAAGGTTCTATTTTATCATCTCCCATATCATAAAGTTGGGCCCTTTCATTAAAGTGTGCCCTTTTCATTTTATTCCTCCAATACATCATTTAATCAAAAACCCTAATTAGGTCCTATTTCGAGCTTGGGGGCTTGATTTCGGGGGTCAAAACATCTCGAAATCACCTGTAACTTCGGGATTCTCTCTAAAATCATCATATCCGACGGCCCTGAAAATTTGGTGAAAAGTTGTCAGGACCGTGGCGCCCGGTGCACATGGTCCCGGACATTTTTCCCAAAATTTTAGGAGTGCGATCCAATCATAAAATAAAGCTTAACCCCAAGAAATTGGCGGGATATTCAATCTCTAGGTCGGCCAAAAGATGAAATTACGACCTAGGGTTTCATACATAAGAGCTCTCTTTCTTCATTTGAAAGGATCCAGATTTTTGGCTTTGAAGGACCTTCTATGCAGCAAAAGAGCAGATCTTTGAAGACTTCAACAACATTCAACATTCCTCTATCAAGCACTTATCAAATTCATTCATCCATTTAGGGCTTGGAAGACATTGAAGAACAATAGGAGATTACCGACTGAAGATTGGCTTGTACTCCTCCCTTGAGGGTTGGGTATGATTTCATGTTGTTTTCATGTCTTTGCATAAGCTTCAATATATCCTTTATTCATGCTTTAGATCACTTTGCATCTTGATTTAGAGAATTTACATTATCATTTACAAGCAATTAGGGTTTACTTTCTAGGTTTCTCTAGTTTGCTTTCTTGCATTTAAGGACCTTGCACACACACTAGGTCTGCACACACAATACATTTTACAATACAACTTGGCTATTCGTGAAAGTGGAAATCACTGAAGCGGGGGTTTGACTAAGGCAAAACCCTATATAGCCGCCCACACCCTTTTCAGATATAAGTGCAGGTTTCCGGACTCGGACGACGCCGCAGGTTGCAGATCCGGGAGAAGCAGACTCAGACCGACCTTCCCACCAAATTTCAGAGCAAAAGACCAGGACAGGGGCGTGGAGCGCCCTGGTCCTGCCAGGACAGGGGCGCTGGGCACCCTAGTCCCTGGGATAGGGGCGCTAGGTGCCCTGGTCCTCCTGACAGATAGCATTTTCAGCATTTTGATAGCTTTTCCAGAGTGCAAAACAGCAGTTTCTGGAGCAGTTTCAGGGGCAGAATCAGGACAGTGGCGCCCGTGCCCCCGTCCCGAACATTTTCAGTCAGATTTTAACTCTGGGTATGCATTTGCATTCTTGTCTTGTCCTTGTGTTTATAGCTTTCCATTGTTTAAGTTCAATTCTGCAATCGCGTTATTAGTTCATACTTGCACTTTGGGGTTAGGGATTGAATTTGCATCATTTCATCTTTCAATTGCAACAAAGGAATAGAAATCCTAATAGGTAGCCCGTGGCTCTCTCTTCCACAAGAAGAAGTAGCCAATCATGTGATACCTCTAGGCTCTTTCGTATTCCACAAGTGTGTGGTTGAAAGTGAGATTAGGGCATGTTTGCTTAGTGTCACTTTTTCTCCCACACACCTATCAAAATCGGGAAACATCATCCCAAGTGACGAATAGGTCCTTTATTATCTCACAAATTATATCTCAAAAAACACTTGTTCAAAATCTCAGGTTGTCAAATCAAGTTTCCATATCAAGAAACTTTATCCATATCATTTGACATGCTTTCTCGTGAAGGGGCATCTAAACCTTCACTTTGATAAAGTAAAACTTGAGTTTTCAAAACAAGATCAAATAAATCCAAAACAAATCAAAGGAAACCATTGAATCACTTATACATGACTAATCCCCATATTCTGAGAAGAAAGAATATTTATCGTAACACTACGTTGAAGAAACAACAACCAAGTTTTTCCAAATTTGTCAAAAGAAATAAATTTTTATACATCAATCGTCAACTCTTCAAATCTCATCGAACATTACTTCATCACGTCAAACTCTATATCCAGAACAAATCCAATGAATTTGACAAAGAGCCTTTGAAGACTAGGGCATATTGTCAAAAATCCGCATTCAGTCAAATCATAAACTGTGGAGGGAAGATCAATCTGGCATTCTTTCCTGACGAGTGCATCACTTACAACACACCCCGATTTGAACCACCAACCCCAGAGCAACATATCGAAGAGGATTTTGTCTCCTTTGTCACAGAAAGTTTCTATTAAAATGCCCGTTACTTTCTCTCAACAAAACAAACAAAGCGAGGCACAAGCAGAATCCAGTATGAATCAGAGGTTATCAAATCCTTTTGAAGGTCCACATTTAGAGGATACTGAAATTTCTGAAGAACTTCTTCAGGAATGCCAAGAAAGTGCTTCATTCCAAAAACTTGTGGAAAGACTCATGGAAAATGACAAGGAAAAATACTTGCTCATGCTCACAAGCAAAGGGGTTAAACTCCCTGAAGACTTTGACATAGACATGTTTAGAATGAGATCTCAACATTACGAATATCAAGAACGACAATGAGAAGGAGAAGCACACGACCCTAAACAAGATATTCCTGAACAAAACATACTGAAACAACATACACTAGGACAAAACATCCCTGAGCAACACATCCCCGAGAAAAACATACCGTTCCATACACCATTTCAACCTAGGATTAATGCAAGGGAAGAACTCTTCCCTCGACAAAACAATGTGCCTTTGGTTGCCCTTACTCAACAAATGCAAATGTTACAAAGACAAATGCAAGACATGCAACAAGGGATGATAGTATGGTACTTGATGCTCTGCAAAAAGGATTAGAAAATCTGTTTGATGGCAACACACACAAGAGCACAAGAAACAAACGTTAGTGTTAGCAACAAAAGATTATCCTAAACAGGCATATCAAGAGAGATATTAAGCATGAAATAGAAAGCATATAAACATAGAATAAAATAGCTAATCAAGATGCTCATAGTTGCTCCTCCCTTGTTCCTCTCCTCTCCAAGTCCCAAATGAGTGTAGCTCTCAGCTTTTAGCACTAGCCATGGATGCCATATGGAGATTCAAGATAGTTGAATATGATAAGAAAATGCTATGCAAGTGTAGATAGTGATGCTATGAGAAAGCTCTATGCTAATGCCAGTATAACAACAATACTCTAATTGCTTCCTCTTTTTTTGCTTGAGGAGAAGGGTTCTATTTATAGAAGAAATGGGGAAATGAAGGGTTAAGATTGAATGGTTTAATCAAGGGCCAAGTTTGAAAGTTGGGGATCCATGTGCATAATTGGCACCAATAAAATGGTGACAAGTGTCAACATAGGATTGGGTTGAGAGAAGAGGTTGGAGGCATTAAAGGCCTGAGAAGACCTCATGGTTATCTAGAGGCTAAGGGTCAAGTCCAAATTAAGATTACCCACTGGATTAAGAGTTAATCCAAGGATAAACCTTTGTGCAAATGTTTAAGAGATAATCATGGTCAAAGCATTAATGGCCTGATGAGACCTTTGGGTTGGGTAGAGGTTGAGTCAAAACAAATGTTTTAACCATGTGGGAGGGTTTGAGGTAACCATTAATGGTTATCGGAGACTTTGGGGATTAAGTGGTTGAAGGTTGAAAGCCTTCAATGGTTATCAAAGACTTTGAGCCATTTAGTGGTTGAAGGTTGAAAGCCTTTAATGGTTATCAAAGACTTTGAGGGTTTGAGAAGTGACTTCCCTTTTGCTTAGGAATGTGACAAAGTTTAGAGAAGGGGTTAGGTTATTTAGAAGTGATTAGAAAATTCTAGAAGGGGTTTAGGCATGCAAGTGGATTTTGTAGGAAAATGCAAGTGGGAGAAATTTTGGTATTTTCAATTAAAATAAAATCATTTATTTCAATTAAATGGTGTAATTTGCATTTGGATAAATATTCAAATAAATATTAATTTATTTAAATGAGAAAAATGAAGATAAAGCATTTAAAATGCTTGAAGACTTTGAGGGAAACCATTAAAGGCTTGAAGACTTTAAGGAAAACCATTAAAGTCTTAAGAAGACTATAGAAGGAAGCCATGAAGTTTGAAGACTTTAAAGCCATCAAGTTTGAATACTTTAAGGGAAACCATTAAAGGTTTCAAGTGGGTGAGGATAAATAGGATTTTAAATAAATAATTTATTTAAAATAGTTGTGCAACTTGCTTTTGTAGGAAAATACAAGTGGGTGGAGGATAAAGGTGATTTAAATAAATTATTTATTTAAAATAATTGTGCAACTTGCTTTTGTAGGAAAATACAAGTGGGTGGAGGATAAAGGTGATTTAAATAAATTATTTATTTAAAATAATGTGCAACTTGCTTTTGTAGGAAAATACAAGTGGGTAGAGGATAAAGGTGATTTAAATAAATGTTAATTTATTTAAATGTGAGAGGTGGGATTTTGGGGGATTTAAATAAATATTAATTTATTTAAATGTGAGAGAAGATCCAATTAAACAAATATGATTTATTTATTTAATTAATGGTCTGAATTTGGTTAAGTGAATTAAATCAAATAAATTGAATAATTTATTTAATTAATAGGAGAAGAGGGTTAAGATGAATTAATTAAATATTAATTTAATTAATTCATTAATTGATGGTTAAATAATCAAATAAATACTAAGTATTCATTTAATTAAGTGGATAGATTTATGTGACTACAGTACTCATTAAACGAAATTTGTCCTTATCCCTTTGACAGAAGATTACACATGATCCCTTTTCCTCCAAAATTAGATGTTCCTAAATTTGACAAGTATGATGGAAAACATGATCCCCGTGATCACGTTAGAGAATTCTGTACTATGAGCCTTGAATTTGCTCATGATGACACCTATCTGATGAGGTTGTTCCCAAGAAGCTTGGGAGGACAAACAATGGAATGGTTATCCAAGATCACACCTCTTGTCAGATCATTTGATGAATTGGTCAACAAATTCATAACACAATATTCCTATAACATTCAACATGATATAACCATGCTAGACGTCTGTAACACCAAATAGATAAATAATGAAAGGTTCATGGTATTCCTTCAACATTAGTGATGTATGGTTTCACGATATCCTTGAGATATTCCTGAAAAGGAGAAAATGGAAATTTTCATCGACAACTTGAATGGTGAGATGAGTTACAAGCTCAAACTCCAATGCATACCGTCTTTCACTAAACTGATTGAAAACAACATTCAAGTAGAAGAAGCATGTGTCAAGAAAGGAATGCTCAAATTCTTCAAAGAAGGAACAAGTTCATCAAACTACAATAACCAAAATAACACCAACTTAGACAAATCTAGATTCTGGACTCAAAACAAAAACAATGGAAACAAAGGAGGCAATGAATCACATGATCCAAAATCTAAACAGCCAATGCTCGCATTATCAGGAAATCCTCAAGCTACAAAGAATCCTAAAGGTGCTAACCCAGACACTAACACATACGCATCAAATACCAATCAAGGTCAACCCAACACAAACAACACTAACGATACTCAAAACAAAACCGCAAATCGATGACCTAATAACAATTCATGAGGTGACCAACAATTTCCAAAAACATGTCTTCACACCACTGGGACAATCACTGGAGTCAACATTTAGAGAACTCCTGGCAAACAAGATTATCTCTTTGCCCACAATCAACAACTATGAACCACAAATCAAACCACCTTGGTGGAATGACTCACACTTTTGTGATTTTCATCGCAACAAAGGTCATCAAACGAATGATTGCATGAGATTGAAAAACATTGTTCAGGACATGATTGATAGAGGTGATTTAACGGTGGATGGTCTCAAGACAAATGGTGACCATGGAGCCTTTAAAAATCCTCTTCCAAACTACAACAAAGATGGAGCTTCAACCTCAAATGATACACATGGGGCTCGTATCAATCACATCTACAATAACACCATCAATCACATATCAGCTGAAGACCATCATGTAAACATCATCACAATTTGAGACCAGCATAATCATGAATCTGTCAATGTAACAACCAGAGCTCAGAAATATGTCTTGAAGGGCCACACAACAACAATGAACACTACACCAAAAATCCAATATGATTTAGTTAGCCAATTGCACAAAACTCCTGCTCAAATAACTATACTAGAATTGTTGAAACTGTCACCAAAACACAAAGACGTATTGGAACGAGCGTTGTTGGAAACCAATGTACCTCAAGATCTGGATGCTGACAAATTCCAAGCCATGGTTGCTCATATGACAGGGCCTCATAATCTCACCTTCTTAGAGCATGATAATACTTCCTTAAGTCATCCACATAACACTCCCCTCCATATTGAAGTCATCATCTATAAACACTGAGTAAAATGAGTCTTGATAGATGGAGGAGCTGGACTTAATATATGTACCTTAAAACTTATCCATGCATTAGGCTTCTCAGAAGAGTCTATTGATCCACGCAAAAAAATTACTATAAAGGCATATGATGATGAGGAAAGATCCTCTAAAGGGACAGTATTGTTACTCTATACACCTAAAAATGGTCTGAAGATAATTAATTAAATCAGCAATTATTTAATTAATCTCTCCTTCCCAATTTAATTGAATTCACTAAGAAATTTGATTAAAAGTCTTTTTCATATACTTATTAATAAATCTAAGGATTTACTGAATAGGTTCATTTCATTTCACCCCTTTAATTAATTAATTCAAATTAATTAATTCCTCATCCAAAATCATTTCTTCCAAATCTCCTAATTAATTAAAACGAATCAAATCATGAGTTGTTGAGATTAATTAGCCATTTTCCTAATATTTGAATTTTTAAATTCAAATTCTCCTAACTTCTACCACTCCTAAACCTAACCCATTCTACCTACCACCTTGTCCCCTTTCATCCAACATCTTCTAGAACCTTTGTGACACTTGTCACTAACTATTCCCTTTAATCCAACCCCCTTTGCCAACCTCCTCCAATTTAACCATTGATATCTTCAGATCAATCTCAACTGTTGATTCATGCCAACTCACCCCTAGCCTTGGAAAATCCTATAAATAGACCCTATTTTGGAGAACAAATGGCCAATTCAAAAATTCAGCCACTTCACTAATTCATGCTCAATTTTAGCTCATTTGCATTGTTACTATAGGCATCTTGCTTATAGTTTATCAGTTTTAGCAATGTTATTATGCTCATTTCAGCTTAACTCTTAGCTTAATCATGCTAGGATAATCATGAATTCATATAGCTTAATCATGCTATCATGCTAGGATCATGCATCTTAATCATTCAAATCCTCCATCTAAGTGTAGTCAAGTCACTGGAATTTGCATACTAAGATTTGAGAGAAAAATTCATACTCGCATTTACTAGGAGGCAATAAGTTGATTAGCTATGGTTTTACATGTCTTTGATTTAAATCTTCTAACCATGCTTGCAATGATTTATTGAGTGCATTGTGGTTGCAGGTACAGGTACACTTCACAAAGCATGACAGTTACCAATTCAAGTTGGCCCCATACAAAGAGATACTATGTGTTAGGTCTTAGACATAGACCTCCCATACAATATTTTATTAGGTCAACCCTGGATACATGAAATGTAAGCAGTGCCTTTTATGTATCACCAGTGTGTCAAATTTCCCTATAATGGACAAGAGGTCTCTATATCTACTGATCACAGTCCATTTCAACATTGTAATGCAATGGGGGCAGCCCAGGATAGTTTGGTTCCCCATAATAGAGAAAAATAGAAATCCTCAACATCAGATCTATAGCAGGCAAAGTCTGAATCATTACCTAGAGATTTCAAGTAGAAAATGCAAATCTGAGAACAAGGCATGGGGGAATACTCTTTGGAACCCATGTGTTTGGCTAACCTACCAACATCACCCAAATCTCATGGATTAATACAATATCTACACATCAGGTAACTTAGCCCATCACCAAATTTGATGGTACCTTCATCCAACTTGGCACTCTAGCGCATGAATCAGAGGAAAAGGACATCCTTAGCTAGTTATACAAAGATGAGGAAGAAGATAATAGAGCAGCTGCTCTAGACATAGTTCTACCAACACACCTATATGGAAAGGGCTACTTAATCATGCAACAAATGGGATATGATGGTAAAGGACCTATTGGAAAATGCAAAGAAGGAGTCACTAAACCAATAGACCTTCCTTCACAACTCGGTAGAGACAAAATAGGATTGGGCTGTAAACTCACTTTCCTACTAAGAAAGATACCCTGCATAACTCCAAAAACTCAATGGAAAGAAAAGAAGAAGTATAAAGAAGATTCCTGGCAGGAAGCACTATTTGAGTCAGCAGAAACAATCCGCAAGGACCGTGAATGTAAAGAACATAAGCAACATCAGGAGAAACTCCTCAATCACAAGAAGGCCATATGTGCAGTAGTAGCTCATATTCAAGCACCAATATCTAAAAAAGCAGAACTACCTCCTGATATCATTATTCCTCCTATAGTATATGAGCAAATATAAAAGGTAGAAGCAAGATCTGACATAGAATCAACAAAAACTATCAAACTGGTATCAATTATTAAAGATCTCTTTTCACCATACAACATACCTATTTACAGCACTGAAAAGATCTAGGATAATGACTCTGAGACTGATTCCAATGAATATGAATGGGGTAGCTTCTCATATGCTACTGGAGATACCACTGACAATACTAGTTCCATATCCCTTTCTCAAGAAGAGCATAACGCAGAAGTTAGACTACCTGAATTTGGGCCACAAAATATCTATGATGCTAAGGAAAGCGAGTAGAAACATTATGAACAAGTCTATACGGAGGATGATACCATCAAAGACCTCAATGGAATCCTGAACTTCTTTAGCACCTGAACCAATCACGATGAAACCTCTGTCTTGACACTTACAGTAGTAGAACTTGATCCACCAAATGATTCCTTACCACTTATCTTTCTCGGCCTCATTGACTGGGATGAACCTGAAATGCATGATATACCAATTTTCCCAGACAATGAATCTATTATCCACTACCTATGCACCATTAACCTAAAAATAGGCTCTACCAATGAACACGATAATGATGTCTGCAACCAAGGGAATGCCAAGTCTCTCAGTTGCAAAAATGAACCAAATAAAAGATTTGATGCTGAAAACCAGTCAATGGAAGCTCTAGATCACAAAAAAGTAAAAATAAAGGATGCATCTGAGGGTTTAAACCTTTTTAAGGCACCTAAGGATGGGAGACTTGACACTCTTCCTAAACATTTTCATGAGCGATCATCCATATTGATTGAGCCCACTCAATCAATCAACATTGGTACTACAAAAACAACCAAAAACATACACCTGGAAGAATCTCTAACAAAGGAGGAAAGATCAACATTTATCCTCTTTTTTAAAGAAAAGCAAATTAACTTTGCTTGGTCATACACAGATATGCCCGGAATTGATCCACACTTAATCATGCATCACTTGTCCATCTCTCCAGGAGTTAATCCAGTCAAGCAAAAACTACAAAAGATGAATCCACAGGTGGCACTCATGGTCAAGGCTGAACTGAAGAAACTATTAGATGTTGGATTCATTCAACCCATCAACTATGCAGAATGGATTCCAACATAGTATCAGTATCAAAATGAGACGGCGGTATCAAAATCTGCACTGATTTCAGAGATGTCAACAAAGCTTGTCCAAAGGATGACTTTCCTTTGCCCAGTATCAACATAATTGTAGACCTCACAGCGGGCCATGCAATGCTCTCACTAATGGATGGTTTTTCAGGCTATAATCAAATAAAAATAGTCCTAGAGGATCAAGATAAAACAATGTTTACCTGTCCTTGGGGAACGTACTGTTGGAATGTTATGTCTTTTGGCTTAAAGAATGCAAGAGCTACTTATCGACGAGCAATGACAACAATCTTTCATGACATGATGCATACCTTCATGGAAGACTATGTGGATGATTTAATAGCTAAATCCTTCACTAAAGCAGAACACCTTAGCATCTTAACAAAGATTTTTGATCGATTGGAAAAATTCCAAGTCAGGATCAACCCTAAGAAGTGTGTCTTCGGGGTTACATTAGGCAAGTTACTAGGCTACATAGTCTCAACTAAAGGTATTGAAGTAGATCCAGCAAAGGTACAAGCCATTATGGAGATGCCACCACCAAAGAATATCAGTCAGCTCCGCTCTCTACAAGGAGGACTTCAATCAATCAGGCGATTCATCACTCAACTAGTCGATAAAAGTTTGCCATTCAATCACTTGCTACATAAGAATGTACCTTTCAGATGGGAAGCCAAATGTGCTGAATCATTTTATCAAATCAAACAGTATTTGATAAACCCACTAGTTCTAGTACCACCAATAGTAGGAAAGCCACTCATTTTATACATTTCAACAACAGATATATCACTGGGGGCACTATTGGCACAAGAAGATCAACAAGGAAAGGAATGAGCCATATACTACATCAGCAGGACAGTGAATGGCTATGAACTCAACTATACATTCATTGAGAAGGCTTGTCTAACAGTAGTCTTCGCTTCTCAAAAGTTCCAACATTATATGCTAGCACACACAATTAAGCTACTGGCAAAAATTGATCCTCTCAAATATCTACTCAGCAAGGTAGCTCTTACAGGCCGATTGGCTAAATGGGTAATGATTCTCAGTGAATTTGATATCCAATACACAGAATGAAGAGCTATCAAAGGACAAGCAATTGCAAATCAACTAGTTGAAGCACCGCTACCAGGAAAACAAACAATGGAGATTGAATTTTTGGATAGAGACGTTCTTGCTATTTCTACCAAGCAATGGACCCTATACTTTGACAGATCCTACACTCAACATGGTTCAAGTGCTGGCATTCTCTTCATCACTCCTGAAGGACACATTATACTAAGATCATATCGGCTTATGTTCCCATGCACAAATAATGTGGCTGAATATAAGGCATTGGTTATAGGCATCAAAATGGCCGTAGAATGGAAAATCATGGAGTTAAAGGTCTACGGAGACTCACAACTAGTTGTCAATCAAATCAACAATGACTATTAGACAAAAGATGACAAGCTACTACCCTACAAATGAATGGTGGATGACTTTAAAAAGTATTTTGTACACATCACCTTCGAGAAAATACCAAGATTGAACAACAAAGCAGTCGATGCAATGGCTACTATCACTTCATTACTACAAATTGTAGAGAAACAAAGTCATTATGAGTTTCTGGTAGAGCAACTGTTCTCCCCAGCCTATGACCACTCTGAATCCCATGTTGTCTATACCTTGACTGGTTCGGATTCCATTTTGTATGGACCAATATATGATTATCTAAAGAGCAATATTATACCCATTGACCAATCCCAAAACCAAAAGCATAATTTTATCCGACAAGCCACCCGCTATACCCTTACTGCTGATACTTTGTACCATCAAGGTCTAGATGGTACTCTTCTTCATTGCCTTGACCATAATGAATCTGATTCTGCTTTACATGAGCTTCACGAAGGTATCTGTGGCACACATTCAAGCGGTACAACTCTTGCTAAAAAGCTTCTAAGAATGGGATATTACTAGCCGACAATGGAAAAAGATTCTTACCACTTCGCCAAGAAGTGTCCTAAATGTCAGATCCATGGCAATCGGATACACGCACCAGCACAAGAACTGCAACCATTTACAGCATCCTGGCCCTTTTGTAAGTGGGGACTCGACTTGGTCAACAAAATTCATCCTTCATCTTCACATGGACACAAGTTCATTATAACTACAACAGAGTACTTTACCAAGTGGACAGAAGCAGTCCCCATGACCACAATGATTGGAAAACAAGTTGCCTCTTTTATCCTAAACTATTTGATCTGCAGATATGGTATTCCAAGTTCTATCATCACTGATAATGGATGACTGTTCAAAAACCAAGATGTTCGAGAACTAATGAACAATTCAAAATACAACAGCGGTTCTCTACACCATACTACCTCCAGGAGAATGGTCAAGCAAAAGCATCCAACAAGACAATACTGAAAATCCTAAAGAAAATAGTGAATGATGCAGGCAAAGATTGGCATGTACAACTCAATCTAGCACTTTGGGCATACCAAACTAGCATCCGCACACCTATGGGAGCAATACCTTTCTCATTGGTCTATGGATCAGAAGTTATTTTACCACTAGAGGTAGAAATTCCATCTCTCAGAGTCTCTCTAAAAAGCTTAATCCCAGATGAAGAGTATCGAGTCAACCGACTACAAGAACTGGAACTATTAGATGAAAGACATCAACATGCTTACACTCATCTCAAAGCATATCAGCAACGCATGTGCAGAAGCTACAATCACAAGGTCATTCCTCAAAATTTCAAAGTTGGTGACCTAGTCCTCAAAGAAAATCGAAGAAATCAGCAAGATTGAGAAAAGAAAGGAGAATTTGAACCTAACTGGTTAGGTCCCTATGTCATCATATCAGTCTATGGATCTGGTGCTTATCAGCTAACAACTTTAGAAGGAGATGTGCTTGACGAACCAACTAACAACATTCATCTGAAGAAATACTACACTTGAGTAGTCTAATGCACGAAAAAAGTCAAAAACAATCAAAAAAATCAAAAAAATCAAAAAAATCAAGAAAAAGCAAATAAAAAGGTACAATAAAAGCAACTGGTGAAAACCTGGTAACAGGTGCTATTGTGAAAGGACATCTCCTTTATCTATATCCATATCCTTATCTCCGCAGTAAAACACTATTGGCCATCGCCCGACACTTAGCAAATATCCATTTAGGACATACTTAGCATAGTCACTATCCTGATTTATTCATCTATCCTTTCACCACACTTTACCATGGCTTGGTAATCACTGTACATACCCGCATCAAGAGGTACACTTAGCTGGAGACAATAAAGCATCAAAACTTACAAACATGTTCAAACCGTCAAGACTATTTGCAAAACTCAGAGCATCATGTCCAACAAAGCAAAAACTTACACAAACCCAAATCAAAACATCGATCGATAACAGATTCACAAGAGAAATACGATGGATGATTTTCTGAAGTACCAACTATTGCATTTTGCATAAAGTCTTGACTATTTTTGCATTTAACTTTTTGAATTATTGGATTCTCTAAATTTTCTCAACAATGCTTCCAAGCTAGAGAACATCGAGAAACTCCAATATTTTCTTAGTCTTCTGTCTGTGAGGCGATCATTTGTACTGTGTAGATACTTGTCTCAAGACATGATTCAATGAATATCACCGAAGACATGATTCCACTCTACGCATACAAATGGTTTAATCTTGTCTGTTTATATGCAATCCGTACTCTGGTCGTCTTGGTTCAATTATACCTTGATGCTTGTGCTATCTTGCAAAATCAAACATCATGTAAATTTTTCTCAGGTCATCATGGTTCAATTATACCATTATGCTTGTATAAATTTTCAACATATCCAAAAATCAATCCATGTTCAATGATGATACATATATCGAAAGCGAAAAAACATGTGGTTATATCAGATAACAAATGCAGAATGAGGGTGCTCCAAAAACAATTAGTTGCATGTCATTTTACAATTAGTTGCATATCATTTTGCAATTAGTTGCATATCATTCATCTCATTTTCAAGATACATCTCATAACATCATACATTTCACTTCATCATATCATCTATCTAAGCATTGCATCATCATAGAATAAAGTAAAAGCATGTAGAAAGCATAATCCATAACGCATTGCATGATCAAGGAAAATGGTGTCATATATATATATATATCAAAAATGATCAAAATATACAATGTATGTCATGTCTCGGCCAAATACAATGATAAAAAATACAATGGAGACAATGTCTCTCAAGTATGACTATCTTCTGAAGGAGACAGTCTCGCCGCAGAAGTCCTAGCCCTTGGATCTCCAGGTGGATCATGTCTCGGTGGCCTTGTCACACCTCTACTCTCTAACCATGATCCAGACTCTTGAGATCAACTCGATCTTGACTGCGTAAAACTCTGCACTCGACGCTCCCTGTGCACCGTAGCCTCATAATGTCGACGGTAGTACTCTGCCTCATGGGCTCTCAAGGCCAGCTCTCTCAAGGTGTCCCTCATCAGATCACCTACTGCTGCTCTCTGCACACTCACTGTGAGCTCCTCTGCTAGACCCCGCTGCTCTATCTCGATGTCATGCTCGGTGGTCAGCTATGTAATTTTGTGCTGATGTGCTAATAGTTTTGCCTACAACTGCTGCACTGTCACCTGTAAGGTCCTAATCTGGGCATCCTCCACATGAGTCAGAATCCAAACCCGTAGGGGCACTTATGAAGCGGTACCCCCAGTCCCTCTACCTATGCTCGGTGTTGGTGGAGGTAGCACATCAGTCCTCCTCCTCTGGGCTGGCCATCTCACCTCATTAGTCCCTCCCATTGCTACTATCACCTCTCCTACCATCCCCTCACCCCCTACTCCAATCGCCAAACCTCCTCTACCTCTATCCATCACAGCTTGTTGAATTGCTCTCTCCACTCTGCTATCACCCCTATCTCTACCTCTATCTCCTCTCCTACCCCGACCTCCTCCACCTCCTCCCTCATCCCCATCTCCCCTTCCCTCATCCTCATCATCATCAAAAGTAGGCCACATCTCTGTTGGATCCAATATCCTCGCCACAACACGAGCTGCAAACAATTTGGCAAACTCATCTATCATCCCAGCATCCAAAATCTCTGGGGCATAATCCCATATTTGGCCCACTAGCTACACAAACTCCTCTATGGTCGTCACACTATCAATAGTCAGACCCCAATCTGGTATGTCCTGCCTCTGACACGCATACAAATAGGTCCCCTATGGTATCCCCTGCTGCCGACCAAACTACCACAAAACTCTCGTAACCAAAAATCTCTCAATCACAAAAGGGGTCCTCCCTATCAAAAATTGGGTCATGAAGACATATGGCATCTCCAGCCCATCCTCAACCCAAACCTCGCAACCTGTATACGGTTGCCATATGACCGTATCAATATCATCCAATACCCTCCTCCAATACTCTAGTTTTCCCAGCTTCCATTGGACAACTAACCCCCTGTATCCATATGCATAGGCACGTCCAACCGGCCTATCTCTGTCCACTAGTGGCCTAGCTGCAAGAATGTGCTCCCAGCACCATACCTGTAGAAGTGTAATGCCAGCCGACAAACTGTCATAACCTAGGTATACTACCTCATGCAAGTCCCTATACAAATGGGCTAGCATAATCGATCCCCATGTGAACTGTGGCCCTGTGTCACCATCTCCTCTAGCACTAGTCCCCATCCCATAGAAAGTTCCTTCGACCTACGGTCGGGACATAGAAAACCACCTACAAACCCTGCCAGTACTGATGGAAGAGGTGCATAATCCAAATCCAGAAACTCCTGCCACAGAATCTCATATCCACACACTATATCATCATGAAAAATCTGATGAAGTGCCTCTGTCCCACCCTCCTCTGACTGCTCATAAGGTAGTAGGGCACCTACTATAGGTATGCACAGGATCCAGTAGCAATCCTTAGGGGTCACTGTCATCTCCCCCATGGTAAAATGGAAGGTGTTCGTATCATTGTGCCATCTCTCTGCAAGCACTATAAGTAAACCCCGGTTCACAGTAAACCAAGGCATATCTAATAGGGAAGACAGGCCGCATCTCTCAATAATGTCTAGATCAGCCTATGTCAATCATGGTATCAATGCCCATGGTCTTGGGAACCGCTCGCGCGACTGAACCACTCCCAATCGCTCCTGTCAAACAGCATAACAAGTTCAATATCAGTTTCCTCATCCAAAAATAGATATCAAAATCAAAATCACATCATATCTATCCATATCAACTTGTAACACAACTCAAGTTTTCAAAAACCATATCAAACTTGTAACACAACTCAAGTCCCCATATCACATCAACTTGTAACACAACTCAAGTTTCCAACCCATATCAACTTGTAAAACAACTCAAGTTCCAGAATCATATCAGCTTGTAACTCAAATCAGGCTCCACATATATTAACTTGAAACAATGCAAATCAAATCAAGTTTATACCAAATCCACATCGATATCTATGAATAACTTGAAAAATCGCAAATCAAACCAAGTTATATCAGCACTTATATTGGACAAACTATCAAAACCATGACAACAAACACAAAAAAAAAACATTTTACACCTATCCCAGCAAAACTGACCTTATCCTATCAATTTTCCTCGCTCACAAAATCATCTTTTCTCACAAAACTGACCGCATGTGCTAACTAAATTTGGCTACTTGCTAGATTGACTCAATGTGCTAACCTATTTTCTCCACGCGCTATCCTATCTACCCCATGCGCTAAATTAACTCGATGTGCTACCTATTTCTTCCAATGCGCTATCTAAGCTACCCAATGCGCTAAACCTATCTTATGTGCTAATCTATCCTGCGGCTGCACTACCTATCTAACCCTTTGCGCTACCTATTCCACTTTCTGCGCTACCCTATGTCCCTAATGCACTAATGTGCATTTATGTGCTATCTAT
This sequence comes from Cryptomeria japonica, assembly GCF_030272615.1. Classification (NCBI taxonomy): domain Eukaryota; kingdom Viridiplantae; phylum Streptophyta; class Pinopsida; order Cupressales; family Cupressaceae; genus Cryptomeria; species Cryptomeria japonica. The sequence continues at coordinate 185,905,235 of NC_081410.1, forward strand.
TTCTTCCAATGCACTAACCTAGCAACCCTATGTGCTACCTTATGATTTCAGACATAGCCTAAAATCTACAACCTTATGCGCTACAAAAAATTTTGTATGCGCTGACCGAGGACCTAGATGAGCTAAAATGTGACACCCGCATGAAAAATTCCAAAACAATACCAAAAATGACAAAATCAAAAATCAAAAAGGGGTCAAAAAGGTTGACTTACCGGTGGTCCATATGTGGCAAGCCTCCGATACCTCCAAATGTGCTTGAATCGATGCGTAGAATATGGAATAGGCATTTTGTCTTCTCTCCAAAAAGTCTCTTTCTCTAAAGTCAACAAGCACAAATGAGACAAAACAATGCACTTTTCCCCTTTTATAGGGTGAAATAAAATTAGGGTTAGGGGATTGAGCATGTAATTCGCTCGTGGTCTTCCTCGTACCCTCGCACACATCAATTATTGGGAGATGAATCAATTCAAACATTCCACATAGCCAAAATTTTGCAAAGCAAACACAATTATCAAATCACATCAAATTTTTCCAAATTTTTTATTCATCTCTCGAGGGGGCATTATCAACATCAATTATCAAAACTAGGGCATGACATATCTCAAAATGACATAAAATTTTTATTTGATCATAAATCACGATAACACATCATTTTTTTTGAATTAACATGTGCACACATGTCACTTCAAAGAGGGGCAAAATGTAGACGTATAAAAATGACCATATTCCTAAATGAATATTTTATGTTCATTTCTTTATTTAATTTCACCCGCATTCCAATATTTAAATTAAGTAAATTACTCAATTTATTTAAATTAAATTCACTAAGCCTCTTTTGACATTTAATGAATAAATCATTTTATTTATTTAAATTCCTTCTATCCACTTTTAATTAAATTCAAATTTAATTAAATAGTTTATCCTAAATTGAATAAATCTAATTTATTTGATTTCCCCACATTACAACCAAATTGAATTAAATTCATTTTATTCAATTAAATCCTATTATCCCTTCATCCACTTGCAAAATCCTACATCTCCCACTTGCTTCCTAAAACCCTATTCCTAACCCCTTCTAGACTCTTCTAATCACTTCTAAATTAACCTAACCCATTTCCTAAACTTTGTCACATCCCTAAGCAAGGGGAAGTCACTTCTCAAACCCTCAAAGTCTTTGAAAACCCTTAAAGGCTTCAACCACTTAACTTTGAAAGTCTCCCAAACCATTAATGGTTAACTCAACCCTCTAGCATGATTAAAGAATTTCCCTAAACTCAACCTCCATGTAACCCAAGGGTCTCATCAAGCATTTATTGCTTTGACCATGGTTATCCTTAATCTTTTGCACAAGAGTTTATCCTTTAGATAAAACCTTTATCCATTGGATAACCTTAACCTAACCTTAACACTTACCCCTTAAGGTAACCATGAGGGTCTTCTCGGGCATTTAATGTCTCCAACCCCTTCTCTCAACCAGTCTTATGTTGACATTTGTCACCATTTCATTGGTGCAAATTGCAAACATGGATTTCCAACTTTCAAACTTGACCCTTGATTAAATCTTTCAATCCTGGCCATCCATTGCCCTATTTTTGCTATAAATAGAGCTCTCATTCCTCCATTTTCATCATCCAAGTCTTTAGCATCACACTTATTCTAAAATCCATGCAAGCTTAAAATCTCATTTTATGCTCATCATTTAGCCTCTCTTTTCAATAGGAATTAATCTTAATATGCATGTTTAGAGTATTTTCCTTATCATTTAGCTTAAATCATAGACTAATATAGCATGCTAGGATAGTCTTGTTACTAATCTTGTCATCTTATAACTAGTTTATTGCATTTATAGGACCATGTATAACTTAGGATGTATTTCATCTTAAAATCAACCAAAGCATCCCTCGTTCTTGCATTTGTCATCCTTAAACCACTTTTCTTAGTGATCTGAGAGTAGAGAAATTGGTTTGAGGGACCTTGTGAGATAGAGAACCATGGAACCAACCTTGGGAAGCTAAGCCATACTTCATGACTCCATAGATTGCACCAAGAAGTCCTATGGGTGTGTGAGCAAGTCTCCCTATAGCTTCATTTTTCACATTTTAAGTTCCATTGACCCTCTTTTCCCGCATACAACATTTACTACCAAATATTCTAAAATACTTAACAGTAGGTGTATGACCAAATCATAACTCATAGGGTATCTTACCAGTGTCTCTTTTGATATAAACTCTATTGAATGTGTACACCATTGTGCTCACAACTTCTCTCCAATAGATATGTGGAAAATTATCTTCCATCATCATAGATCTAGTTGCATCTAGGATAGTTTGATTCTTTCTCTCCAAAACACCATTCTGTTGAGGTGTCCAAGGTGTAGACAACTATCTCTTTATCCCATGTTTCTCACAATAGTTTTTAAATTTACCGGATGTGAATTCACCACCCTAATTGGATCTAAAGCATTTTATTTTCATCATGTCTCTGTCTCAACCATAGCTTTAAAGTTCTTGAAGTTTTCAAAGGCTTCAGATTTCTCCCTTAGAAAAGTAACCCACATCATTCTAGAATAGTCATCAATGATTAGAATGAAATATCTATCACCCTAAAAACTTCTTATTCTAGCAAGACCACATAAATCAATATGAATAAGATCAAGAATTGTTACCAAATTTTGCACATGCCAAATTTAGTGCCCCGATGAAGACTTTCATTCATTCATTTTGAAAAGGTCAAATCATGAACGAGAAATGAAAAATGCATTGTTTTTGTCTAACTTGTTTGCTTCATGTGCAAATATAGGAAAGTAAGACAACATGTGGGTTAAAATGTGGCTCCCACAAGGGTTGAGCTCAACATGTTGTAGATCACAGAGATATTATGCTCCATTGCAGATGAAATGGCGTGGCTATTAAAACCTTCAAACAAATTCATTTGGCAAATTTATCACCAAATCCCCTACGTGGATGATGTAAGGCCAAAAGAAACTTAGAGCAAATGCAATCGGCCTATGTAAAGTTTTTACTTGGTCGCCAAAGAGGGTTTTAAAAGGGCTAGAGAACTTCCAATCATTTTCAGTCGCCAGGCAGGAAGAACATTTATCCCACATTGGTTGCAGGAAGGAGCATTTTTGTATTTAAATCTAAAGTCACATATAACTATAAAGTCAAAGCTTACGGGCTTTTGACAAGAAGTATCTCGTTTCCCAGTGAACTCCGCATGCATGCGCATCTCAAGGCATCTTAATTTTTTGACCGACTAGCAAGAAGAGGTTAAAGGTCAAGCAATTCAAAAAGATTAGACACAGATCACGGTGATCCAACGGCTATCACTATGTCATGATGGTTAGATGCTCGATAGTTATCATAGCGACTTGGTGACTGATGACGTGGTAGAGAAGAGGGAATAAGACCAAGGACACATGGCATACAAGGGTAGTCTAGTGGCTGCTGACATGGCATGGATGGATGACATCAAGCAGGCCTTGGCCATGACAAGTCTCAAAAAGGTTTCACTGAAGGCTCAGTTCCATCGACATAGGGTATATTGAAGAAATCAGAAGCAGACCCACTGAAATAAAGATATCGATGAAACTTTAGGTTTGATGAGACTAGTAAATGACTTGTCGAGGGAGTTGTTTGGCCAAAACAATGATATCTGATAGAGAAAGATGTGTGGCAGGCCTGGCAGACACGTGGTGCCGAGGCGGATCTCTGGAACCAATTAGGGGGTGACACATGTTGACATGCAGCACAAGAGAGAAGATCAGCCGGTGTTAAAGGTTGAGCAAGTTGAGGGAATATCAATGGTAGTCTGAAAGATCTAAGGGCTATTTCTATACCACTATAGAAAAAATCTTGCCAATTATCTTTGCGACTTGGTGACAAAGCACGTGTGGAAAAGGTGAGTGGCTAAGGTGTTAAAGATCAAGCAACTTGAGGGCAGATCAATGGTCGTCGCTATACCACGAGATGAAGATGCTCAATGGTTATCCCCTGTGACATAGCGACTATTGAGGTGGCAGTTGAGGTGGTAGTCTGGGTGGGATCATAGACAAGTCAGATAGTAACACTTAGCAAGGGCTTTCGCAGGCTTGGTGACCAAAAGTGGGGCCCGCCAAAGAAATTTGTGGAGCACTACCATTGGCTATCGAAACAAGTGTTTTCCACCTACCCCAAGATCTCGATGAGGTCACCACCAGATTGGAGCGAGTCAGAGTGGAGCTATCGACTATCAGTATAACATGTTTGGGTGTCACCCGATAACCTGATAAAAAGGTGCATGAGTTGTAGCTATTTGTGGACGAGTAACTCAAAAGTGGGCCCGTTTAAATGATCAAATAACTTGTAGCATCCAGGTGAACTTAGATTGAAGAAAGGAGAAGTCATTAGGTAGTTTGGGGTTTGGTTAATGCAAGCAATTATTAAGCTTAGAGCAAGTTTTCATGAGTTTTTAAGCTTGATGTTAAGTGCCACATGGCTCAACCCTTAGTTGACTAAGAATTTGAACTAAGCTACCCACTTAAGAGAAAGTTTGCATGAGTTCTTTTTGCATGTTTTGAAGCCATTTTGGGTGGCTTTTATTTCTATGAGAGGATCATTTTCAAAAAAGATATTTTTAGTGGCAGTTCAGCTTCAGTCATTCTAAAGTTATCTTTCCTCTACCTTTTGGAAGGTTTTTGTATAAAGTGAATTTTTCTTTATCTTTCTTCACTAGTTCTTGATGATTCTCTAGCTGGTTTTAGCAGAGAATACATTCTTGTAGCTCATATGTAGTTTTATGATAGAATTCTGAATAAAAATTATCAGCTTATGCCTTATGTCTTTATAGTTCATTTTCTTATTCATGATTGAGAGCTAGTTTATTGTGTTATTGTTTAAATAACCTTTAAACTTTTTGTCTCATTTATGTTGGCATTTTGATGATGTTGTGATTGTCATTGATGGACACACACTTTCTTTGTATACACTTTCTTCTTGTATGAGTTATGCTCAACCGGTATTTGTTCCAACCGGTATTATGTATTATAGTTTTTAGACTATTACTGTTTTGCAGAAGATGTTTACCGGTCACAAATTGACTGAAGACCTCAAGTGGTTCGAGAATCTCAAGCGGTACGAAGGAACAAAGCGGTAGTTAAAAATTTTCCAGTCTTCATTTTTGACAATCAATAACTAGTAAAATTGTATGAACCGGTATTACTCTGTGATGAGTTACCAACCGGTATTTCTATGATGAGTTATCATCCACCGACACTTTGGTGGTGATTTTGTGCCATGTTACCAAATGTGTCTAGATGCACTAAACCTAGGAACTTTTAATTTAATCCTATTGGGCCAACATGAAATTAGACTCCTTTATAAGGACATCATGTCTAGGGTTTTGTATGTGCGATCATAGAAGAGAAGATTTGGTCTATGTGAAGAGTAGGAGTGTGGAGATATTGAAGATTGAAGTAATGCTGAAATGCATTAACAGTGAGCTATCAAGGATCTAACCAAGCATACTGTGCTAGTATTTAGATCACTCACTTGTTGATTACTCACATCTTCGACAAGTCTGAAACCCTTAACTGGGTAGGCCGAGAAAAGCCTTTGTAAATCCTCTAACAAGGTGGTTCACAACTGTGAATCTGAAATCGTCTCACAAGGTAGTCTTTAACAGGACTTATCTCCTAACAAAGATCTAGATTCCTAACAGGATCTGTTCTGGTGAAGAACATTGTATGACCTTAACCGGTCTAGTTTCTATTCTGCAGATAGTTACTTGTGAGTTTTTGCTCACCGTGGTTTTTTCCCATTTGGGTTTCCACGTCAAATATCTTGTGTTATGGTGATTGTGCTCTTGTGGGTGAATGCTTTTTTTGCTATTTGGTTTGCATTTATCTTAATCGATTTATTAGTAAATTTGTTGTACCGGTTATCTGCTAAACTGTTTAAGAGTTTGTGTTCAACATTTTTTGGTATACTAATTCACCCCCCCCTCTTAGTATTCATCAATTGGTATCAGAGCCAGCCTTTCTATAAGTCTAACCACTTGGAAGGAGATATGGGGGAATACACTATGAGGGAACTTACTCATCATCTCACTCAGACTGAGAAAGCCTATGATGAGCTCAAAGTCAAGTATAAAGCCTCTCTGGCCAAAAGAAGAGAGCATGCTGAGAAACTAATGGAGCTTACTGAAAATAGTTCTTCTGATGAAGCAGACATGGATGCCCTAGTTGAAGAAGTTGAAAAACTGAATGAATCTAATGCCAACCTGAGAAGGGAACTGGAAGGACTAACTATTAAAATGTGTCAAGAGCTTCAAAAACGAAGGAAAGCTGAAGATCTGGTAAAAGACAAAGATCATGAGATCTCTAAGTTGAAGCAAGAAATCAGTGCCCTTACTGCTCATCTCCAAGAGAGTAAAGTGGAAAAAGAAGAAATGCAAGGCAAACTAAACATGGTTATTTCTAAAAATGCAACCTTGAAGGAAACCAATACTTCTATTTCCAAAGAACTTATTGAGTCAAAGGAGATAATTGCCAAATTCAATCAGAGTACTGCTAAGCTAGAGCAAAAGATTGAATTAGCAAAATCAGTAACGAATACCACTGGACTTGGTTTCTCCAGTTATGAGGAAGGTGAGACCTTTGGAACAAAAGATGTAGCATCAAAGAAGCAACCAACATCAAAGGATAAAGGTAAGAAAAAGTTTAAACTTGTTTGCTTTAATTGTCTCAAAGAAGGACATACTGCTAATGTGTGTAGGAGAAAGGTCTACAATAACTTTCCTTATTTTCTAAACAATAAGCCTAGATCCAATAGATTCAATGGAAACTGCTATGCATGCAACAAGTTTGGGCATAGAGCATTTGAATGCAGGTCTATTTTGTACAACACTGGGAGATACCCTCCAAGGACTCAACGAGTTGTTCCAGAACCCTCTGTGAACTGGAATCCCAACCAGTATAATACCTATGACCATCGGTCAGGTGGCTATCAAGCAGAAAATATTTGGAAAACAACCTATTTGATCTGTCATGGTAATGGTCACACTACTGCAACATGCAGAAGGAAGAATGGTAGTATGAACAATGGACCATGGAGAACACTTGGAATGGTATGCTATCATTGCAACAAAATGGGACACATTGCCAGAACCTGTAGAATGAGAAAGAATCTATTAGATGATATATCGAATTGATAGTTCTAATACTTAATATAAGTACAGATCCAATAGCCAACAAGATGAGAGGGGGGGGTGAATCATACAAACTTAATCATCCATAAAAACATCAGATTCAACCTCGGTAACATATACTTTAGTAATATAACCAAAATTGTTAAACATGCAAACTCAAAAGCATATAAACATCATAAACCTCATAACACCAGATTTAACATGGAAACCCAAATAGGGAAAAACCACTGTGGGATTTCAGACCCACTAAGAAATATACTCTTCTAGAGTATGCTCGGTTAAAAGCAAATCTTGTTAAAGATTACAAACACATTGCTAGATGTGACCCGGTTAAGGGATTTCCCTCAGATCTGTTAGGATCTTCACTTTGTTAGAAGTGACCTTGTTAAAGGATTTCAAACACTGAATCAAAATGTCACCTTACTAGAGGGTTTTACAAATAAGACTATTAAGTCCACTTGGTTAAGAGATTTTCTATCACTTTCACAAAATAACAGTAATAAAATCTATCTGCAACTTCACATCTAAAATGCTAAAGCAGATTCTTATTTGTTCAATACAATCTATATATAGAACTAATCTTGTCTATCTATCGGGCTTCTATACTCTGTTATTCAAACAGGTCTTCAAGCTTCTGTGCTTGGTAATCACTATGTAGCATCCCTGTGCATACACTTGCCTGCATGCATTGTTTATCAACAGTTTCCTATTTATAAACAATTAGGTATCTGCTTAATCTCCTTGATCACATTTCCCATGATCAATCATAACCATCAGATCTTCTATCTTGTCCAGGTCCAATGCGTGTTTTGATCTGAAAAATATTTCACCCTGCCTTGGAAGTTGCATATTCGTCTTGGAACTTGTGCCACGGTATTGCAGTTCAATCTGAGCTGTAGATCTTCATGCCAACTTTCCTTTTCCTTAGATTTGTTAACAAACTTCATTCATGGCTCACCAATCAATTAATCAGTTCCAACTCGTTAGCTTCCTTCATTAAATACTACATGTAAACATTTAATGCATTCTATTACAGCTCGATTACAACTCGGTAACAACTCGATGAATACTAAACTTCACTTGGTAGACATTCCGCCTTCATTAACCGATAGCGATAACCTTAGGGGTTACTGACTAGGTTCCTTAGGGTTTACCGACTAGGTTCTTTGCTTGGTAACATAGTGTAGTATTAACCTTTACATTTTACAACATATGTATGATGTTAAAACAATCTAAAACATCATGATCTCATCATTGTCTGACTTGGTACTAGTTGCCCATTGAATACCTTATTCATCCCCTTATTCATCATATTCTTTCCTATGTCTTTTACCGACATCTTTATAATCTTCATATCATACTTCTCAAGATATGACAACATCATACTGATTTAAAAAATCAATTTCTTGACATCAATGAGAAAATAATAATATCAAGATAGTAAAACATCCTTAATCAGTTATATCCATAATCATTAACAACCTTCTCAATATCCTTAATGAAATGCCAAAAATATTTCATTGTCTGTTATAATGCAATATTGCCAACAATCTCCCCCTTTGGCATTGATGGCAAAACCAATTAATTTGACCTTAAAAGATTTGGATTGCTATGATTCTGAAATGCTGAAATGCTCTCCCCCATACATTAGACTTCTCTTCTTCTCTTCTTTCCAATTTGTAGTCTGCTTAGTTTTCTTTTAATTTTCTCCCCAGATAGGTCTTCTTCCTCTATATTAGTCTTCTCCCCCTTTGACAACAATGCCAAAAAGAAAAGAACTAAAACATAATTACTTTCTGTAAGAAGTGATTTCCTGCTGTTGTGTATCAACTGAGTCTCGGTCAGAGCATTTGTCTTCAATTCCTATTCCTGTAAGATTTCCTATAGTAATTCTTGTACACCTTTAGAAAACATCCTAAAGTGTATAAATCAACATCAATTCCCAAAAGATATTCAATAGAGTCATCGGATTGATGCTTTCACCAAACTTGGTCAGTGAGTAGAAGATAGGGGTAGGACCCCTAACTTACTTCTGAGATATTCAAAAGTGTCCCTTAGTAGTGGCTTGATGAAGATATCTGCTACTTGTTCCTTTGTGCTAACATACTCCAACGCCACTTTCTTCTCTTGAGCTTCTTCTCTAAGATAATGATATTTGATAGTTATGTGCTTTATCTTAGAGTGCATAACAGGATTCTTTGAAATATTAATGGCACTAGTATTGTCACAGAATATAGTCACTGGCTCGGTAACTTTCTCATTTATACCTTCCAATAGTTGTTTGATCCATGCAATGTTGGTACAATTCAATATTGCAGCAACGTATTCAGCTTCTGCTATTGACTGTGAAACACATCCTTGTTTCTTGCTAAGCCAACTCACTAGTCTTTCTCCTAAAAAGAAAGCTCCTCCACTTGTGCTTTTTATGTCATCAATGTTGCCTGCCTAATCAGCATCAGTATAAACTTTTAAATCAAAATCATTTCCTTTCTGATATACTAAGCCATAATCCTCAGTGCCTTTCAAGTATCTAAAAATTCTTTTGATTGTTGTCATGTGTGTTTCCTTAGGATCTACAGAGAATCTTGCAACTATACCTACTGCATGTGCTGTATCTGGTCTGCTATGAACAACATATTGTAGTTTTCCAATCATGGATTGGTTAATTGTCTCATCAACAGATGCAGATTCATCATTCTTTGACAATTTATAGTTGGTAGTCATAGGAGTACTTACTAGTTTTGAATCCTCCATTCCAAATTTTTTCAAGATTTCCTTTATGTACTTGGATTGAGTAATGAAAATCTCATTTTTCATTTGCAGTATCTATAAACCTATAAAATACTTTATCTCACCGATTAATGACATCTCAAATTCTTTACTCATTTCATTTCCAAAGTTCTTGCATAAAGAGTCATTTCCACAAAATATAATATCATCAACAAATATGGCTGAGATCAGTATTCCATTTTCATCATTCTTCATGTACATGTTGTTGTTCTCACTTGTCCTTATAAAACCAATCTTAATCAAATAAGAGTGCAATATTTCATACCATGCTCTAGGTGCTTGTTTCAAACCATATAAAGCTTTGTTCAATTTACATACCTGATCTTTGTTATTGTCTTCAACAAATCCTTTAGGTTGTTCAATAAAAACTTCTTCTTCCAATATTCCATTCATAAATGCAGATTTGACATCCATTTGATATACCTTGAAATTTTTGAAAGCAGCATAGGCCAACAATGTTCTTACTCCTTCAAGTCTAGCAATAGGTGCAAAAGTTTCACCATGATCAATTCCTTCTTCTTGAGCATAACCTTTGCAAACTAGTCTTTCTTTGTTTCGAATGACCTCCCCTTTTTCACTTAGCTTGTTTATGAAAATCCACTTTGTACTGATTACATTTTTGTCCTTCAGTCTTGGGATTAGTGTCCATGTGTCATTCTTCTTGATTTGATCAATCTCTTCTCTCATAGCATTTATCCAATCTTCACTGTTAAATGCCTCTTTCACTATTCTCAGTTCAAATTCAGATATCAAACATGTGTTCTGTCTCAGTTTGTTCCTTGTAATCACTGGATCATCTTTATCTCCTATAATCTGACTTGGTGCATGATGTCTCCTGACATATTTGGCTAATACAAGCTCGATAGGCTCTGTATGATCTTCTTCATCACTCAGTAACTGGATATTCTCTTCATTTTCTTCAACAGTCTTCTCGGTAGGACTTCTCGGTTGCACATAGACAAATTCATCATAGTCTTCTACTTCCTTGGAATTTCCTTTATCATTTCTTTTTGCAAATTCATCAATTTTCACATTTGCACTTTCTACTACCTTGTTAGATGATTTGATCAGACATTTAAATGCTTTGCTTCTAGAAGAATAGCCTAGAAATGTTCCTTCTTCACTTTTCTGATCAAATTTGCCATTTCTATCATTTTTGTGAACATAGCATCTACTTCCAAATATTTTAAAATAACTTACATTAGGTTTCTTATTATACTAGATTTCATATGGTGTCTTCAAAGTACCTTTCTTCAATTGAACTCAGTTCAAGGTGTAAACTGTTGTGCTTATTGCTTCTCTCCAAAATGTTTGTGGCACCTTCTTTTCAATCATCAGTGTTCTAGCACAATCCACAATAGATCTGTTTCTTCTCTCAGCTATTCCATTATGCTGTGGAGTTCTCGGTGCAAAGACTTGTCTTTTAATACCATGATTATTGCAAAATAAGTAGAACTCATCAGATGTGAACTCTCCTCCTCTATCTGATCTAAGACATTTTAGTTGTCTTCCTATTTCATTTTCAACTCTTGCCTTGTACCATTTAAACATTTGAAAAGCTTCTGATTTTTCTTTTAAAAACATTACTGACATCATCCTTGAATATTCATCCACAAATAATATGAAATATTTATCACCATAATAACTTTGAACTTTCATAAGACCACAAAGTGTGCACTAGATCTAAAATTCCCTTAGAATTGTAAGACTTACTTGTAAATCTTGATCTTGTCATCTTACCCATCTGGCATCCTCAGCACATAGCATTCTCAGGTTTTTCAAGACTCGGTAGACCTCCTACTCTGTGCTTCTTGCTTATTTTGATCAGATTATCAAAATTTGCATGACAAAACCTTTTATGCCATAACCAAGTATCATCTATCTTTGCATGCAAACACTTATTCCAAGTTGAGTCAAGGTGAAATGTATTACCTTTTGTTTGTGTCTCGGTAGTAGCTAACTTTCCATTCTTGTCATGAACTTTGACAATTCCTTTTTGAAATTCTATTCGGTAACCTATGTTGTTTAGTTGTGCTACACTCAACAAATTGTATTTCAAACTTTCAACCCAATAAACATCATTGCATCTTGCATTATCAAAAAGTGTTATAGATCCTTTACCTCTTATCGGACATGGTGCATCATTACCAAATCTAACATAGCCTCCATCATAATCTTCTAACATAACAAACTTGTGTTTATCTCCTGTCATATGATGTGAGCATCCATTATCTATAATCCAAGAATCATTAGTGTTTATGTGAGATATTAGGGCTTTTTCTTCATACCTTTCTTCATTTGATCCATCCTTGATAGCCACATAAACTACTTCCTCTATATCTGTATCATCTGATTTATCATCATTGGATTCCTCATCAGCTATTAGGCATGTCTTTCTATCTCTTCTTCTGAAGTCTCAGTGTCATCTCTAATGATTATCTTTCTATCTGTCCTCTCGGTAATCTCTCTTTTTAGTAGAATCTTTGTCAGGATAGTTAGAAGCCATATGTCCTATCTTATCACAATTGAAACATTTCAAAGGTAGCTTTCCTTTATACTTACCTTTGCCTCTTGGTAACCTTTTGGCTAATAGTGCTTCAAACTCTTCTTGCTTTCTGATTTCCTCATATAATTTATGTACTGCCTCCATGTTCTTACAAAATCTTTCACTTGCTCCACTATGATCTCCTTCAGAGTACTTATACTTTCTTTCATTGAAATCATTAGATTCATCAAGATGAAAAGAACTAAATGCAGATTCAACTTTATTTACCAAAGATCCACTGTTATCAAAATTACTTAACTCAAATGCATGTAGCTTACCAATAGTAGCATCTAAAGAAACTGGCATATTAGGTATAGACCTCAATTCATTGATTGCAGAGACTCGGATTGCATAAGCTGGTAGAAGGGTTCTTAACAACTTACTTGTTATATCCTTTTCTTCAATAGTTCCACCTGCTCCTTTGATTTGATTGACAATCTCCTTTAGTCTTGTACTGTACTGAGTTATTTTCTCACCTTCATTCATCCTCATAGATTCAAGTTGTCCTCTTAGACTATCTACTTTTGCTCTTTGAACATGTTCATCTCCTCCATATACTAATATGACCTTATCCCACATTGCCTTTGCATCATTGCAGCCTTCTAGATCATTAAACTCTGAATCAGTCAATGCAGATGTTATTTCAATCATTGCTTGAATATGTTCTTGCTTTGCCTTTATCTCTTCCATAGTTAATGGATAGGTGCTTGGTGTGACAAAATCATTCTCTAGATAGTATACAGCATATTCTCCAACTCCTGATAGATGTAGCTTCATTCTTTTCTGCCATGTAGAGAAACTTGACTTGTTCAGCTTCGGTGCATCCCTCTTATACATCTTTGGATCTTTAACTCAAGTGCCTTTAAACTTTCCTTCCAGAATCCAAAGCTCTGATACCAATTGATAGTTCTGATACTTAATATAAGTATAGATCCAATAGCCAACAAGATGAGAGGGGAGGTGTGAATCATACAAACTTAATCATCCATAAAAACATCAGATTCAACCTTGGTAACATATACTTCAGTAATATAACCAAAACTGTTAAACATGCAAACTCAAAAGCATATAAACATCATAAACCTCATAACACCAGATTTAACGTAGAAACCCAAATAGGGAAAAACCACTGTGGGATTTCGGACCCACTAAGAAATATACTCTTCTAGAGTATGCTCAGTTAAAAGCAAATCCTGTTAAAGATTACAAACACGTTGCTAGATGTGACCCGGTTAAGGGATTTCCCTCAGATCTGTTAGGATCTTCACTTTGTTAGAAGTGACCTTGTTAAAGGATTTCAAACACTCAATCAGAATGCCACATTGCTAGAGGGTTTTACAAATAAGACTACCAAGTCCACTCGGTTAAGAGATTTTCTATCACTTTCACAAAATAACAGTAATAAAATCTATCTGCAACTTCACATCTAAAATGCTAAAGCAGATTCTTATTTGTTCAATACATTCTAGAAATAGAACTAATCTTGTCTATCTATTGGGCTTCTATACTATGTTATTCAAACAGGTCTTCAAGCTTCTGTGCTCGATAATCACTATTTAGCATCCTTGTGCATACACTTGCCTGCATACATTGTTTATCAACACTTTCCTATTTATAAACAATTAGGTAACCACTTAATCTCCTTGATCACATTTCCCATGATCAATCATAACCATCAGATCTTCTATCTTGTCCAGGTTCAATGCATCTTTCGATTTGAAAAATGTTTTACATCACCTTGGAACTTGCATATTAGTCTTGGAACTTGTGCCAGGGTATTGCGGTTCAATTTGAGCTGTAGATCTTCATGCCAACTTTCCTTTGCCTTAGATTCCTTAACAAACTTCATTCACGGCTCACCAATCAATTAATCAGTTCCACCTCATCAGCTTCCTTAATTAAATACCGCATGTAAATATTTAATGCATTCTGTTATAGCTCGGTTACAACTCGGTAACAACTCGGTGAATACTAAACTTCACTCGGTAGACATTCCGTCTTCATCAACCGATATCAATAACCTTAGGGTTTACCAACTAGGTTCTTTTCTTGGTAACATAGTGTAGTATTAACCTTTACATTTTACAACATATGTATGATGTTAAAACAATCTAAAATATCATGATCTCATCATTGTCTAACTCGGTACTAGTTGCCCATTGAATACCTTATTCATCCCCTTATTCATCATATTCTTTCCTGTGTCTTTTACCGACATCTTTATAATCTTCATATCATACTTCTCAAGATATGCCAACATCATACTGAATTAGAAAATCAATTTCTTGCCATCAATGACAAAATAATAATATCAAGACAGTAAAACATCCCTAATCAGTTATATCCATAATCATCAACAACCTTCTCAATATCCTTAATGAAATGCCAACAATCTTTCATTGTTTGTTATAATGCAATATTGCCAACAATCACCCTAGAAGAGAAGATTGATGTTGAAACTATTCAAGCGGGAATGAATAAAACATGGAAAAAGAAACCTGAAGAAGTGTCACAAGATGAACCAGTTTCCGCACCTAGTGTGGAAGTCTCTAAACCGGCAAACTGAGCTTCAGAAAAGCTTAGGAGGAGCAATTCAGTGAAATATTTGAACCCCTAATTTATATTGGTAAAAACCTTAATCGGTATACATTACCTGTCAATCGGCAGAAGATTTTGAAGCTGTAAAAGGCAAAATTAGGGTTTGTACCCTAGCGGTGGAGCATTTATTATGGTAGGTGAAAAATTTGTTTAAAAGGATTTTGATCATCATTTTCACTTATCTATTTTTGAGTGAAGAATTTTCAAGAGCAGAGTGACAAAGAGCGATTCATTGAGATATTCAAAGTAATTTCAAAATCTTGTAGAAGAATCCAGAGATCATTTTCAATCAATTAGGTGAAGAACACCAAGCAGGTATTCCAACAACCGAAGTGGTGTGTTGTGAGTGACATTGCAAAACCCTAAATTTAAAAAGTGTGAAGGTTTTTCTTGAAATTTATGTCTATCATTTAATCATGGCTTCTACATCGCATGCCAGTTCTAGTGCACCTATAGACTCAGAAAATTTTATTCAAAAGAAGATGAAATACAATTCCATATCCCAGATACCCACTGGAGTCATAGTTTAGTAAGATATTTCAGCTTATATTGATTACAAATTGGAAGACCTAGGATCCCTAGTGATCCATTCTCAGCTAGGTCTATTCTATGGGGATGACAAGAAAATCAAACTGGAATATAGCATCCTAGAGAGGAAGAAACTAAACAATGCAGTTTATTTTCTTGAAGAGTTTACAGAAGATCACATCCACATCATCTTGAGCAAAGTACATAGTGATAAAATGTACCTCGAGTGAACTCATGAGATCACACCAAAAGCAATTCATGTCGTCACTAGTTTCTGTAACATTGGTGAGGTGCCAGCTTTAAGGAAGGTCATCAAGATTGAAATGACTAAGCTCACTAGTTCTCTAAGCGACCAACGGGCAACGACTGCAACCCTATCAAAGATGACTTGGTTAAGTATGCTTGCATGGTGATCAGCTACTGGGTGTTTTACGCCAGCAAAATAAACTCTGTCCCCACTACTGCAGTGAATGTCGCTTACAGAATGATTAAGGAAGACACCTCTTTTGATTTATGTACCTGTTTGCAGAAACAATTGCTATTGAACCTAAAGTCCATCAAATAGAACAATTATCTAAGGTTCAAGTTTGGACAGCTTTTGATCGACCTATTTTTATACTTTAAAGGTTATTTTCCTGGAGTAGGTGATATTCAATGGTCTACTGACCAACCGATCACTAAGCAAATTAGGGAAAGTCTCCAAGCGGTGGGAACCAGATATCCTGAGGTTCTGAATAAATATTTTGATGAATTCAGGTGGAAAATGAGCCAAAGGATGAGGATATTTGGAGATATTGTAAAGAAATAGGAAGATGACATCTGCTTTACCATCAAGGTAGATGAATGAATAATGGAAGCAGTAGAGCCAAGAAAGGAAACAATAGAACCTATGGGGTATGAAGTAATGTATGACATGTTGGATGGATATGCCTCTACCCTGATTGCCTCACTTTTAGATGCAAGGAAAAAGTGAAGTGACACCTACTTAGAAAGGGTAACACCAGTTGAAGATCCTTCAATGAAAAAGGGAAAAGCAGTGCCATCGGTATCAACACCGGTTACCTCCGCAAGCCCAAAAGTGACCAAGCGGTCACCTGCCAAGAAGAAACCGGAAGTTGCACCCACTAAAGTATTTGAGAGGAAGCGGAAGTCCAAAACTAGCTCACCGGAGTAAGAGGATAACATACCAGAAGTGAAGCCTAAGAAAACCACACAATCAAGCAAGAAGGCTAAGTCTACCGGTAATGCACCTACATCATCAGCATTGGTAAATATAGACATCTCTTCTTATAAGCCTCAAACACATTGTCAAAGGACTTTAAAGAATATTAAGAGAAAGGTGCTTGATGACTTAAAATAATATTTTGATGATTTTTCTGATAATGAGAAGGAAGAAGTAGAGCAGGAAATGATAAAATATATGTGTGTTAATGACCAATTGCCATCTAAAATTAGATCGGTGACACCTGATTCTTTATACAATTCTTTGGACAATAAATGGTGCATTTCCATTGAGAAAGAACAGGAAATAAGGGAGAAAATCTTTTCTCAGTACTTTTTGGATGCCTCCAATTATGAAATGTTTGAGATAATGGACAAGAATAAAGGTCTCTTCTTCATGAGAAGAAGAAGATGTGGGCTACTAGAAGGTAGAACCTCTGAAGTGGAGAAGGACACTCATCTACATGCCAAAGTTGTTGTCAGGTTACATCAAGTGTCTGAGGCCAAAAAAGGAGGCCAAACAAGAACCTAACCCATCCTCAACCAAACCGGATGAGGTATTTTATGGTGAAGGAGAAAGAGTTATAGAATAGGTTGACACTATTGATGTTGATGCATTGGATGTTGAAGATGTCACTCCAGACATAAAGAAGGAGAAACAGGATAAAGAAAAAACAGAAAAGGAGAAACTGGACAAGGAAAAGGCTGATAAGGAGAAAGCAGAGAAAGAGGAAGAGAAAAAGAAAGAGAAGGAGAAAAAGAAAGTGGAAGACAAGAGGAAAGAAGAGGAGAAGAGGAAAGAAGAGGAGAAGAATAAGGAATAAGATAAGAAGAAGGAAGAACTAAAGAAGAAACAGGAAGAGGAACAACAGAAGCAAGAAGCAGAAAAGAAAAGAGCGGCTGAGGAGAAGGAAGCAAAGAAAGCCAAACAAGAGGAGACTCCCAAGGCAACCGATGGTCAAGCCAAACTGGTTGACATCACTAGTCTTATTGATCTCCAATTTGCAAATGAATCGGAGTTGCTTCAAAGCATAAAGCTTGCACAAGAACGATTGGAAGCATTGAAGAGGAAGAAGGAACATGATGTTATTCAAACTGCGGTTGACACTCTTACCAATTTGATTTCCGGTACTAATCTCCCTAGTACTGATTCCTCTCAGTCAAAGCTTAAACTTCTATGTATCATTGTAGAGGACCAGGGCCAATGCCTGGAAGAAGTTGCTAAAGCAAATGAAAAGAAGAAGCATGAAAAGGCACTCAACACTCCCTTAGTCAAGAAACTGAATGAGCTCTGGTCTCAACTTAAGAAACAATAGAAGGATATAAGTGTTGCTATGGATGAGGGCAAACTAATGCTAAGTAAAATCAACCAACCCCATCTATTTTTTGATGATTTGCTCACACAAAAAGATAAACTTCAATCAGATTTGTAGGCATACATAAGCAACTTCAAGACGCCATATGATTCCTTCACTACATATGGGCAAATAGTTCATCATTATTAGCTTCAGTCTACCATGATAGAATTAGAGATCAGCAACCAGTCAAGAGATTTGTAAGAGCTTCAACTGGTCTTATTACCCAGACTACAAATTCTTCAGAAGTGCTTTCTCATTATGGAAGCCTTAACGCTAACTAAAGAGATGAGTACCATTGATGCCATGGAAGAACAAGTATCTCAGATGCAGACTCAAAGTAAGGTTGCTACCTCATTATTTGAGTCATGGTCATTAGCCATGAAGACTTTTTTGCAGGATTTTAAATTTAATTTTGACAATTTTCATTCTTTATTGTCATAAACATTTACTCAATTTTAATGATAATGAGAAACAAGGTTATTTTGCAGTAATTTGTCATTGTTGGCAAAGGGGGAGTAGTATTTAAAATTTTGGTGAATGTTACCATTTCATGTATACTTTCATGTTACCTCTTTAAGGGAGTAGTATACATTGTAATTTCTGCAAAAGGGATAGTGTATATGCTTAGGGGGAGTAATTTTGATTATGGCATAGTTTTGTTGTAAAAACTCTTAGATGTCAAAAATTTCCTAAGTGTTGCCATCAATGCCAAAGGGGGAGATTGTTGGCATTTTGATGATGTTGTAATTGTCATTGATGGACACACAGTTACTTTGTGTACACTTTCTTGTTGTATGAGTCATGCTCAACCGATATTTGTTCCAACTGGTATAATGTATTATAGTCTTTAGACTATCGGTGTTTTGCAGAAGATGTTTACCAGTCACAAATTGACTGAAGACCTCAAGAGGTTCGAGAATATCAAGCGGTACGAAGGAACAAAGTGGCAGTTGCCATTTTTCTAGTCTTCATTTTTTACAACTGGTAATCGGTAAAATTGTATAAACCAGTATTACTCTGTGATGAGTTACCAACCGATATTTCTATGATGAGTTATCATCCACTGACACTTTGGTGCTGATTTTGTGTCATGTTACCAGATGTGTCTAGATGCACTGAACCTAGGAACTTGTAATTTAATTCTATTGGGCCGACATGAAATCAAACTCCTTTATAAGGACATCATGTCTAGGGTTTTGTATGTGCAATCATAGAAGAGAAGATTAGGTCTGTGTGAAGAGTAGGAGTGTGGAGATATTGAAGACTGAAGTAATGCTAAAATGCATTAACAATGAGTTATCAAGGATCTAACCAAGCATACTATGCTAGTATTTAGATCACTCACTTGTTGATTACTCACATCTTTGACAAGTCTGAAACCCTTAATCAGGTAGGCCTAGCAAAGCCTTTGTAAATCCTCTAACAAGGTGGTTCACAACTGTGAATCTGAAATCCTCTCACAAGGTATTCTTTAACATGACTTATCTCCTAACAGAGATCTAGATTCCTAACAGGATCTGTTTTGGTGAAGAACAATGTATGACCTTAACTGGTCTGGTTTCTATTTTGCAGATAGTTACTTGTGATTTTCTGCTCACCGTGGTTGTTTCCCATTTGGGTTTCCATGTCAAATATCTTGTGTTATGGTGATTGTGCTCTTGTGGGTGAATGCTTTGTTTTCTATTTGGTTTGCATTTATCTTAACCAGTTTATTAGTAAATCTATTGTACCGATTATCTTCTAAACTATTTAAGAGTTTATGTTCATCATTTTTTGGTATACTAATTCACCCCCCCCCCCCTCTTAGTATTCATCAATTTATAAGTCACAGGTTGTGCATTGTGATAAATTGGCTCATTTGGTTGATTGTGAAAGTTTCTCTTTCCTTTCAATTTCTTGAAGTTTAAATCCTTTGCATGAAATATTTATGTGTTATGAACTAGAAGTCTATTTGTGCAGATTGGTGTTTTTAGGAGTGTATCTCTATCATTTTGAGATACCTTATTGATTCTTCACCTTGGTTTAGAATTTTCAGGTCATTCCATTTTCATTCTTAGTTTCCATATCCCTTTTATCAATAAAGATTTAGAGTTATTCAAAGGGAACTAGCCCTTCATCTAGAGGTTAATTCTCACTATAGGAAACCCATAGGCCTGAGAATTATCCCATGTGTCACCAAGTTGCTTGAGCTTTCAGCTTGTGCATTACAAGTGCAATTTGAGTGACAACAAGAACATCATTAGATTTATCTTGAATACTCTTAAAATAAGTTCTAACTTGCTTTCCCATTTGACATTCTTTACATACTGGATTATGAGGCTTCACAATCTTAGGTATATCTCTAACCGCCTCAGTTGAACTGATCTTTATAATGCAATCAAAATTTGCATGACATAACCTCTTATGCCATAGCCAACTCTCATCAATATGTGAAATCAAACATGTCTTCTCACCAGAGTTCAAATGAAATATGTTACCTCTAGTCTGAGTAATGATTGCAATCTCCAATCCAGATCTGTTGATGATTTTGCATTTTCCATCCACCAATTGTCCTACACTCAAAATATTATGCCTTAAACCTTCAACATAGTAAACATTATCAGTGTTATTCTTACCATCCAATGATATAGTTCCTCTTCCTCTAATCATGCATGCTTTGTCATCTCCAAATCTAACCAGACCACCATCAAATTCTTGCAAAGATAAAAACTTCCTTTTATCTTCAGTAATATGATGTGAACATCCATTGTCTATTACCCATTCATCTTTGTCTTCAACTTTAGCAACAAGGGCCTTCTCTTCATTATGAATTATGGGTTTCAGAGTATCTTCCTTGATATCCAAGAATACCTATTCCTTTCTATTGTTGGATCCATTAGCTGAATCTTTTGTTGGTTCATCATTAGAATCATTAGTTACACCTTCCTCATCAGTACAGTAGCATGATTTGTCTTTGTTCCTCTTGTACTTATGCTTGTTCTGATATTCATGGTTAGACTTAAAGGACATTCTATCTTTCTCCTCAAATCTTGAATTCCTCTCAAGACATCTATATGCAAAATGACTTATCTTATTACATGCAAAACATTTGAAGGGTGATTTTCCTTCATACTTACTTCCTTTTGGACCTTTAGGTACTCTTCTAGAAAATAGGGCTTCAAGTTCTTCAAGATCCTCATCTTTTTTCCTCATATCCTCTGGTTCCTTTGCATATAATGCTTTCCAATCACTCTTGCTGGTTGATGATGTAGATGCCTTGAATGTAGAATCTATCTTTGCAGCTCCTTGAGGACCGAATTCTTCAAGCTCAAAAGCAGATAAATTTCCAACCAAATTATCCCTATTAATATAAGTGTTAGACATTGTTCTCAACTCATTAATTGTAGTATCCTTCATCTTGTAAGAAGATGTAAAAGAAACAATCTCATCTTCACTCAGAGACCCACCACAACATTGAATTCCCAAAATAATTTCATTAACTCTTTCCATAAAAGAAGCAATTATTTCATCTTCCTCCATTCTCATATTTTCATACCTTACCCAGTAACCATCAAGTTTAGCAATTTTAACAGTAGGGTCACCTTCATTCAAAGTTTCCAACTTATCCCATGTAGCTTTTGCAGATGATTTGTCTGTTAATCCCATTACCCACTGAACTGAAAGGGCTCTCAAATGGGCTTCTCTTTCTCTATAGTTATTTTCAATGTTCTTATCCAAGTCTTCCGAAGGAGGGTTGCTAGATGCTAGATCACAAGGAGTATACTCCTTCTCAGTGATCTCCTAAATCTCCTGATAAGACATCTCATATGAGTCTCCATCTTAAGCTTCCACACTCTATAATTTGTTCCTTCAAGCCTAGGGCTATCCTTCTGGTAAGCTATTGAAGTTGAATGACTACTCACCATAGGATCTTCCTCAAGCGGTTAAGCTTCTGTAGAGAGGACCAAGCTCTGATACCAGTTGTTAGGATAACCAGTGAACAACTGAGAGAGGGGGAGAATCAGTTGTTAACATATTATGAAACTTTAAGCACACAAAACCTTTTACCAAAATGCATAAACCAAATACTGGAATAGAAGATATATCAATTAAGAACAAACATAATTATAAACCAATTACCATGCATCCACAACACATAACACCAAGATTTGTACGTAGAAAACCCAGTAAAGGGAAAAACCATGGTGGGAATCCTACCCACAGTTAGATGATAATTATACAATAAGTATGTGATTACAATAAGGGGCCTAGAAATACAGGAAAGCCAACAACCTAGAGCACACTACTCCTCACAAAAGGAGCCTCACTAACTACAAATGAAATCCAGACTACAATCTAGAAATAAGAATGAACTACGAGAATATCATCTCCTATGCCTGAGTACAGTTCCGGTTAAGCTCAATGTCGAAGGTCTTAAACCTCTTACACAAACCCAATTTGATCACCTATGATCAACCAAACCTTTTGCATATAATTACAACTTTATTCTCACACAAATAATCCCAGATCACGATCGATACCATGATCTACAAAGAGATCTTACTTAATATTTATACCAACTTGGAACCTAAAACAATTAGGTCGGCCACCTAAAACATAATACAATAAATCCATTACATAAACCTTCAAACCAATGATAATCCAAGTTGACCTAAGACCAAAACAACATTAACCAAACAATAAATCCAACCGGTAATGCATCAAGAGCATTCACCAACACGTTACATAAATCAGTCCATAACCTAGTTGAATAAGACCAGACCTAAAATAGGTTTCCATAAGCCAAATGAGATACTACCTATCAACTGGAACATGAACAAGATAACCATCAACATCCTGAAAAACCTTCTAGAAGTCACACCAACACCACTTATTGAATCCATCAAAAGACCTTCAATGAAGCTCTGTTGGTAGAACCCTTACCGGTAACCAAAAGGCTTACTAGAACATATGATAGCTTCCAGATCACCAAATCCTAAACCAATTCTATGTGACATGCATATAAATAACATAAATGACTGAAACAAACCAATTCCACCAATCAAAATATACTGGAGACAAATCTCCTGATCATCATCAAAGTCCAACCACTCTACTAGAACTCGATAGACAACCAAAGAAGCTAGTGTTGACATCAATGACAAATATCAATACAACACATTATCAATTCCTCTAAATTGCCAATAAATTCTCCCCACATAATACTTCTCCCCCTTTGACAGACAAAGGGTAACTCTCCTTTCTCAAAAGAACCGATCATAATGGAAACTACCCCTATCAAAAATCTTAAAATAGCAAAGGATCAAATTGAGTACAGATACGTTATGTCATGCATTCACTAGACAAATATCTATGAATTGTTTCTTTTAACCCATGATAGAAGAGTTAAAAGCATGAATAGTAGTAGAAAAATCATTCTGACTCTCACACTCAAGATATAAATTTACTACAATATAAAGAATATCAACATTTATCACACTTCATTTACTACAAGATATTCACAATTCCATTGCATCCTCGAGGTGATAGAACAAATTCATATATTCATCCCTTTGTCTCTTACGTAGGGATAACAGAGAGTAAAGATTTATGTAGCGTCGTAAATTGTACGCACTCGCTAGGGTGGTACAATTTCACACCTAGTTTAGCACCCGCCTTAATGCATTTTGCATTCTGCATTGCATTTCTCCTTAAGCACATAATTAATCAAATTAATTAGGTCTAAGGTTCCTATTTCATCATTCTCTACACCATAAA
The DNA here is from genome assembly GCF_030272615.1 of Cryptomeria japonica. Classification (NCBI taxonomy): domain Eukaryota; kingdom Viridiplantae; phylum Streptophyta; class Pinopsida; order Cupressales; family Cupressaceae; genus Cryptomeria; species Cryptomeria japonica. The sequence goes on from NC_081410.1 coordinate 185,929,217, forward strand.
GTTGGGCCCTTTCACCAAAGCACGCCCTTCGCATTTTGTTCCTCCAATACATCACTTAATCAAAAACCCTAATTAAGTCCTATTCCGAACTTGGGGGCTTGGTTTCGGGGTCAAAACATCTCGAAATCACCTGTAACTTTGGGATTCTCTCTAAAATCATCATATCCAACGACCCTGAAAATTTGGTGAAAAGTTGTCGGGACCATGGCGCCCGTGCACATGGTCCTGGACATTTTTCCCGAAATTTTAGGAGCGCGATCCAATCATAAAATAAAGCTTAACCCCAAGAAATTGGCGGGATATTCAATCTCTAGGTTGGCCAAAATACGAATTTACGACCTAGGGTTTCATACATAAGAATTCTCTTTCTTCATTTGGAGGGATGGGATTTTTTTGTTTCCAGGAACTTCATATGCAGCGAAAGAGCAGATCTTTGAGGACTTCAACAACATTCAACATCATTCTATCAAGCATCTATCAAATTCATTCATCCACTTAGGGCTTGGAAGACATTGAAGAACAATAGGAGATTACCGACTGAAGATTGGCTTGTACTCCTCCCTTGAGGGTTGGGTATGATTTCGTATTGTTTTCATGTCTTTGCATAAGCTTTGATACATCATTTATTCATGCTTTAGATCACATTGCATCTTGATTTAGAGCATTTACATTATCATTTACAAGCAATTAGGGTTTACTTTCTAGGTTGCTCTAGTTTGCTTTCTTGCATTTTGGACCTTGCACACACACTAGGTCTGCACACACAATACATTTTACAAAACAACTTGGCTATTCGTGGAGGTGGAAATCACCAAAGCAGGGGTTTGACTAAGGCAAAACCCTATATAGCCGCCCCTCCCCCTTTTCAGATATTATTGCAGGTTTCAAGATTCGGACGACGCCGCGGGATATAGATCCGGAGAGAGAAAGCTGAGACAGCACTCTATGTGAAATTGCAGAGCAGAAGACCGGGACAGGGGCGCTGGGCGCCCTGGTCCTGCCAGGACAGGGGCGCTGGGCACCCTGGTCCCTGGGACAGAGGCGCTGGGCGCCCTGGTCCTCCGGACAGATAGTGTACAGACAATTTCCAAACAATGTTTCAGAGTGCAGAATAGTGGTTTTCGGTGCAGTTTTCAGGACAGTGGCGCCCGCGCCCCCGTCCCGAACATTTTCAGTCCAATTTTGACTCTGGGTACATATCTGCATTCTTATTTCATCCTTGTACTTACAGCTATTCATTGTTTAATCTCAATTCTGCAATCTTGTTATTAGTTCATACTTGCATTTTGGGATTAGGGTTTGAACTTGCATTACTTGATTTTATAATTTCAACAAGGGAATAGAAATCCTAATAGATATCCCGTGTCTCTCTCTTTCACCAAAAGAAGTAGCCAATTGTGCGATATCTCTAGGCTCTTTCGTATTCCGTAATGTGTGTCAAAAGGTAGGATTAGGGCATGATTAACCTAGTCTCGCTTTTCCCCCTACACATTTTGGTGAACCCGACGTGAATCTATCATTGCTTCCTCTTGCATTGCATTTATTAGATCTAGATCTAGATTTAGTGTGTTTTCATTTCATTTCATTAAAAGAGAAAAAGAAAAGAAAAAAAAGAAGAGTGTGTTTCTTTGCATTGTGTGTTTAAATTTTATGCAATCTTTTCAAAATGTCAGATTTTTATTTGCAAAACGTTCATGCTTTTGATGATTATTATGAGTATAGCCAAGATGAATTAGATGAAGCCTTAGATGAGTTTTTAAACCCTAAGGATGCCAAACCTTCATTTTACCAAAAACTCATAAACCTTGTTACTATGCCATTTAGGTGTGATGAGAAAGATAAGTTGAATGATTCCTCCCAAGGATACATTTCTATCTACTCTTCCCCTGAATCTAGTAACATGGTTGTTTTCAATAATCCCCTCTATGAGGAGATGTCTCCTTTTGAATCAAAAGACAAACCTTTTAACCGATATGATCATGCTTTGTTGGATGATGCTCTTGATGACTTTGTGGCTTTGTCGAAACCTATAAACAAAAACAAGACTTCTAAATTGGTTAACATGATAAATTTGAATGAATATAACAAGCCTCTCTTTGAAGTCCAAGGTGCTTATCCTTCCCCCACCTTTCAAATTCCTAAAACTCCTCTCCTTACTATCCAAGGAAGGTATGATCATGATTCCTTTTGTACCCCGAATAAACCAATCATCACCGTACAAGAAAGAAAACCTATAAGTCCTTACAATTATGCTAAGCAAATAACTAGAGAGAGTTATCATGCGGTTGCCCATACCTATCATACCAGAAATAATAGGCAACCTAATCCTCCTCCTGTTATTCCAGTCTCTCTTCCTAATCCTCAACCAATTCTTCCTCAAGCTCCCCATATTTTGCAAGTTATGGGTAAGGAATATGATCTCATAGAACAACTCAAAGCTACCCCTGCTAAAATATCCCTTTGGGATTTGATTCAAACTTCTTCTACTCATCATGGAATGTTACAAGATGCCTTGAAAGATTTGAATGTTCCTCCACCAAATACATCTAGTAATATAGCATCTTTTGTTAACTCTGTGATGAATCCTAAACCTCAAATTGTGTTTACGCAAGATGAGTTGCCTACTAGTGAAGTCCAACAACAATATGATCCCTTGATGATTGTGGTTGTCATGAAAGACACTGCTATAAGACGAACACTAGTAGATAATGGCTCTGGCCTTAATGTGTGTAGCATCAATCTATTGCATAAGATGAATGTGGATACTTCTCTTATGGAGCCTGACTCTCGTTCCATTCGTGGCTTTGACAATGTGGCTAAGACTTCATTGGGTATCATCACCTTACCTCTCATAGTGGGACCTGTTACTTTGCCTACTCCTATCCATGTTATGCCGGGAAATTTAACATACAACTTGTTATTAGGGAGGCCTTGGATTCACAGCATGCAAGCTATCCCCTCTACATTGCATAGACAAGTTAAATTCATTTATAACAATAAGACATATACCTTGATGGGTGATACTAATTTTCAGGCTTGTCTACAAACATCTAATTCCAAAGGAGATTCTTCTAAGCCATCCTCGTCTAGTGATGACTCTTTAAACAAGAAACCTATCGATGAGTCTTCGCTTTCCGATGATCAAAATCCTTTGGATGAATCTGGAACTCCTGAAGAAAATCCTTCTCGACTTGAAACTACACATAAAAAGGATTTTGATCCTGAGAAGGATCTTGCAGAAGATGATTGGGGATCTCTTGATTTTAACCCTACCTTTGTAGGTGAATATAAGGTTCCTTCTAGAGAAATTAAAGTTGGAAAGAAGGAAGAAGCTGAAAATCATAAAGTTGAAAAGAAAGAAGAAGCTAAAAGTCAATCAACCTTACCTGAATCTATGAGTAATAATTTTGTGGCCGCTTCTCAAACTTCTTCTCCTCATATCTATAATTATGAAGAGTTTGATTCTTTGTCTTATGAAAAACCACCTTCTCTTCTTGAAATGGCTGATCGTTATGGTCGTGGTTTTCGCATTTTCGCTAAGCATGGGTATCATGGAAAAGGTTGTGGTGCTAATGAACAAGGGATAAGAGTTCCTCTAGAGACTAATTTTCAACATTATGCCTTTGGACTTGGCTTTAATCCCTGCAGACGTACTAAAGCTGCTAAAAGACCATGCATTAGTGTTAATGCTATTTCTACATCTCTATCAATACAACACCCTGAGTATATTGACGAAGATTCTTTGGGTGAATGTGCTTTAGATATCTTCCCTACCGACGATGCTTTAGCTGAGTTCTTGGGAGCCTATGACACTCTTCCTCGTTATCATCACAATAGGGGACTCCCTTATTGTTTGAACACCGAAGCCTATTTTGGAAAAGAGATTGATAATGATAAGATTGTGAAAGAATTCCCTCAGTTAAAGGATACTCCTCAACAAAGTAATCTTCTCATAAGTGATACCCTTGATGTTAAGATGGATCCTTGCAACAAAGAAAAAGTCATTAAAATTGGAAAATGTTTGGATGAAGAAGAACATAAACAATATGAAGAGTTATTGCATGAATTCCCTGAGATCTATGCTTGGGCATATTCTGACATGCCTGGTATAGATCCTAAGATCGTTACTCATAATATTGTCTTGGTTCCTGACGCTAAGCCCGTGAAACAAAAGATTCGAAAAATGAATCCTAAGGTGGCTCTGCTTGTTAAGGCTGAGATTGAAAAATTATTGGAGGCTGGATTTATCCGCCCTATTGACTATTCCCCATGGATTTCAAATATAGTCGCTGTGGCTAAACCAGACAACAAAATAAGAATGTGTACTGACTTTCAAGATTTGAATAAATCTTCCTTGAAAGATGATTTCCCTCTTCCAAACATTGACATGATAGTTGATTCTATGGCAGGACATGCCTTGTTATCCTTCATGGATGGTTTTTCAGGTTACAATCAAATTTTTATTAACCCTCAGGATCAATTCAAAACTACTTTCACCACTCCTTGGGGTATGTTTTGTCGGATAATGATGCCTTTTGGACTTAAAAACGCTGGTGCAACTTATCAACGAGCGATGACCCTTATCTTTCATGATTATATGCATAAGATTTTAGAGGATTATGTTGATGATATTTTGGCCAAATCCTTTCTTCGCATGGATCATGTTAAAGTCCTTCGTCAAATCTTTGAAAGAATTCATAAATATCACATGCGCTTGAATCCCCGAAAATGTGTTTTTGGTGTGGATAGTGGAAAACTATTAGGATTCATAGTTTCGCATCGTGGGATTGAGGTGGACACTAAGAAAATAGATGCTATTGTTAACATGCCACCTCCTCGAAATGTGTCTCAACTTAAAAGCTTACAAGGAAAGATTCAAGCTATTCGTAGGTTCGTGTCTCAGCTTGCAGATCATACCTTTCCTTTTACTCAACTTCTTAAAAAGGATATCACTTTTCAATGGAATGAGGATTGTCAGCAAGCATTTGAAGATTTAAAAGTGTATTTGGCTAGTCCTCCTATTCTTCAACCTGCCGAACCTTCTAAACCCTTCCTTCTGTATACAGCTGCTTCCTCTCATGCTCTCGCAGCATTTTTGGCACAACATGATAAAGATGGTAAGGAATGTCCGGTTTATTACATAAGTCGTACCTTACTCGATTATGAGACCCGATATTCTGCGATAGAAAGACAATGCTTGGCCTTGGTATTTGCGACTCAGACATTGAGACATTATCTTTTAAATTCAGAAGTCCATGTCATGGTTAAGTTTGATCCTCTGAAACATCTTTTTTCTAAAACTGATTTATCAGGACGTCTAGCTAAGTGGGTTATGATGTTAACTGAATTTGACCTTAAATTTGTTTCACAAAGAGCAATTAAAGGACAAGCGTTGACCGATCACTTGGTTGAGGCCCCTTCACCTTTCTCCTTCCCAAACCCTGAATCCTTTCCTGACGACTTCATTCTTTCTATAGAGAAAGATGAAACTTGGGAGTTATACTTTGATGGCTCTGAGTGTCGTACGGGATCGGGGGCAGGTGTTGTTCTGATTTCTCCTACAAAGAAGTCTATTCCTTTATCATATCGTCTAAATTTCTTGTGTACCAATAACATTGCTGAGTATGAGGCTCTTATAGCGGGAAAAAAAGCAGCCTTAGCTTTGAATATAAAACACATACATATCTATGGAGATTCACAATTGATTATAAGACAAGTAACAGGAATATATCAAGTAAAACAAGACAAACTATCAAAATATAAAGACCTTGCTATCTCTTTATTACAAAATTTTGATTCTTATACCATGGAACCCGTTCCTCAAAAAGATAATCGACATGCGGATGCAATGGCATGTGTGGCTTCTCTAGTATCTTTAGAGGACCCTATGGTTGATCTTAATTTTGTTATTCATAACCTTATTTCTCCAGCTATTGTAGACGATTCTAGCTTGGTAACATGTTGTGACTTTGTAGACTCAGATGAATGGTTCTCACATATCATAAGATATTTGACCGATGGTACCTTTCCTGATGCCTCTAATAGGAACACTAGGGCTAGAATCCGCAAGCTGTCTGCTAGGTATATCATCCTTTCTAATGTCCTTTATTGAAGGGGTTATGATGGTCTTCTCCTTCATTGTCTTAACAAGTCGGAAATCCCCATTGCTCTTGAAGAGGCACATTCAGGTGCCTGTGGGGGGCATTTTGGGGGCAAATCCCTAGTTCATAGGTTGCTCCATATGGGATACTATTGGCAAACTATGCAGAAGGATGCCTTTTCATTTGTTAAAAAATGTCATCAATGTCAACAACATAATAATCTGATTCATGCTCCTGCCCAAGAACTTCGTTCTCAAGTAGCTTCTTGGCCTTTCTCCGCATGGGGTTTGGATCTTATTGGAAAAATTTCTCCTCCTTCATCTCAAGGACACACCTTCATTATAACTGCAACAAATTACTTTACGAAGTGGGTAGAAGCTATTCCTCTTCGCTCTACTACTGCTGAAGTAATTTGTCAATTTCTTCTAGAAAACATCATTTCTCGATTTGGGATACCTTCCACTATTATCTCAGATAATGGGACATCGTTTAAAAACAAGGATGTGAAGAAATTCCTCGAGAAGTATCATATCAAACATCAATTTTCTACGCCATATTATCCTCAATCAAATGGCCAAGCTGAATCATCCAATAAGATAATTGAACCAATTCTTCGTAAAACCGTGAATAAGCATGGTAAGGATTGGAGTAATCAGCTGATCTATGCTCTTTGGGCCTACCGAATGAGTGTACGAATTGCTACGGGAAATACTCCTTATAATCTTGTTTATGGTGCTGATGCTATTATGCCCTTAGAGTTAGAGAATTCCATCACTTAGGGTTTCTCTCAAAGGTATAGTAGATGATGACTCTTATAGAGAACAACGACTTCAACAGCTGGAGATGCTTGACGAACAGTGCATAAACGCTCTTGAGCATATTCAAGCGTATCACAAAACTCTACAACGAAGCTATAATGACAAGGTTATTCAACGTTCCTTCTCAGTAGGTGACTTAGTCCTTTATGAGAATCAGCGCAATGTGAATGCCTTGCCTGCTGAAAAGGGAAAATTTAGTCCTAATTGGCTTGGACCATATATTGTTATTAAGGATTATGGATCAGGTGCTTACAAAATAGCGGATGTAGACGGTACGCCTCTTAAAGAGCCTATCAATGCTATGCACTTGCGTAGATATTATGCTTAATTCTTCATTTCTTATCTATCTTCTTTTTCAAATTCTTCAACATTGGATAATATGTTAGTATTTCTTAATCAAAGCAAAATAGAATTAAATGTTATGTCGTTTAATCTACATTGCTTCGTTCCTGACAAGCATGTCTTCTTACTTTTTAGTTTGTCTTGAATTCATTTATGTAAATTGTAAAAGATTTACATTTTTTTTCATTATGCTAGCATATTATACAATGTCTTTATGTGTTAAGTAGAATCGTATCATGTTGTGTTTAAATTCAAAATTAAATCACATTAGTTATATGATTCTTAGACCTAATGCATATTTCTTCCTTATCATCAATGTCGTACTTGATTAAATATTTTAATTAAGTCACACATGTATCAATTTAATCATGGAGCATTGAGAAGTCAATCACATGGAAATTAAATTCTGAACATACATGTACATTTACCAAATGTATTAGATTTAATCAAAACAAAACATACATTGTTTTAAGCATTAGAAATAACACATTTGAAACAAAAGAGAAGCATGTATATATACATATATATATGTGTGAATTGTATACAAACATAGGTCACTGTATATCCAAAATGTGACCTCTCCTACATCATACAATCATCTCCTATCCCTAGGGCTAGTGGCTGGAGAGTGTCGACTGGATGCTCCCTCCTGATCTGGCCGTGGAGGTGGACCCATGGGTGTGTAGCACGATACAGATCGTGAGTGACTCCGAGAGGAACTCCTACGATCCCTATCCATAAGGATCGCACGATAGGTGGTAGCCTCGGTCTGAGCTGCTACTAGGTCCCGCCGCACCTGCTGGAGGTCCTCTGATAGGACTCTCTCTCTCTGCCGTGCCTGCTGGAGGTCCTCTGATAGGACTCTCTCTCTCTCCCTCCATATATCTACCTGTACTCAGAATGGGAAAAACAAATTCTCATGCCGACCTGCGTTCCCCTAAGGCCTATAGGCAATCTGTGAGGAACTGGGGATTTGTGCTATCATGGAAATGTCTGTCATTGCCTGCTGAATCAAGGAACGCCATTCTTGCACATTAGCTGTGGCAGTAGAACAGATCTTTGTTAGTACCATTCTTTATCATCAAAACATTAGTCAATCAATATAAACCTACTATACCTGGATCTCCCTCGTGCCAGTAGGGATCATGATATGGTAGTATCTGTGACTGAGAACCGCTAGGCTCCCCTCGCTCATATACTCTATCCACGATGGGTGTAGGCTGGATGGTACTGGTGACAGGTCTCCTTATCACCTCCTGTTCCCCCTGTTGGAGAATAGGAGGTGGATCTAGAGCTATGGTATCATCTCCTGAATGATGGGGAGCTGCATCCGACTCCTCCTCATCATCTCGATCCTCCTCCTCACCGTCCTCCTCGTCATCATCATCCTCGTCCTCATCCGCATCATCACCTGCATCCTCCTCGTCCTCCTCTCTATCTGCATCCTCATCCTCCTCCTCCTCGTCACTGGGCTGATCGCCTGTAGGTGGATCAGGATCTCCCGCCTCCTCATGATCCTCTCCCTCCTCTGACTCCTCTGACCTGGATCCCTCGTCCTCATCTCGGTCTCCATGTCTCCATGGGCCTGGATAGCCTGTCGGATGATCTGGTGGGAAGATAGGACCTGGATATGATCTCATGAACCATGAAACATATGTACGCTGTGCTCCAGGCTCTGCAGAATAGTCAGTGACTACATCCTGATCAGATCCCTCTAAATCTGTCGTCTCAATATCATCTACCATCGGTCTCGCTACTACTCCAGGTCTGGGAAGGACCCGTGAGTGTCGAGTATAGATGGGCACATCGACTGGAACACACTGCTCTAGTCCGAACTGCCTACGTACTCGGTCAATGTAGAAAGGGACTATGATGTGTGCATATCATCCCCGCAGTAGGCGGTTCCTCTGTAGGCATGCTAATTGTCTCTCCATACCATCCCATCTGTGCATCAGTAGGTAAGGTCTCCACACTATCACCTTGGATGTCAGTCTGTCAATAATCACTCTCCAATATAATAAATCTCCAAACCTCCACTCGCTGGTAAGTGGATAAGCGAACACCCTAGGTCGCTCACTCGCTGTACTCAGTGGAAAGCCGACGGGCCTGGTGCATGTGAAGTGCTCTAAAATCCACACCTGTAGAAGTGTGCAAGTCATCAAACTACAACCCTGTCTGAATACATACTCCCCAAGGTCGTGATAGAGATGCACAAGCATACTCCGACCCCAAGCATACACTCTCCTATGCCTCTCCATCACTCTGATACACCATGTGAGACCCCCATGCATGTGTGTCCCTCGCCCATTAGGGCAGACGGCTAGTGCTATAATGGCTATCATAAGGCGTCTCAGAAGTGGTATCTCCCCTGTAGGATGTAAGAGCCAGCTGACCATGATGCGACCTCTCATCTTGCTCGACATGGCTCTCCCTATGCAATACACCTGCTCTCTGATGATCCTCTGCTGACCGATTGGTCACGTATGTAACTGTCGCTCCTCTGATAGGAAGATGAAGTATACGGTACACATCCTCGAGTGTGACCGTCATCTCTCCTACTGGAAGGTGAAAGGTGCATGTGTCAGGATCCCATCGCTCCATCAAGGCCATCAGCATCACAGGATGAAATCTAATGGCCGACATCAAAATCACGTACCACAATCCTACAATCGATAGTGTGTCTCTCTCTGACTAGGTCAGCCGTGGAATCTGATCTCGCAAAGTGCGAAGAATATGTCCTGCTGTGTGCTCTCTCATGTACGGGAGACCCTGCAACATGAAAACATGACGATAATCAGCACTCAATCATCAAAATCGCCAATGCAAATCGTCGCACATCGTATGCTAGCCCCAGAACCTCTCGCTAGGCCCTGATTGGGGACCATGGCGCCCTGTCAGGGACCATGGCGCCCCTTTCAGGGACCATGGCACCCTGGGGGGACCAGGGCGCCCCTCAGGGACCATGGCACCCTGGGGGGACCAGGGCACCCCTCAGGGACCATGGCGCCCTGGGTGGGCCCCGGTCAGCCTTCGAGGCCCGCATACGAACATGAAAAAGTCAAACATACGAAAAATCAAAAGTCAAACGTTCAGTCAACTCACCTCGTCCAGTGGCTCGTCGTCGATCATGGCCTGGCGCAGGATCTTGATCCTCGTGGGACGCTCCGATCATCGTGAAGGCATGATGATGGCTATGTGGGCTCTGCTGCACTGAATAGTATCCTGAAATTGACAAAGTGACAAATACAAGTGTCACTTTCGAGGTATATACTCTCGTTCGTTTATTCTTACTTTTTGAAACCCTAATTTTTCCTCTGTCATTCATCTTATCATAACTTGAGTTTGGGAGATGCAATTTTCGAGCCGTTCGTTGTGTTGGAATCGTACTTTCCTTCCCCTACTCTCGGGATGTTCCAAAAAGTGCTCTGATGAAGCCTATTTAGTGAACACCCCTCATCAATACTCTCTTACACAATTTGTCGCAAGTAAACATGCTACCCTGTTTCACCTCCCTAAATAAGCAAGTCGAAATAGGGGGGGGCATACAACTACTCACAGATTTCATCACTTTCCCTAGTAAGCATTAGGTGATTTTGTGATCTAACATTTGTTTTGTAGGGTGCGGTTTCTAACTATGTACTGCAGATACCACTGGGGGCTTCGTCCGACAACTTATGGATATATCCTTTTTTCAAATGATGTTTACTTTTCTGTACTTTATCTTGCATATGCACGTAGTACTCATATGACCGCTAAAGTGGGGGCTAAATGTAGCGTCGTAAATTGTACGCACTCGCTCGGGTGGTACAATTTCACACCTAGTTTAGCACCCGCCTTAGTGCATTTTGCATTCTGCATTGCATTTCTCCTTAAGCACTTAATTAATCAAATTAATTAGGTCTAAGGTTCCTATTTCATCATTCTCTACACCATAAAGTTGGGCCCTTTCACCAAAGTGCGCCCTTCGCATTTTGTTCCTCCAATACATCACTTAATCAAAAACCCTAATTAAGTCTTATTCCGAACTTGGGGGCTTGGTTTCAGGGTCAAAACATCTTGAAATCACCTGTAACTTTGGGATTCTCTCTAAAATCATCATATCCGACGGCCCTGAAAATTTGGTGAAAAGTTGTCGGGACCATGGCGCCCGTGCACATGGTCCCGGACATTTTTCCCAAAATTTTAGGAGCGCGATCCAATCATAAAATAAAGCTTAACCCCAAGAAATTGGCGGGATATTCAATCTCTAGGTCGACCAAAATACGAATTTACGACCTAGGGTTTCATACATAAGAATTCTCTTTCTTCATTTGGAGGGATGGGATTTTTTTGTTTCCAGGAACTTCATATGCAGCGAAAGAGCAGATCTTTGAGGACTTCAACAACATTCAACATCATTCTATCAAGCATCTATCAAATTCATTCATCCACTTAGGGCTTGGAAGACATTGAAGAACAATAGGAGATTACCGACTGAAGATTGGCTTGTACTCCTCCCTTGAGGGTTGGGTATGATTTCGTATTGTTTTCATGTCTTTGCATAAGCTTTGATACATCATTTATTCATGCTTTAGATCACATTGCATCTTGATTTAGAGCATTTACATTATCATTTACAAGCAATTAGGGTTTACTTTCTAGGTTGCTCTAGTTTGCTTTCTTGCATTTTGGACCTTGCACACACACTAGGTCTGCACACACAATACATTTTACAAAACAACTTGGTTATTCGTGGAGGTGGAAATCACCAAAGCAGGGGTTTGACTAAGGCAAAACCCTATATAGCCGCCCCTCCCCCTTTTCAGATATTATTGCAGGTTTCGAGATTCGGACGACGCCGCGGGATACAGATCTGGAGAGAGAAAGCTGAGACAGCACTCCGTGTGAAATTGCAGAGCAGAAGACCGGGACAGGGGCGCTGGGCGCCCTAGTCCTGCCAGGACAGGGACGCTGGGCACCCTGGTCCCTGGGACAGAGGCGCTGGGCGCCCTGGTCCTCCGGACAGACAGTGTACAGACAATTTCCAGACAGTGTTTCAGAGTGCAGAACAGTGGTTTTCGGTGCAGTTTTCAGGACAGTGGCGCCCGCGCCCCCGTCCCGAACATTTTCAGTCCGATTTTGACTCTGGGTACATATCTGCATTCTTATTTCATCCTTGTACTTACAGCTATTCATTGTTTAATCTCAATTCTGCAATCTTGTTATTAGTTCATACTTGCATTTTGGGATTAGGGTTTGAACTTGCATTACTTGATTTTATAATTTCAACAAGGGAATAGAAATCCTAATAGATATCCCGTGTCTCTCTCTTTCACCAAAAGAAGTAGCCAATTGTGCGATATCTCTAGGCTCTTTCGTATTCCGTAATGTGTGTCAAAAGGTAGGATTAGGGCATGATTAACCTAGTCTCGCTTTTCCCCCTACACAATTTAAAACCTTACATCTCATAGCACTATTACCATCCTTGTAAATAACAAATGAGTGAGCCAACTTGATAAGATAAGACTCAATGGAGTCTATCTCATCCTTTAATTTCTTTGTGGCAGCAAGCCACCTCAACAATAGCAATATAACCTTGAAGAATTATCCATCATTTTCCTGAAACCAATTAGATTAAATTTAATATTTTGATGAGCCCTTAGACACTTCTCTGTCATCTTGTTTTCCAATTTAATCTATGTACATGACTCATCTGAATTACTACCATCATTTCCAATTCAAGCCATACTCTCAATCAACACTTCTACTACCACTTTTAGAAATAAATTAGAAACATTAGTAGGAACAAAATTGTTTTGGACTAGATATGTCATAAAATCTCGTTCAATAATCTCTATCATATGTGGGAATAGTATGATATAGCTCACCAAAACCCTTCAGCCCATTAGGCTGTCTAATCAATTCAAGTAGTTTATCAACTTCAAAAGAGTTTTCCTTAGAAACAACAAGGAAAGAAACTAACTTCTCTTCTTTCTCATCATCCTTTTGTATACTAACCTTTCCTAGTGCATCTTCATCATTTTCCATTATTATAGCTTCTCCATATTCCATCTTTTTTGGACTCAAACACTCAAATTTCAATGCTTTAGAAATAGAGGAAGATGCCTCTATAGATGACTTCCTATACCTTTAGGTTCTGATACACTTTTTACCAATTCTCTTTTTGTCAAATTTTCTTGTAATATCATCAAATGTTCTAAATCTTTCTTCATTCAAATCCTTAGGTAATTTAAGAAGTATCTCCACAATTCTCATGCACTCATCAACAAATACCTCATAGGGAAGATTTGACACCTATGAAGCTCTTGGAATTACTACTTTCATAGAAAAATTATCCTTATCTACCATGAAAGTAATCTCATCCTTATACCAATTCACAACACTCAAAGGAATCTAATTCCTAACAACCATCTCTTTCTTGAGATCCATAAAGAACTTGTAACAAGAAGCATCACTATCATCCAAACTATCCAAATACACCTTGATTTGAGTACCAACAATCACATCATTTATCCATACAACATTTTTTATTCTGCATAGAGCATTGAGAATATAGAATATGAGGCAAATACTAAGAGAGTCATACTAGAAGGGATACATTTCATTTCTAGTCATTTAAAGATTGTGCAACTACTGATGCCTCAAAAGCTTGAATAGATTAGAATATTGATTCTCCTTCACCATCAAATATGTCATATAGACTATAGTAGAAGAATATGATCCTTCCCGATTCCTAAAATATACCTTGTACAAAATTATCATAGTCACATACCTTTCCAGCAACACACAAGTCAATCATATCCCTTAAGGTTTCATTGGAAATAAAGTATGGTTGATCCAACCATAGAAAATCCTCATGAATCTTTCTCAACACAGTCTTTATTATTTCTTCATCACAAAACATAAGGAAGTTACTCCATGTATCTAACACCTTATGCCCTAGATTGGCATAATTAGATTTAAGCCTCTACAAACTATTGACTAGATGAGTTCTCTTGAAATCACTGATCTTGCCATGATTGTGTTCTTCCATAGAAACATGAATGTAATAGTGGATACCTTCTTTATGTATAACCTTGTTAGGAATAAAAGAAAAAGAACATACAAGTCCATCTACTACAACAACAATTAGACAATTATTGAAAACAAAAATACCTTTGATCGGCTACAATATCACCCTAGCTCACCTTCACATTCACTAGCTCCTTAATCGCAATTACATAAAATGATCTTCATAGAATGATATATACTTACCACTTAGGGTTTTCAAAGGGTTCCCCAAAAATATGAAACATTTGATGCCAAAGACTATGAAAAAGTTTTGGATCACTAGATCCACTCAAAAACTACCAGAATCACTTTCCAAACTTTTGCTATGTTGAGAGAAACTCAACATCAAATCGCAAGGAGAAACATGTTTGATTTAGTTTCTAGAAGAAGGGTCAGCACCCATAGTAGGAGCAGATCCACCTTCGCTCTTCTCATCAACTTTATCTTTTGATTTTCACCTATGTCATCATCATTTTCTCCTTTTCTTTATTTAATATCAATTGTCTTGTAATGCCCACCAAAATACCCTAGAGAAAATAGCCAACTAACTAACAAATAGAGATAATTTTTTTATAACAATAACCAGTGCAACACATATAAGTTAATAATAATTTTCATTTATTTTAACACCCACCAATCATGCAAAAAATATGGTCATAAGAATATAATACACAAGCTAAAATAAATAGCATCTCATCATTTAACATTCCCTTGGGTATCTCAATGCCACTACTTAACATAACTATAAGCCCATGAACGCAACTATCATCATAGAATACCATCACATTCTAATATATTCATTTAACTCTAGGATTCATTCCTAACATTTACTCCTTCCTAAAGCATTAGGTAACATTCATTTCATTAAGCTATCATAATCATATTTCATTATAGTTCAATTACCATTTATCCCTTAGATTCATTTTAAAACACCAATTCCAAATGTTCCTAATCCCTTCGTCTTAACCATATACTTCACCACAATTATTTAACTATTAAACCATCATTAATCATTGCCTACAATGTATCTAATTCATTTTCTTCAATAAGAAAAATCATGCATCCAAACATAATACTTAATGCATAAACTATATCTAAAAGATAGGAACATTGAGAAAATACTTCCATTATGAAACAATTACCATGTTTGCTAATATTAAAGGTAATCATCTTCATATCCCCTAATATTAAAGGTAATCATCTCTTTGTATGGCAAAATCTACAAGAATATCTAATCTCCTTATTACAAGGTTACAATATCACCTTACATTTAATGCATAATCTCCTAAACATCAATTATTCATAAATATCCAAACATCAAGTCTAAAGTATAATTTCCAATTCAATCACATAAGGAACACATATTTCTAATCTAGATAGCATCATTATTCATCCATGAACCTTAATCCCTAAATACATCGATATTGTTTGTCCTCACAACTCGAATGGTAACTAGGTAATAAAACATAATTTAGAGATTGAATATCCTTAAATAGCTAACTTTTCTTGTGGCAAAGGCTCATTTAGTTATCAACCAGGGATGTAAATTTGAAATGGGCCAGCACTGTATGTGCACCAAGTTCATATTGCAACCATTCTATATTACTGCAGGAAAGGAAATTCTTCTTAAAGTAAACACACATAATCTCAAATGAACTAATACTTAATCTTACAAATGGAAATTACTTTAAACAACTACTATTAAATGATAAAGTTTTGGTGGGCAATAGGAACTACTCTGCTATTGTGGCTATAGGAATAGACATAGGAACTATTTCCTATGGCTGTAGGAACAGACAACTACAGAAACAACTACTACAAAAGTATACAACTAACTGGAACATACAAACGATTACTCACCAAGTGGCCCCCCTTGAGTGAGTATCTCCAGAACTTTAGATTAAAATTATCTAATCATTCAAAATCACATTGATATCTTTATTTCATCTTTACTAGAAAATACATAAGCAACACCAGAATACTGTGTATTACAAGATATTATAGTCGTTCTCTGCTATCCCCAAGAGGAGAGAGATCCCTTTATTTATAGGAAAACTTATAACAAATTTCTAACTGATCGACCACATTCCTATGAAATAGGTGAATAGGATTTATTAACAAGAGAAGAAGAAGTCAGTGCAGGACAACAGAACAACATCTATCATGTAGCTGAGAAAATATAGCATGACTCGCTTCCTAGATCTAAGCTCCACTAAGAACAGTTATAAATTTTTTATAAATCAATCTATTGAAGAACCGATCAAGTGGTTTCGATCATTACTACATTTCTCTGATTGGGTCTGCATTGCGGTTATATACTTGATGCTCCTTTAAACCGCCATTTGTCTTTACTTCACCTTTGTTGACCCTGCATCATGATATTAATGTGCACAACAAACATGTGTATATACTAATGCTAACATGATATAATGTAAACCATATTTATAATTGATTTTAGATATTTGCATAGATAGATCATTTAAAATCATTATATGACATCCTTAGGTATAAGTTAAACTAGTTTCAGAAACACTTAAAAGGTATCAACTTAGGAGTATATTATAATCCAATTGTCATCTAATCATAAGACCTAGGCATGAGTATTATATCATAAATCTATCAAAATATATCCATTATTTAGGCTCATCATCTGCCGCTAACCTCACTTCTTGCTAATCCTCTAGCAACAGGAAAATTTCAGATTCTGGCATTGATTTAGAAATTGCCTATTGTAACCTATCCAGAGCTGCCTGTAGATAAGCACCAGTAGAATCCTTTCATTTTCTCCAATCTCTTCCACCTAGTACATTTTGTTTGCTTCACTGTATGGTGGGTCACTATACTTGCATCCCATCAGTGGCCATAGGAGGATTGGAGGCTAGAAACTTAGAGGCAGCCAATGTCATCCCTTTTTTCTTCCCAAGTGCATATACTTGGGTGCTCTGTTTAATGTTGCATGGTAATTTTGTGCAGAGTGTGGCTCAGATTGCTTTAACTCATCTGTTAGGCTATTCCAACACTGTACTATATGTCTTATTGCTACTTGTCCTTCCCTTGGAGCCATTTGTTCATATTTTGTATACACTTCTTCCCTTAAGGGTAGGATTTCCTTTGCATAATCTGGCTCGTATACAATCTTTTTCCAATCAAAGTAAAGTCACCTAGGTTCCCTTGATTCAGCCCTTAAGGGCAATGAAATCTCAAGTTCTTCCTTGTGATGCACCTGAAACTAATCTCCCCTTGATATTTCATTTTTCATCCATGACATAAGAGCTCTCAATTGGATATCTCTAATGTAAAGGAGAGGATCCCAATCAACATCATTAGGAACAACATAGTTATGTACATAAAGTTCATAGAGTAGATTTTTTATTGTTGTAGGATATGTTTGATAAGCACTGTAGAATTATTTTGGTGTTTTCAATGAGGGACTTAAATCCCTAACAATCCTCGTCATTTGGAAGTTGATGTGTTGTTCTCTTAAATATAGAGAGTAAACACGAGGAGGAGATGGACATTGCATCAGTTGTGGTACCATGGTGGCTATTGTTTCCACCTTAGCTTTAAGCTGGGCTATTTCCTCATCCTTTTGTTTAATAACTTTCTTCTCCCAGTTGATTATCATTTACATTTTTACCTTTTCTAGTTCCCAATCCTCATAAAGAGAAAGTCCCATCGCATGACTAGTAAGGGAAGTAGGTGGCCTATGAACAGGTACCCTAGGTTTCTTATTTTCTACTTTACTCCCCACTTCAATAACCTACTCTACAATAGATGCTAATTTGTCCAATCTTTCAAAACCTACTTCTTTCTGAGGCTGCTCAATATCTTGGAGTTCCCCTTCTTCCTGAAGCTACAATTCCTATTCTTCCTCCATATTTTGTAGTTCTTCCTCTTCTTCATGTTCTCTTTGAGGTTCATTTGGTGGAGAAGGAGGGATATCATTGTGAAGTGGACTATGTTTTTCTTTTTATGGAGAGTCAATTAGGATTGTAATATTTGGCTTTGTGGATTGGTCTCGGCTTTTAAGCTTTTTACGAAGCCTACCACTACTTCTTCGAGATTTTCCTTTTTCGGTTGCAGGACTATTTCCTATAGCCAATTATTCAACCACTTCAATAGTTACTAGAGGAACTCATTTTACAATTTTCCTTTTCTTGGCTACAGGAGGGGGTAAATTCTCACTTTTACTTTTCTCTTCATTATGTTCTATGTCAATTTGTTTTTCTTTGACCTTTTCCTTTTGTGTGGCAGCCCTAGTTTTTCTTAGACTTTGAGAAGGAACTCTTGTTGTAGCTTCTTCTTGTAAGGGTTCCTCTGCTACAAGAATATTTTGTTCTGATGATATCAAAGAGGATGAGGCTTCAAGAGGGGAACCAGGTTTTTCAAGGTCTTCTTGTTCCTGAGATGGAAGTGGCTCCTCTATAACCATGTTCTCTACCCTAAACATTCTAGTTTCAACAAATTCATTCCAAAGCATTGGAAAGAAATCTCTCAAAGATTTTTCAACTAATAGCTTAATTAGGCAATGATGAGAAACATAGTGAGGCCTACCTTTCTGGGTCTCTGTTGCACTTATGGAAAGAAGGTTGTACAATAGGCTTGGAACATTCATCCTTCTTTTGTGGCATAGATGACTTAGGAGCTTGAAGTAATGAGAATGTAGACATGAGAACCTTCCTTCATAGGTTAAATACTTTAAAACATACAATTCTACTACTTTCCATTCAAGCGGAAGGGATTCTTGCCTAGTTCCTTGTCTATCTACTACTAATGGGGGGTCTCTTGGATGTGTAAATTCTGCTCTTGCATTGCGTGCATCCTTGGATTATGTGTACTTCTCCCCATCTATTGGTAACCCAATTAGCTCTAATATCCACTCCTTTATAACCACCACTCTCAAACCTTTTACCTAAGCTTCTCCATTTGAAAGTGTGCGGGTAAATTCCCTCGCAATTTCTTCATTAAACTTCTTCAGCTTTAAAAAATAATCCAACCATCTAGTGTTACAAAATATTGGTTCACAATCCAAGTCCTGAAGAAGAACTTCATGGACTGTCAGCTCATGTCGAATAAGTGGACAACCCATTGCAATGGTAACACTTTCAACTCTATAATGGTGTAAATCTTCTCAGTTTCTGCACTAAGTTCTACACTATAATATACTCAATGTGCCTTTACTTGGTCGGAACCTAGCTGCAATCTAAAAATAACTCTAAGAAGATAGACAAGTAGAATACCAGATATCACCTCAAACTAGAAATTTTAAAAATAAAACGCAATTCAAGAGGACATCAAAATGATATGCTAGAGTAATTATCACTGTACCTCCCCCCCCCCCCCAACCTAAGGTTTGACAGGTGTCCACACATGTGGAGGATGACAGAAAAAGGACAGTATACAAAATATCATAATTAAAGTTAATATGGTTTAATTATATACATGCAACAAAAATAAATACACATGAACGTACCTAACATCACGTGAGAATGACTGTAGTTTGAAGATATTGAGTCGCCATGCATGGAAAATGATGCGGAAATGGATGGAGTGAAAGGAAAGAAATGAGTGAATACAGAATGGAATTGTTATTATGCAGAAAAGTACTCCCGCTAGATGTGGAAGTATTATTTATGATCACGTGGAAGATATTAAGATGGAGTGGTGATGACAAAGCTGTCAATAGTTGCTGTAGGAATCTCGGCATGCTTGGTAGTGGAAAACTATCATAGAAAGTCATCTTTGCTTAGAGGTTTATGGTATAGGCGAAACCGATGACCATTGACTAACAATTTAAACTTAACAAGATCTATTGTAGATAATTTGACAGCACCATTATAAAATGTTTCAACTATCTCTTAATGTCCTAACCATCATGTCTATAATTTTCCCAAATTATCTTTATACCTGGAATCATAGAGAAGAGCCCAATCACCTGACGTGAATGATTTATCTTTGATATAGCGATCATGCCACTTCATGCACTAGTTTTGAATAGATTCGGTATGTTTTAGGGCAGAATTCCTTATCTCATTTAAAGCATTAGGCTGTAGGAACCCTTCTTCTTGTGTTGCAGAAAGAGTCATATCTAAGGAAACAAATATTCTTAAAGTTTTATGTTCAAACTCTACAGACATCATTTCTTTTATCCCATATACCATTTCAAATGGTGTACAAACCCTGTTGCAGTTTTCCACATGGTTCTATAATCCCATACAGCTTCAAATAATATGCTAGACCAATCTTTTCTATTGAGTGCTACTGTTTTGGTCAGTATTGATTCAAGCTCCATGTTAGTAATCTTTGCTTGGCCATTAGCCTGTGGATGATAAGGAGTGGATTTCCTATGCTTGACATTGTATTCATTAACTATGGTTGTGATTAGAGTGGAAGTGAACTGTGCCCCTTGATCTATCACTATTTCTCTAGGAACTCCATACCGAGTGAAGATTTCTTCATATAAAAATTATGCTACCTTATTATCTCTGGAATTCTTGAAGGCTTTGACTTCTAGCCATTTAGTAACATAGTTGGTATAAACAAGAATGTAGGAGTGACCATTTGATGGTGGATCGATTGGCCCAATAAAGTCTAGGCCCCATTTATCAAATGGTGTAACAACCACCTGAGGGTGTAGAGGCATTTCATCATACTGAGTTGGTCTTCCCATTCTTTGACATCTGTCACATTTCTTCGTGTATTTAACTGCATCCTTGTGCAAGGTTGGCCAATATTACCCTATAGTTAATATCTTGAGAGTTGTTCTTTTGGTTGCAAAATGACCTCCACAAGGTTCATCATGATAGGCATGAAGTATATCATATGTCTCATCTTCCCTTACAAAACACCTCATAACTTGATCTGGCCCTATATAAAATAAGCAATTTGCTATCCATGAGAAGTTGAAACTCTTTTCTACTAGCAATCTTTTCTCTTTAGGTGAGAAATGTGGGGGTGTCTTGTTATCTGCTAGGTAGTTGGCTATGTCAACATACTGTTGTTCTAAAAAATGAGCAAACCAAGTTCACCTGCAATCTATCTATGAAATAGCCAACTTCATGCAATGAAAAACTTCGGGACTTGGCCAACATAACAATGATATGAATCCTTCTACTTTTCAGGCTCTGCAAAACCTAGGTGGGTGTACCTTTGATGCATTGACTCAAACCCATTACACACATATGGCAGCATCAATAAAAGCAGATAGATCTCATAAGGCTTAAAAACTAGGAGGTTACTACAGATGGGCTAGATCTACATTGACATCTCAACTAAGTTGAAGCATGAGATAGGTGGAATAAACTAAAAATAAAAACATAAAAGTAAAGGGATGCTTGATTTTTAAATCTCTGAGAATCCCCAGAATCTACATGACCAGTGCCTTATCCAAGGGCATGGAGTCATACATCAAACTATAAATGAGAACTTCTACTGCAATTCCATCTTCATATTGAAATATTCCTGCATTAATGCCTTGCATAAATGCATTACTCAGCTCATTCACAAAATCATCAAATCTTAAAAATATATTCCATTATTTATGATTGATTATAGTTTTTAAATTCTTCCTTGAAGAATACCTACAAACAATCACAACAATCTCCTTGAGATGACAAATTCCAGCATCCTTGAGGATTTAATTTGTAACAAAGAAATACATATCTAGAGACAATTTTGTGTGAATTTATGCATGCCTTACATACATATAAACCTACAACTAGAAACACCTACAACAAGAAGATATACTCCATTACTTGAAAGAAGAGACTATACTATACACTCTGGAAGAAAAAATCAGAGCTGGAAACACAGAATATGGAACTCTGCTCACAAAAATTTTGGAACCCTTACAAAATGAGAAGACCTCAGAATAAGAAAGAAGAGAGAAGAATTTGGGATTTCATCTCTGACAATGACAAGTCCCACTCCCTCTGCCATTTCCGGCTCACACACTTGGCCTATAGAAAATATTCTCTGACAAACTCAAAAAGTTTCCAAAATCCTGAGGAAAATTATCTTGAGATATTTGACGTGTGCTACGACTGATTGCAGAAATGGACTCCTCATTCTAATGTTATGAGAGCTTTCCAACAATATATAATACTTGTATATATGGGTAAAAATAACCTCTCAACCCTTTCCCTCTAGGATGCAGCCATGCACAACTAGTCATTTAAATTTTTTGAATTCTTTGTACTATAGTTGGGACTATATATTTAACTTTGACTTTTGCCTTGATCCTCCTTCTGATCTCTACCATGTGGCACCCCCTGATTTGTTCTGGGGTCCTTGTCCTGCCACCTCAGCATGACCTGGACTCACCACTGGAATGAAGCTCTTCTTTGGTGTTGGGTCGCAAGTAATAATATTTCGGCCACTTTTCCATCGTGACCTAGTGACCACTGTTGGATCACTTTGGATCCTTCTTCTGTGCTCTGCCACATGGCACCCCCTGATTGGCTCTAGGGTCCCTATCCTACCATCTCAGCACGACCTAGACTCACCACCAAAATGAAGCTCTTATTTGTCATTGGGTCACGAGGAATAACATCTCGGGCATTTTCCCATCACGACCTAGTGACCACCATTGGATCTTCTTCCAATCTGCTCGATCACCTCCAACCTTCTTGGCCTTTAACTCACCTTAGCCACTTTCCTATCGGGTCACCATGTCGCGAGGGTATTCGTTTCGGGCACTTCACAACCGTGGTATAGCGACAACCATTGATAGTCCCAGATTTTTACTCCACTGTTGATCTTCCTCGGATCTGTCGTTGGATCTTCTTGATTTGCATGACCCTTAGCCTCTTCTCACCAGCCTATCACAAAATTTGGGTTGCTTTGAGATGCATGCATGTGTGGGGTCCACTGGGCCATGAGCCACTTCTTGCCAAAAGCCCTTAAGCTTTGACATTATAGAAGTGTGCGGCTTTGTATTTAAATTCAAAATATTTCCTTTCCACAACCAATGTGGGATAAATGTTTATGCCTGGCGACATTTACTTGGAAGTTTCTCCGGCCTTTTAAAACCCTCTTTAGTGCCCAAGTAAAAAATGCTTTACACAAGCCGATTGCATTTGCTCTGAGTTTCTTTGCTTCCCATGTGCCACGCAGGGGATTTGGTGATACACTTGCCAAATGAATTTGCTTGAAGGTTCCTTTACTTCCCATGTTTCCCAGGCATGCAAGGGGAGGATGTCTAGCTCTATTCTTCATGCCCTCAAACTAGGCGATTCAAGTTGATTGATCAAGTTCCGTTTGAAAGTGCAGAGAAATTTTTTTGAAAT
This sequence comes from Cryptomeria japonica, assembly GCF_030272615.1. Taxonomy (NCBI): domain Eukaryota; kingdom Viridiplantae; phylum Streptophyta; class Pinopsida; order Cupressales; family Cupressaceae; genus Cryptomeria; species Cryptomeria japonica. The sequence goes on from NC_081410.1 coordinate 185,952,815, forward strand.
GGGCCTCTCAAATTCACCAAATTTTATGAGTCCCAATAGTGGCTCTGATTGGGGATGGTTGGTTGCAAGATCAACATAAGAATTCAGAATCTCAGGTAGAGCAGACCACCCAAAAATAGGACACTTCTCTTCTTCTCAAAAAATAGGGGTTCCTTAATGAAAACCACACAACAGAAATCAAAGCGACTATACAAAAAAGAAATTATTTACAAAATGGCCCCAGGCCATCAAAGCTGAAATCAATGCTTACCTATGTCAAACACATGATTTTCATTTCCATGAATCAAGGATGCTACAACTTCTCATCAACTCATCACATAAAAGATAATAAGTATACTGGTAATCATTCAATCTTTGAAAAATAAAACCCACTTCAAAATGATGATCATCAAATGACACATAATTGTCATATTATTTATAATTATTTTCCAACTGAAAAGAAAAGTAAGCCAACTCCCTCTGAAAGCTAGGAGCATCAGGCACATCTTGATTGCTAGTTTTCCTACATGGAAAACACTCATCCATAATACTGGCCTACAAACTAGAGAGGAACATTTCCTCATAGAATAACTGCACTTTCGCATGCTGATTACACCTTATATCAGCTTCTTGCAAACATGAAAATGCATGATCATTTGTCAATGGTTCATTTGCCCCTTGCAAATCTGAGAGGACCACTTTAGATTTGTTATTCTTTTTAATAGCAAAATCCGCACAATGCATATCAAGTTCTAAATTCATATTATCATATGAATCCACATTATCACATATATCAATCTTATATGCATTTTCATCTTGTCTACTATTCAAATCAGCTATAGGGAGAGAATCAATAGCATATGTATCATACTTCACACCCTCAAAAACATCATCAGTATCAAAACATATATTGATTGGGTATGAGAGATTGGGGACACTTCTAGATGCATACCTCTGAAGATCAGCAGCTAAGAGTTCTGAGATTTGTTCACTACTTAGCGAACCTTCTCCTTCATTTTCATTTTCCTTATCTTTACCTTTTGTGTTGTAAACATTGTCCCAATCTGATACAAGTATTAAATCTATAGTGCTCATGTCTTTGTGCACATCTATTTTATCATTACAACAACTTGCATCTGCATCATTACCTTTATCATGCTACTCATAAAGTGTTGCAATATGTTGCAACATGGTTTCATAACCTTGGTTGCAAACACTTTGTGGATTGAAACTGATAACAAGATGATCTATATTATTCAAATCTGAAACCTCTATAGGCTCATGATTATTTGAACAACAACTTATGTTTTCACAATTTTCTTCTTGCTTGAAATACACATCTGCACTATCATGCTGAGAATCAGAATCATCTTCAACATCTCCACTCATGAATTCATTTCCATTACTATACTCAAACCTATGTGCATTTTCAGATTTATTCAATTCAATCTCATCTATCCACTCGTTAATGTATGCAACACTTTCTTTTCTCAACGTTGAAGACAAATTGACTGAGTTAGGCTCATCAAGCTCTAAGAATAATTGAATCCAAATAGACTCATGGGGTCTAACATCAACTAGAGGCTCATTTAATGCAGCACAAAATCTTTCATAAAAGACATATGATGATTCTTCTTTTCTTTTCCCTACTTTCCTTCTTAAAAACAAGATGAATTTTTCTTGGATCTTTTGAAGATGTATTTAAATCTCCCTATCAATTTCTTTTAGATTTGACAAAGGGTTTTCAGATCTAGGAACCACATCTAGATCCATCAAATTTGAAAAATCTATTGAAGCATTACTATGACAATACATCATATTATTTTACAAACACTTTGAAAAACACATGCAATCAATAACTTCATAACCTGACATACTTATTACAATATTTGTGACTGAAATTTATTTCAATGAAGTATGTAACCTTAAAACCAAAATTCCTTTTCCCAGTGACTTGCTTCACCTTATAAGGAACAAAGTTATCTCATAAAAAATTGAGGAATACCTAGGTATATTTGTTGTTGCTGTCCACTTCACCTCTGACTAAAAATTTGAAGAACACCTCCAAATCTCAGGTTTGTTCTTACAGAGTCGCCTCCTCCCTATGGAGGAATAAAATTTCAACCACTGATCTTCACTCTAAAACACTTTCATATTTCTAAGTCTCACACAACAAAGTCACATAATATTTTTTTTTAAATTTATCAGCAACAAAAATTTCTAGTACACACTTTCAAATACTGAAAATAACTTTTAGATTTGTAAACTTCTAAGACTCTTCCCCAAATGACTTTGGCCAGACTCATGGAATCCCCAACAAAGTCACCATTTTTGTTGGTGACTCAGATGGGATAATCTCAACTATATATTAAGCAATTTTTTTTTCTTAACTAGAGATACTCAATTGTTCATTCTCTCCCTAGTAGAGTCGCCATTTTTGTTGTTCTAAAAAATGAGCAAACCAAGTTCACCTACAATCTATCTATGAAATAGCCAACTTCATATAATGAAGAACTTCAGGACTTTGACAACATAACAAGGATATGAATCCTTCTGCTCTTCAGGCTCTACAAAACCTAGGTGGGTGTACCTTTGATGCATATACTCAGACCCACTACACACATATGGCAGCCACAATAAAAGCAGATAGATCTCATAAGGCTTAACAACTAAGAGGTTACTGCAGATGGGATAGATCTACATTGACATCTCAACTAAGTTGAAGCATCAGATAGGTGGAACAAACTAAAAATACAAACATAAAAGTAAAGGGATGCTTGATTTTTAAATCTCTGAGAATCCCCAAAATCTACAAGACCAGTGCCTTATCCAAGGGCATGGAGTCATACATCAAACTGTAAATGAGAACTTCTACTGCAAGTCCATATTCATATTGAAATGTTCCTGCATTAATGCCTTGCATAAATGCATTACTCATCTCATTCACAAAATCATTATATCTTGAAATATATTCCATTATTTATGATTGATTACAGATTTTAAATTCTTCCTTGAAGAATACCTACAAGCAATCAAAACAATCTCCTTGAGATGACAAATTCCAGCCTTCTTGAGGATTTAATTTGTAACAAAGAAATACATATCTAGAGACAGTTTTGTGTGAATTTATGCATGCCTTAAATACATATAAACTTGCAACTAGAAACACCTACAGAAAGAAGATATACTCCATTCCTTGAAAGAAGAGACTATACTATACAAACTCTGGAAGAAAAACTCAGAGCTGGAAACACAGAATATGGAGCTTTGCTCACAAAAATTTTGGAACCCTTACAAAATGAGAAGACCTCAGAATAAGAAGCAAGAGAGAATACTTTCATATTTCATCTCTAACAATGACAAGTCCCACTCCCTCTGCCATTTCCAGCTCACACACTTGGCCTGCAGAAAATCTTCTCTGACAAACTCAAAAAGCTTTTGAAATCCTGACAAAACTGCACTTGATATATTTAACATGTGCTATGAGTGACTTCATAAATGGACTCCTCATTCCAAGAGATTTCCAATGATATATAATACTTGTATATTTGGGTAAAAATAGCCTCTCAACCCTTAACCTCTCGGATGCAGCCAGACACAACTAGTCATTTAAATTTTTTGAATTCTTTGCACTATAGCCGAGAGTATATATTTAACTTTGACTTTTTCCTTGATCCTCCTTCTATGCTCTGTCATGTGGCACCCCCTGATTGGCTCTAGGGTCCCTATCCTGCTACCTCAACATGACCTGGACTCACCACCAAAATGAAGCTCTTCTTTGTCGCTGGGTTGTGAGGAATAATATTTCAGGCACTTTCCCATCGTGACCTAGCGACCACCATTGGATCACTTCGGATCCTCCTTCTGAAATCTGCCACTTGACACCCCCTGATTAGCTCTGAGGTCCCTGTCCTACCACCTAAACATGCCCTGGACTCATCACCAGAATAAAGCTCTTCTTTGTTGCTGGGTCGTGAGGAATAACATCTCGAGCATTTTCCCATCGTGACCTAGCAACCATTGTTGGATCTTCTTCAGATTTGTTTGATCACCTCCAACTTGCTCGACCTTTAACTTGCCTTAGTCACTTTCCTGCCGGGTCCCACCACTTGGTCACCATGTCATGAGGGTATTCATTGCAGGCACTTCACAACTGCAAAACAACGACAACCATTGATAGTCCCAAAATTTTACTCCACCGTTGATCTTCCTCGGATCTGTCATTGGATCTTCTTGATTTGCATGACCCTTAGCCTCTTCTTTCTAGCTTGTCACAAAATTTGGGTTGCTTCGATATGCATGCATGTGCGGGGTCCACTGAGCCACGAGCCACTTCTTGCCAAAAGCCCTTAAGCTTTGACACTATAGAAGTGTGCAGCTTTGTATTTAAATACAAAATATTTCCTTTCCACAACCAGTGTGGGATAAATGTTTATGCCTGGCGACATTTACTTGGAAGTTTCTCTGGCCTTTTAAAACCATCTTTGGCGCCCAAGTAAAACATACTTTACATAGGCCGATTGCATTTGCTCTGAGTTTCTTTGCTTCCCATGTGCCACGCAGGGGATTTGGTGATACATTTGCCAAATGAATTTTCCTGAAGGTTCCTTTGCTTCCCATGTTTCACAGGAACGCGAGGGGAGGATTGCTGGCTCTATTCTTTATGTCCTTAAACTAGGCGATTTAGGTTGATTCATCAAGTGCCATTTGAAAGTGTAGAACAGAATTTTTGAAATGGGCCTCTCAAATTCACAAAATTTTATGAGTCCCAACACATACCATGGACTATGTAAAATGATGGAAAACAAATTCTCATCTGGAAAAGAATCATTAATGACCTTGTTATTGTCTGGTGTTTGAATCCTTGATAGAAAATCTGCCACTACATTTTCTTTCCCTGGTTTATCTATAATAGTAATATAAAATTCTTGCATTAACAACAACCATCTTGCCAATCTACCTGTAATGGAGATTTTTTTCATGAGGTACCGGATGGCTGCATGATCAGTATGTACAAATATTTGATATCCAGTTATATATTGTCTAAACTTATTTAGGGCATAGATGACAGCTAACATTTCCTTTTCAGTAACAGTGTCATTCAGCTTTGGTCCTTGCAAATTTTTACTGATATAATAAATTGCATTTTCCAAAATTCCTTGCTTCTGCTCCAAAACTGCTCCTATTGCAAAATTGGATGCATCTGTATGAATGTGAAAAGGAATTGACCAATCAGGTCCTTTAAGCACAAGGGCCTAGGTTAAGGCTTCTTTTAGTTTAGAAAATGATCTTTCACATGCAATTGTCCATTCAAACTCAGCTTCCTTTGTCAATAAAGAATATAATGGCCCTATTTTTTTACTAAAGTCCTTAATAAATCTCCTATAGTACCCCGCATGGCCTAGAAAACTTCTTAAATCCTTTTGTTTGATAGGGGCAGGAAGAGCAAGTATTACTTCAATTTTAGCTGGATCTACTTGAATACAAGTTTGAGAAATTCGATGCCCCAACACTATTCCTTCTTGCATCATCATAAAACATTTTTCATTGTTTTGGGATAAATTGTGATCTTCACACTGCTGCAATACTTTGGTTAGATTTTGTAACACCTCCTTAAATGTAGTCCCATAAGTAGTAAAGTCATCCATGTAAATTTCCATACAATCATGGGATATATCTGAAAGTATACTAAGGACAACCCGTTGAAAGGTTGCAAGAGCAATACATAAACCAAAAGGGAGGGCTGAATAGGCATATGTGCCCCAAGGGCAGGTAAAGGTGGTTTTTTCCTAATCTTTGGGAGCTATTATGATTTGATTATAACCACTAAACCCATCCAAAAATGAAAAGTATTACTTCCTTGCTAGAGAGTATAACACTTGATCTATAAAAGACCAAATTTTGAAAAAATGGAGAGCTCGCGTGGAGGAGGAGAAGGTGGCAATGGTAGAATTCAAATTTCAAATTCTCTTCTAGGCAGGAACTCTAGTTCCAATGGAGGAAGCGGCCAGATCGATGGAGCTGGCTAGATGGGGGAGAAGGACAAGCCTCTGGATATTCTGTAGGCTGACGCTACTCTGCCAAAGAATAATGCAGGTCTTAGAAATGTGGTTGGGGGGTCTAGCCCACGTGAAGTAGTTTTGGAGAATGGAAAAGAAACTAGAAAGTGGTCAACCCTCTTTGGAACTAGACCATCTAGGAAATCTTCCTTGCCTCCTGTCAAGAATATATTGGACACGAATGGTGGTAAGTTTTCTATCTCTATCCCTGACTCAGTTTTGGATCATAACATAAGTAGCATGTCAAACTCTCTAGTGGGTAAATTTATGCGACCACACCCAAACATTGAGGTTGTTAGGGCCTATGTTAAATAGAAATGGGCTTTGAAAGGTAATGTTGAAATTTCAGCTCTGCCCAAAGGCCTTCTCACCTTTTCCTTTTCATGTGAAGAAGACAAAATAAGAATCCTTTGAGGTAGCCCTTGGTTGGTTGGAAAGACAGCTCTAGTCCTACAGAAATGGAACCCAAATCTAAATATGAGTGAATCTCTTCTGGTGCAAGTCCTAGTTTGGGTTAAGCTCCCAAGTTTGCCTCTTGAATACTATGCAGAAAGTGTTTTCTCGGGTATAGCAAGCTCTTTTGGTGATCTCCTTTCAATTGATCCAGTCACAGCCTCAAGAAGGAGGCTCACTCATGCCAGATTTTGTATAGGGATTGCCCACGATGCAGATATGCCTGAGCAGATAGATATTGTGTCTAAGTTGGGTACTTGGAAATAATAGATTGAATACAAATCCATCCCCTTTGCTTGCTTCCACTATAAAAAAGTAGGTCACTGGGCTAAACATTGCCCTCTTAATCCCAAAGGGGATAATAAGCAAGCCAAAACTATAGTAGAAAGTAGAAAGGCTCCAGAGAAAAAGGTCTGGCAAGTCAGATCTAGAGAGAATAAGGAAACTAACCCAGCTGAGATCAACTATTTTGGAACCCTGGGGGAGAATAAGGATGTGATCTCCTTAGCCTCTATTTATAAACATCTTTCCCCCCAGGAAGCTTTGAGGAAGGAATGAATGGAAGCAGACAACCTCTTGGGAGGGCAGATCCCAAGAGAGGAAATAATATATCATAATGAATCTTCTAAAGAAAATACCCCGATGGTGATTGCTAACATCTTGGCTAGTAAGGAAGCTTACAATGAAGAGGATCAAAAGGATAAGGATATTAAGGAAGTGGAACAATCTAAGGAAGGAGAGATCACCGGATCATACAAAGAAAAGACTGACTCTTCCCCTCTCACAAACAGTTCTGATTTTCAAGAGGCCTAGAAATGTGCTATCTTGGGTATGAACCTTTCTGATTTAGATCAAGCCTCTAAAATAGTCAATAGCTCTTCACATGAATCCAAATCACCTATATGGGGTAATGAAGAGGAAATTTCTAGAATCCTTAGCAATCCTTAAGTGGTTTTTGAGAGAGAAGCCAAGTGGAAAATTCCAAAACACATGAACAAGAAAGGATCCACTCCCTCTATCACCCAAATAAGGAAGTCCAGTAGAATTGCTCAAGTTGATGTAGGGTATGTCTCCTCATCCCTAGGATGACCTTCAAAACACAAATTCAGAGATAAGGAGCCAGCAAGAGCATATCATATGGGACTCAGAGGACTTTGAAGGAGTTAGGAATTGGTAAGTAATTATGAAGATTGTTTCTTGGAACATTAGGGGACTTAATAATCCCACAAGCATGATATTATTAGGAATATGATTAGGGATAGTAAACCTAATATTTTTCTTATTCAAGAAACTAAGATGAGTAGAGAAAAGGTTGAAGCTTTGAATTTCTTTAAATATGGTAGCATTTGTGGTGGTATCTTGGAAGGTGCCTTTGGAGGCATTGCAACAATCTGGAATCTCAAAAGTGTTAGAGGTCAAGTTCTTATTCAAGAGAGCAATTTTTCTTTTATTAAATTTCAGCATTTAAAAGATGAAACCTCTTGCATCCTCACAAACATCTATGCTCCTAATACCTTGAAAGCCAGAAGCATTTTTCAGAAAAAACTTATCGAAATAAGGGACAACTTCAAGAACCTTAGTTGGCTGGTCATGGGAGACTTCAATACCCCGTTAAGAGAGGAGTAAAAATTTGTTGGATGCCCTTCTTAGTTGGATAGTAGATTGGCCCTCATGGATTTTATAAACACTCAGGCTCTTAATAATGTGGAGATGCAAGGTTTCAATTACACTTGGACTAATAGGAGGGCTGGAAATGACCTTATTCAAGTTCGCCTTGATAGGGCTCTTATTTCTGATGATTGGTTTAGACAATACTGCTCTCTATTTGTTCACATTCGTGTTAGGTCTAGCCACTATCCCATCACTCTTATTGCTAACCCCATTAATAGGAGAAGGCATTTTCCCTTTAGGTTTGAAAAAATGTGGACTTTACATCCGGATCTTACTCATAAAATTCAGAAATGGTGGAGCATTCAAGTTGAGGGTACAACCATGTATAGAGTTGTAAAGAAAATTAAAAGCATAAAAGACAACATAAGGACCTAGAATATATCCAGCTTTGGGAATATTTTGGAGGCCAAAGGAAAAATTTAGGAAGATCTCAACAAAATTCAGGTCCAAATCTAGAAGGATGGATTCTCTACTATGACCATTATAGAAGAAAATGAGATCCTCAAAACATACCATGATATCATTGGTAAAGAAGAAGCTTTTTGGAAGTAGAGATCTAGATGTACTTGGTTGAAGGAAGGGGATAAGAATACTAGATTCTTCCATATGTCGACTATCAAACACAAAGTGGCTTATAGGAAAAAAAAATTGATGGTGGACAATGTGGAGCTAGTCAAGGAGGAGGAGATAAGAAATGAGGCCAAAAGTTTCTTCTCAAATTTTCTTTGTATGGATCAAATTTTGGATGATGATGTTCAAAATTCCTTCCTTTAGAACATTCCTTGTCTTATTGATGAGCAAAAGAATGCTTTCTTAACTTCCATCCATTTGGACTTGGAGATCAGAAATGTTGTCTTTTCTTTTGAAGGCAACAAATCCCCTGGACCTGATGGCTTCCCTATGTTCTTCTTCCAATAGTTCTGGGATATAGTTGGGAAAGATGTCTCCAATGGGGTTAAAGAATTTTTTGGGGAAAGAAAACTTCTGAAAGAAATTAATGGCACCTTCATTGCTTTAATCCCCAAAATTCAAGGTGCTGACTCCATGGATAAGTTTAGGCCAATCAGTTTATGCAACTCTTTTTATAAGATAATTTCCAAGGTCCTAACCTCTAGACTCTTGAATTTCCTTCCCTCTCTGATCAGTCATCAACAAAATGGTTTTGTGCCAGGAAGGAAAATTCTCGATTCCATCATAATTTTCCATGAGAACATTCATTCCCTTTTTATGGCTAAGAAGTGGGTTTTTATTCTCAAGCTTGATCTATATAAGGCCTATGACCGAGTCGATTGGTCTTTCCTCATGAAGGTCCTTTTGGCTTTTGGCTTCTCTAACAAATGTGTGGACCTCTTCATGCATCTTATCTCCTCTTCCTCCTTTTTTGTTCTTATTAACGGATCTCCCTCCTCCTTCTTTAAAGCCTCCAGAGGATTGAGGCAACGGGATCCCATCTCCTCTATTCTCTTCATAATTATGGTTGAATGTTTTGGTAGGTCCATGGAAAGCATGGTGTCTAGAGGTATTTTTAAAGGTTTCCAACCCTCCTCTACAGATCATACTTGCTCCCACCAGCAATTTGTGGATGACACCATCATTATGGGGGGACTCAAGCATTTTAGAAGCTAGAATCTTGAAGGACACCCTTTGCAAGTTTGCATCTGCTTTTGGCCATCTTATCAACTAGGTTAAAAGTGAAGTGTTTTCTATCAACACTCCTGAGAGAAGACAACATAGAATTAGCAAAATTCTAGAATGTCGAATTGCTGATCTCCCTGCTACCTACCTAGGCCTCCCCCTAGGCATTGCTCCACCTGATTCCTTTTGGAGCTCTTTGGTGGATAAATTTCAAAGAAATCTTGCTGGTTGGAAAGGTGCTCTCCTAAGTCGGGCTGGCAAGCTACAACTTCTTAAAACATCCCTCCAAAGTATTCCTATTTATGCCCTCAGTCTCTTTAGAATTCCAGTTAACTTTGCTTATGCTATTGAAAAAATTCAAAAAAAAATTCTTTGGTCTAGGGTAGAGGAAAAGAAAAGAATGGCATTAGTGGCTTGGGACAAGGTTTGTAGATCAAAAAGAAAAGGTGGTTTGGGCCTGAGGATAATCCAGACCCTCAATGAAGCTCTTTTGTCTAAACAGGTTTGGAGATTGTTCCACTCTAACAGTGAGTGGTTTAAAATTTGGAGAAGTAAGTATCCTCTTTTGTCTTCTTCTCTTTTCTCTTTCATTAATTTTGATTTCAGTATCAATGGGTCTCACATTTGGAATCATGCCTCTAAGTTTAAAGACAACATTGCCAAAGGGGTGAAATGGAGAGTTGGTAGTGGTAGGAAAGATAGATTTTGGGAATATCCCTAGTTGCTTGATAAGCCTTTGCTAGAAATCCCTAATTGGGCCCCTTTTGCTGCCCCATGTAAAAGAGTCTTTGGTTCCTTGGTTGAGGGGTATTAGATAGGTGATAAATGGTATAACATTGAAGGTATTCACTATTAGGATTCCCAAAGATACTGAGAGGGGGGGGCTGAATCAGTATCTAACCGGTTAATAGATTTTTTGATCTTATTAAACAAATTGCATTCCAAAACAGTGTATCGGTAAAAAAGAATTAATGCAGTAAATAAGAATAATAACCACAAAATAGAAAGCACACCATAACACAATATTTTTAATGAGGAAACCCGGTGTGGGAAAAACCTTGGTGGGATTTGTGACCCACAATATTCACTCACTGGCCAATAAATGAATATTACTTACAATAGGGGCTTGCACATGTAGGAAGGCCAACTGCCTAAAGCTCAAAGCTTAATTACAAAAAGGAAGTCTCATTGACTTACAAAATGGATTATGAAAATCCAATATAATTTACTGCTTTGGTTTAGCATCTTCTATGCTAGGTTCAGTACCATTTTAAGCTCACACAATAACCATAAACCTTACTCCAAATTCTGCCTTAATATTTGCATGTTCGCATACTCCTTATACACAAATTATCTACAAGATCTCATACTTATATATGAGTCCTATTACAATTCACCTTGTCGGCTTACAAAAAGATATTACAATTAAATACAAAATGCAATAAACAAAATCCTGTCGGTTGGGGTGCCGGTAATCATCTTTGTCATTGTCGGTAAACTATCTATCGGTGTAGAGTCTGTCGGTGCCATAGGATTGCAAGGTTGCCATCAATGACAATACCTTCAATCACCTACAATTTCTCATTGGAGTGTGCATTTTCCAACAATCTCCCCCTTTGGCATTGATGGCAACACCCATGAGAAAAATCCAAAAATGTATCCAAAATTGAAGTCCAAATTTTTTGCCAAAATTGTGTGCTCCCCCTAAGCGGATGATCTCTTTTGTCATCATTTTTATCATCCCAACTACTCCCCCTTTGACATCAATGACAAAGGTTGTCAAAAATGTCAACTGAGTGTAGTTCTCAGCTGGATCCCTGTAACCGGTTGGTTACAATCTGAAATAGATCTGCCAGTACAAAATTTAAGCTGTTAGTGAACCTTTCACTGTCTTTTAATGTTGCTTCCGTCCTTTGAATTATACCAGTGAGTATGTGCATTTTCTCTTCTGGTGTCTTAAGTCCAAGAACAAGTGCCTCTAATATCTCTTTTCTCAAAAATATGAGGATGTCGAGTTTTGGACCAAGTTTGCATTTTAGTTCCTTAGCCTTGAACTTTGTTCTTTCCTTTTCCTTCTCCAATTTCTCAAGTTTTTCCTCAAATTCTCCTATTTTCTACTCTATTACCGATAATGGTTCTAGTGAACCGATGAGATTATCAGCAATATTATTTATTTATTGCTATGTTTCACTGATTTTATTATCTATATCCATTGTCAAAATATCGGTCTTGCATGTATCCCTATACAACTCCTTAAATTCCATTATTGTTTTTCCTAGTGCCAGTAATAAAGTATCAATGTGTTCTTTGGATCTCTTTATTATTTCATCAAAGAATCTTTCTTTCTCTTTATTCATTTTCTCACTGAAAGTCTCCTCATTAGTCTGATCATTTGTCAATAGGTTTCCAGTGATATACTTAGACAATGTGTCTAATTGACTCAAAGAATCTTTATTGTCCATATTGCACTTGGGTGCAATCAATTTCAAAATAGGGACGGTATCATCAATTGCCTTGTATGCAAGTGCATTGCAATCTGTTATTTTCTTGATTGAATCTAATAATACCTTTGTTACATTGTTCGATCTCAATTCTATTAAGGAGGAACCAGATGATTGCCCAACTGCCTTAATAATCTGCATTTCACCGATGTGAGTAACCTCTTTTCTTGAGTTGACCTCTGGTAGGTCAGATTGAGTCTACATCTCAACTAGCAAAGGCTTGGGTTTCTCAGCTGTTGTCGGTAGCACTGTCTCTGTCTCAACCTTTTTCTCTTCATGTTTCTTAGAATTTACCTCAGTATGTTTCTCTACGCTTTCTTCTGCCGGTTTCTCTAATGAAGTCTCAGTATTTACTGTCAGTTTCTCAGTATGTACCTCTAAACTGTCCATTTCCATTTTTTCTAATTCTGTTGGTTTTTCAGTGTGTGCACCAATGGTATATTTCACCATTTCAGTTCCAAGGGGGTCAACTAATTTTTTAGCATGTGTTTCGGCCCCATTCTCAGCATTTCCAACTGTATCCTCAACATGTGTTTCTACATCAATATTCCCATCCGTTGGCACAGTTGCCACATCTTTCTTCTCAGTGGTTTCCTTATCAACCACAATGTTAACCTCTTGTGTGTCAATATTCATAGTATATAACACCTCTGAATCAGGATTGGTGTCTTCATGTGTTGTCTCCATACTCTTAATATTATCAGTTACTGGTGGTGTATCAATAGTTTGTGCTGGTGGAGTATCAGAAGAAGGTGGGGGCAAGTTGTCTGTCACTTTTATGCTTGGAGGTCCACCTACCTTTCCTTTACCTTTATCCTTATCCTTTTGATAAACTGTGAAAGCTTTGGGTCATTTAAGTTCTTATTGATTTTCTTTCTCCACAAAGAAGATATCCCATTTATTTGTAGTCTCTTCAGATATTTCATTCATTCGACCAGCCATTAAAGCTACATGTCGGTGACCAATGGAAAATATTGTCCTGTTAGCCTCACTTATCAGTTCATCAATTTCTTCTGCTGATTTCACTGGGTGAACTACAAGTAATTTTTCTACCTTTATCTTCTTATCTAATTCCACAATTGCTAATCTCTTTGCATCTAGTCTCCTATACAAATCACTTGGTAAATCATCTACAACTTCTATCAAAAATTTATTGTAAATGTCTAAGTGTAGAATGATACTATTTTCTATCCTTTCCTTTTCTTCATTGGTAAAAGTATTATACAACTTTTTGACATTGGACAAGTTTCCTTCTTTAGTAATTTCATTTAGAAGATTATCAAGTGGAGGGATAACTTGTTTTTCCTTCTTCTTTCTGGGTGTCATTTTCTTTGCCGGAGGCCTTACTACCTGTTGTTTCTCTCTTGTTCTCTTGGGTGCAGGAGAGGGCACTGGTGAAGGTTTCTTTTTTCTTTCTACCCTCTAAAACTCTGCCGGTATTTCACTGTCAGAGGAGGTACCAACCGGTGAAAGATGTGCTTCCAGTTGTAACCCTTCCAGGTCACTTTCCTTGATACTAGTCTTATTCAACAAGTCTTCCTTGATTTCTTTTGCATGTTTAGTTACTTTTCTGATTGTTTGTTCTCTTTTCTTCCTTCTCTTTAGTGTTTGTACTTTGCTTTCAATGGTTTTAGCATTTCCAAATACTTCTTCTTCTGGTTCCCTAGGGGCTTCAAGCAGGGCTTTAGCATATGTTTCTATTATGTTTTCATCTGCCTCATAACCCATTTCAGTTACCCAAACTATTCTTGGAACCATTGCTTCCATCCAGATTTCATCTTTCTTTATAACAAAGCATATCTCCTTTTGGTATTTGTCAACTATGGATTGAGATAATCTTTCCCTTGTCTTCATTCTAGCCTTAAATGTCTGAAAGTATTCAATTATGTTCTTTTCCCTGTCATCTCCCATGCCATTAAAGATATCCAAAAGTTGTTTTCCTACCGGTATGTCAAAACCAAATTCTTTTCTACCTATACCAGGAACTTCCTTAGTGATGTATAGCAATAGACATACAAGTAAGTTACCAAATATGAACGTGCCTTTCTATTCACCCTTAATTTTCTTCAGGTTGTCAATCAATTCATCTTTTATCCATTCACATATGTCAATCTTAGTGTTGTTGTTCACCATGTCATAAGCACTCTTGATACATAAACTCAAAATAGAGTTTAATCTGTTGGCATGTGTAGCTTTGTATCCTATAATCATGCTAATGAATCTTACATTATCATCCTTTACATCATTTACTCTCAAGGATCTATTGTCATGGGTTGCACCGGTTAGGGTCATCACAATGTTGTTTGGAACCTTTTTAGTTTTATCAGGCTTGCTACCGGTGGAAGGTAAGCTAGTCACTACCCTAACTACTTCTCTTGTAATCTTATGAATGGAGTCAAGCCAAAAGAATTCCCCATGAACTCTGCCAAGTACAATTCTTACAACTTCCTTGGAAAAATCAGGAATGCTAAGTATTTCCACAAAACCTAGGGTTTCAATTATCTTGTGTTCTAGTTTCACATTACCATTTTCATCACAAATTACAGTCCTATACATGTTAAATTATCTCATCAGCACCAAGTTCCTCAATATGACAATGTATGTATATTCTAGGGTCTTCAGCATAAGCAACTCTTTGGGTATTTTAGAAAATGCTCCTAGGATATCATCCTGCTTTGCTATTTCGGGTATGATCTTAAATATGGGCCTAGGGCATTTATTCACTTCAATTACAATAGGGTTTGCAATGAATTCAGGTGTAGAGGAGGAAGCCATTTGATAAATACCTTAATCTTCCTTTAGCTTTGAATGCTTGATAGATTTTGCTTCACTTCTCGTTGTGGATGCGTTCACTCGAGTTTTTCACACTCTTAGGAAATTTCAATGCTTAGTGAGTGAAAAACACTTGCTTTATAATGTCATTTCCTTCAACTACCATAATAAATGCCTATCGGTTAAGTGAAAACTTAACTCATCTACCAGTAAAGAAGCATTTCATCTTCTTACCATCAACTGAGGGTAAACTAGCATGTTTTCAATTTGTTGCCATACCCCCAAGGGGTTTCTTTTCAGTTAGATGAAGAATCTCCTACTGGTGGAGTGATACTCTATTCTACTAATGACGGAATAGCCTCATCAACATTCTGATCTATCTCTCTAATCCATTGTTTTGAAAATTCTTTCTTTACCTCATCAACCTTTTCTTTGCCTTTCAAACTGGGTCCTTTTTTATTTTCTGGTGATGCCTTACTTCTATAAAATTTTGCAATATGTCCAATCTTGTTACAAGCATAACAAGTCACATTATTTTTCTAAATAGCTTTTCCATATCCTATGTCAGTATGTGTTATGCATTGATTAGATAAGTGTCCAAATCTTCCACAAACATAACATCTTACATTCATTCTACAATTTTCTGAATTATGACCAATTTTGTTGCATTTAGATTATTGACCAGTGGGTGCATTAGTGTTCTGATAGTTTCTAGATCTACATTGATTTTCTCTATGACCATACTTGTTACAGTTAAAGTATTTCCCATTACATTTGTAGGCATTAGTTTGTCTTACCGATTTACTGTGATCATGATTGTTTGCAGTACCAAAGCTTTCACCAACTTCAAAGCCAATTCCATTAGTATCTCCATTAGGTTTTTGATTTTTTAGCATGTCATCAAGTTCTTTTGAACTTTTCTTGAATTTCTCCTTATGTTGATTTGCAATAGCCAACTCATTTTCCAAAAAATCTTTCTGTCTCATGAGTTTAGTTTTATCATGTTCCAAGTGAATCAGATCTGTCTTCAACATATCATTTGCATGACTGAGTCTTAGATTTTCATTTCCAGCATCATTGATTCTCCTAGCCAAGTCATCTTCATTCTTCTTTCTGTCTTCAATGTCTTTACAAAATCTCATAGTCATATCTTGCATCTCATTCCTCAAGGTCATGTTTTCTTGCTTCATCTTTCTTACAAGATCATTAAGAGTTTCTTTTTCATCATCATCATTATGTATCTTCTCATGAAGTTCTCTTCTTTTGCTTCTAGCAATAGTAAGATTCTCCTGAAGTCCTTGAATGATTTTCTATGTATCTTTCAAATCATCTTCAAGTTTGATATTATCTAACTTTTTTGCACCATAATCTACAAGATTTGTTTCCAATTGCTTTCTCAAGTTATCCACCTGTACCGATGTCAGAATCTCCCTCAAGCTATTAGGCTTTTGAAAAAAGAGGACCAGGCTCTGATACCAATTGTTAGGATTCCCAAAGATACTGAGAGGGAGGGGTGAATCAGTATCTAACCGGTTAATAGATTTTCTGATCTTATTAAACAAATTGCATTCCAAAACAGTGTATCGGTAAACAAGAATTAATGCAGCAAAATAAGAACAATAACCACAACATAGAAAGCACACAATAACACAAGATTTTTAATGAGGAAACCCGGTGTGGGAAAATCCTCAGTGGGATTTGTGACCCACAATATTCACTCACTGGCCAATAAATGAATATTACTTACAATAGGGGCCTGCACATGCAGGAAGGCCAACTGCCTAAAGCTCACTTCTTAATTACAAAAAGGAAGTCTCACTGACTTACAAAATGGATTATACAAATCCAATATAATGTACTGCTTCAGTTCAGCATCTACTATGTCAGGTTCAGTATTGGTTTAAGCTCACACAATAACCATTAACCTTACTCCAAAATCTGCCTTAATATTCACATGTTCACATACTCCTTATACACAAATGATCTACAAGATCTCATACTTATATATGAGTCCTATTATAATTTGCCTTTTCGGCTTACAAAAAGATATTACAATTAAATACAAAATGCAATAAACAAAATCTTGTTGGCTGGGGTGTCGATAATCATCTTTGCCGCTGCCCGTAAACTATCTACCGGTGTAGAGTCTGTCAGTGTCGGTGCCTGCCGATGCCATAGGATTGCAAGGTTTCCATCAATGACAATACCTTCAATCACCTACAATTTCTCATTGGAGTGTGCATTTGCCAACATTCACCCTGACCTCATCAATCTCAAGAAACACCTGTCTTCTGCTTGGTTGAACAATGAGGAAGATATTCTTATTTGTAAATTTGAACCCAAAGTCAACATTACTATTTCTTCCATGTATTGAGTGCTATCTCCAGCCCCCTCAGAGAACCCCTTCTAGTTTAAAGCCTAGATAAATGGTCTTATCCCAAAGATCAATATTTTCTACTAGACCATCCTCCAAAACAAAATTTTGACTTTAGACAACCTGAAGGTCAGAGGTTTTATCTTCCCTAATAGGTGTGCTTTATGTCTTGAGGAGGAAGAGTCTATGGACCATTTGGAAATCCACTATTCTTTCACTATTTCAATTTGGGAAAGCTTTCTTAAGAATTTTTGTATGGAATGGGTGTTTCCTAACTGTATCCAAGATTTTTTCCATTCTTGGAGTTATCATTGGTCTAATCCCACTTTGAGATCTTTGTGGCAACTCTCACTCCCTCACATCTTGTGGGGGATTTGGAAAGAAAGAAACAACCGCATCTTCAGGGATACTTCTCTCACCCAGGCTGTTGTTTTTCAGAAAATTCAAAGGGCTATTGTGGAGAACATCAAGATCATTGGAGAACCATGCAATCTTGTCAATCCCATGGAAGCTCACATACTCAACTCCTGGAATCTAAAGAGTGTTGTTAGTTCTAATTCTAAACAAAGCAATAGACTTGAATCTAAATGGAACCCTCCCCCTCAAGGATGGCTCAAAATCAACTTTGACGGAGCTACCAAAGGAAATCTTAGACTAGCGGGATGTGGTGCAATTCTTAGAGATGAAAATGGCATTTGTAAGGAAATGGTTGATGTTCCTATAGGTTACAAAACTAACCACATGGTGGAAGCTATGACTTCTCTCCAAGGCATTCTCCTAGCTAAAAGGTGGAACTGTCCCTATCTATGGATTGAGGGGGACTCTAATAATATCATTAAATGCCTTAAAGGAATTTCTAAGCCCTCATGGACTATCAACAACATTATAAAGGCTGCTAGAGATCTCATTAACACCTTTGATAAATTTTTTATTTCCCACACTTATCATGAAGCAAATGGCCCCACTGACTGGGCAGCCAATGTGGCAGTCACTCATGACAACATGATTACCTAGAAGGGTGAGGAGGATCTCCTTAATGAAGCCAGATCGATCATTTTCATGGATCAATATAACTACACTCCAAAGATCATAAATGGATAATATAATGATTAATAGCATTGCTTGGAGGGCTATTACTACTTATCATTATGTCAATAACATTAATGACAAGATGAATGCCACCTTTTCCCACGCTTTCTAGGTCTTTGGAGTCGCTTCGAGAAATCTTTCCTGTAGCTTTCTGCAATTCTCAGTTTTCTGTTTTGAGTTACAAAACTATGGGAGGTAACAGGCATCGCTATGAGCCCAATAATTTTAAGGAGTGGAAACAAAAGGAGGAAATTTGGAGCATCTTGCAGAAGGGCGGGCTTACGAAGTATATGGAGAGATTCCATGGGAGGGATGCCAAAATCACTAATTTTTTCTGTAAAAATTGGAGGAAGGGCACCCTGAAGATGGGAGATCAAACTATCTCCATTAATGAAGACCTCATTACTCAGGTGATGGGTCTTTGTATGGAAAGAAGTAATTTCTACAGGGACAGAAAGCTTAGTAAGGAGGCCATCCAGCGATGCCTTGAAATGAAAAAGGAGAAGAAGCACCTAGTTAATCTTAGCAAGACCTACTACCCTCATAGGGCATTTGCTAAGCCTTGGAGGGAGGCTCTGTTTGCTATTATGTGATACATTACCTTGGATGGTAGATTCGCCAAAGTTTATGGCTATTATTTTATGCTTCTCAACCATTTCAGGTATGATGAAAAAGTTAGCATACCCTATTTCCTAATTTGTTCAATGAATGCTACTATTAAATCCCATAGAGAGAACCCTAAGGGAGATACAACCATGCATCAAGGTCTTATGGTTTTAATCTATGACCATTTAAAAGCTAACCAAATTGCCCGCCCCCAGCCTTCTATCTCTGATTTTGAGAAGGAAGGGTCGGATTCTGATTTTTCTATGGGTGATTGTTAGGATTGATGATATTTCTAAAGATACTAAGAGGGGGGTGAATCAGTATCTAACTGGTATACAAAATTTCTAACCTTATTATGTATTTTGCATTCCAAAACAGTGTATCGGTAAACAATAATTAATGTAGTAAATATGAACAATAAAGACAACATAGAAAGCACACCATAACACAATATTTTTAGCAAGGAAACCTTGTGTGGGATTTGTGACCCATAATATTCACTCACTGGCCAATGAATGGATATTACTTACAATGTGGTGCCTACACATGCAGGAAGGCCAACTGCCTAGAGCTCACTGCTCAAATACAAAAGGAAGTCTCACTGACTTACAAAATGGATTATGGAAATCCAATATAATGTACTGCTACAAAACAGAATCTGCTATGCCAGGTTCAATACCAGTTTAAGCTCATACAATAACCAAAAACCCTTATATAAAATCTACCTTAATATTCGCTTATCATGTTTATCCTATCCATCTTCTCACTCTCTCTCAAAATTATTTACAAGATCTCATACTTATATATAGGTCTATTACAATATGTCATGTCAGCTTACAAAAAGATATTACAATTAAATACAAAATAAAATAATCAAAATCATGTTGGTTGAGATGTCGTTAAACATTATTGTCGTTGCCAGTGAACTATCTGTCGATGCTAGTGTCGGTGCCTGCCGGTGATTTACTAGATGAATACCTTAAGGTCCACAAGGTTGCTATCAATGATAACACCTTCAATCACCTTTAACTACCATTAGAGTGTGCAATGCCAACAATCTCCCCCTTTGGCATTGATGGCAACACTCATGAGAAAAATCCAAAATTGTGTATCCAAAAATTGAAGTCCAAAAAACTTACCAAAACTGTGTGCTCCCCCTGAGTAGATGATCTCTTCTGGCAATCATTTTTCTTAATACTACTACTCCCCCTTTGACATCAATGACAAAGGTTGTCAAAATTGCCAAATGAGTGCAGTCTTCAACTTGAACAATGTAACTAGTTGGTTACAATCTGGAATAAGTCTGCTAAGACCAAGTTCAAACTCTAAGTAAACTTGTTGCTATCCTTCAAAGCTGCCTCTATTTTCTAAATAGTACCGGTGAGATGATGCATTTCCTCTTCTGGTGTCTTCTGTCCTTGAATTAGTTCCTCAGAGATCTCTTTCCTTAGAGAGATGAGGTTATCTAACTTTGGACTGAGTCTACATTTTAGCTCTTTGGCTTTTCCCTTTATTCTTTCCTTCTCTTTCTCTAACTTTTCCAGTTTTTCTTCAAATCCAGCAATTTCTTTATCAATATCAGCTATGTCATTAATCTCCTTTTGAACTTTTCTGATTTCCTTATCAATATCCACTATCAAAAGATTTGTCTTACAAGTGTCCTTGTATAGTTCCTTGAACTCCAAAATTGTTTTATTCAGTGTCGGTAATAGAGTGTCAATGTGTTCCGTGCACTTCTTTATTGTTTCTTCAAATAATTTTCCTCTTTCTTTTTCCATTTTCTCCTTAAATGTTTCTTCATTTATTTGATCTATAGTTAGTATATTGCCAATAATATATTTAGACAATGTGTCTAACCGACTCAAAGAATCCTTATTATCTACATTGTATCTGGGTGCAATTAACTTAAGAATGGGTATTGTGTCATCTATAGCCTTATAGGCCAATGCATTACAATTTGTAATTTTCTTTATTGAATCAAGAAGTACTTCAGTTACATTGGTTGGTCTAAATTCTATAATTGAAGTACCAGATGACTGCCCAACTACCTTCACAATCTCTATGCTGCCAGTGTGAGTAACCACTTTGCTTGTCTCGACCTCTGGTGGGCCAGTTTGTGTATGCATTTCCATTAGCAAAGGTTTAGGATTTTTAGTGGATGTCGGTGGCACTATCTCAGTGTGTACCTGTGAATGAACTTATTTCTTTGCTTGTGTATCTACTTGTTTCACAGTGTTATCTACCAGTATCACTGTCTGTTTCTCTACATCATCCACTACCGGTATCTTAGTTGTTGTCTCCGTTGGTTTCTCAAAGCTTGCATTAGTGTTATCAGTAACCATGCCACTAACCAAGGGATCAACTAAATGTTTAGTTTTTTCTGACCTCTCTGTTTGAGTCTCAATCCCAATCTCAATGTTTTCAGCCGGTTGCTCAGTAGCAACATCATTTTTCTTTTCCTCGATGCTTTCTTTATCAACTACAATATTAACCTCCTGAGTGTCAATGTTCATTGTGTACAAAATTTCAGACTCAGGGTTTGTGTCCTCATGTGGTGTTTCTGTTGGATTAACTGAAGGTGGTGGTAGGTTATCAGTCACTTTTATATTGGGTAGTCCACCTACCTTGCCTTTTCCCTTGTCTCGATCCATTTGATATACTTTAAAAGTTTTAGGTCTCTTTAGTTCTTGTTTTTCTTTCTCAACAAATAAAATGTCCCATTTATCAGATGTCTCTTCTGCAATTTCATTAACTCTGCTAGTCATTAGGCTTACATGTTGGTGTCCACTTGCAAAGACTATTTTGTTTGCTTCACTGATTAGTTCATCAATTTCTTCAATAGATTTTACTGGATGTATAGCAAGTAGTTTCTCTATTTTAGTTTTCTTATCAAGTTCCATAATTGCTAAACTTTTAGCATCTAACCGCCTATATAGATCACTAGGCTAATCATCTAAAACCTCTATTAACACTTTCTTGTAAATGTCTAGATGTAGGATGATGCTATTCTCTGCACTCTCTTTCTCTTCATTTGTGAATGTATCATACAACTTTCTTACATTGGATAAATTACCATCATCTGTTATCTCATTTAACAAGTTTTCCAGTGGTGGTATAACCTGTTATTGCTTTTTCTTTTTAGGTGTCAACTTCTTGATCGGTGGCCTAGCTACCTATTGCTTCTTCCTTGCCTTCTTTGGTGTAGGAGAGGGTACCGGTGAGGGTTTTCTCTTCCTATCTACTCTTTTGAATTCTTCACTTTCTGATGATGTGCCAACCGGTGAGAGATGAGCCTCCAGTTGTAATCCTTCAAGGTCACTCTCCTTGATACCAGTGATATTCATTATGTTTTCCTTTATTTCTTTCACTTGCTTGGTGGAACTCCTTATATATTTTTCTCTTTTCTTGCTCTGTTTTAGTGTCTGCACACTACTTTCTATTGTCTTAGCATTACCAAACACTTGTTGTTCTAGTTCTCTAGGGGCTTCAAGTAGGGCTTTGGCATATGTTTCAATTATGTTTACATCAACCTCATATCCCATCTTTGTCACCCATATAGTTCTAGGAAGAACTGCCTCCATCCATATCTCATCCTTCTTAATTACAAAATAAATTTCCTTCTCATACTTGTCTACAATGCTTTGTGGTAATCTTTCCCTTGTTTTCATTTTTGCTTTAAAGTCTTGAAAATACTTAGTGATATTGTTATCCTTATCTGTCCCCATACTGGTGAAGATATCTAACAATTGTTTCCCTACCAATATATCATAACCAAAGCCTTTCTTACCTATACCGGGAACCTCTTTTGTAAGATATAGCATTAAACATACAAGAAGATTGCCAAAATGGAAAGTACCTTTCTTGTCTCCTTTTATCTTCTTTAGATTATCAATAAACTCATCTTTCAACCACTCACATACATCTATTTTTGCATCACTGTTAACCATATCATATGCACTTTTAATACAAAGACTTGAAACTGAGTTCAGTCGGTTAGCATGTGTGGTTTTATATCCTAAGATCATGCTTATGAATCTAACATTTATGTCTTTTACATCATTAACTCTCAGGGATCTACTGTCATAGGTTGCACCTATTAGACTTATCACTGTGTTATTGGGAACCTTCTTAGTTTTATCTGGCCTGTTACTGGTGGAGGGTAAGCTAGTCACTACCCTAACTGCTTCCTTAGTGATTTTGTGAATGGAGTCTAGCCAAAAGAGTTCACCATGAACTCTGCTAAGCACAATCCTTACCATTTCCTTAGGAAATTCTTAGATGTCAAGGATTTCCACAAAACCTAGGGTTTGCATAACCTTATGTTTGGGTTTCACAATTCCACTTTAATCATAGATAACATTTTTATACATTTTCATTATTTCTTCGGAACCTAATTCCTCAATGTGGCAATGAATATATATTCTAGGGTCTTTTGCATATGCAACTCCTTTAGGGATTTTTGAAAAATCACCTAGGGTATCATCCTTTTTTGCTACATTGGGCATAATCTTGAAAATGGGCCTGGGGCATTTAACTACCTCTATAACAGTAGGGTTTGCAATAAATTCTGGAGTAGAGGAGGAAGCCATTGATAAATACCTTAATCTGCTTGATAGGTTTGGATGCTTGAATGAATTTGCTTCACTTCTTGCTATGGATGCCTTCACTTGGATTTTCGCACTCTTAGGAAGTTTGAATGCTCAGTGAATGAAAAAGAGGGAAAAGCACTGATTTATAATGTCTTTTCTTCCAACAACCACAAAAAAAATGCCTGTCGGTTAAGTGAAACTTAACACATCTGCCGGTAAAGAAGAAGTTCATCTTCTCACCATCAACCGAGGGTAACTTGCATCATTTTCAACTTGTTGCCATACCCCCAAAAGGTTTCTTTTCAGTTGGATGAAGAATCTCCTACTGGTGGAGTAATACTTTTTTCTACCGGTGAAGGAATAGTCTCATCAACATTCTAATCTCTCTTTCTAATCCATTGTTTTGAAAATTCTTTCTTTACCTCATCTACCTTCTCTTTGCCTTTCAAACTGGGTCCTTTATTATTTGTCAGTGATGCCTTACTTTTAAAATTTTTTGTGATATGTCCAATCTTGTTACAAGCATAACAAGTCACATTGTTATTCTGAATAGCCTTTCCATATCCTATACCGATGTGTTCTGCATTGATTAGATAAGTGCCCAGATATTCCACAAACATAACATCTTACATTCATTCTGCAATTTTCTAAATTATGACCAATTTTGTTGCATTTGGAATATTGATCGGTGGGTGCATTAATGTTCTTATTGGTATTTTGGATATGTTGATATGGTTTTGTCATTGATGTCAACACTTTTCAACACTTGTTAACACTTTTTAACACTTGTTAACACTTGTCAACCTTATCAGCACTTGGAGATCTTTGGTTTTGTCCACTAGCATGCCAGTGACTTATGCACAGTCACCGATATTTGGTTCACCGACAGGTTATATTGTTCACCGGCACTTGGAATGACTTGGAGACTACCTCGTCATGTCAAAGACATGATTTGATCACTTGGTTTTGGTGATTTGGTTATTGATCTAATCGGGTTGCATATTTGTTATTATCGGCAAATAGGTCCATGTTATGCACCGGCAAGCATATCTATTCTAGATCAGCACATCACGTTCTGGAGATGATTTGTTATTATTGTAAATGCATTGAGCCAACATGATGCATCACATATTGATTTATTTGTAATTGATTTTATTTTAATATTCTTTGTAATCCGACCTACTCATTTAGTCTTAGCTTTCGGTATAAATGTAAGATCTCATTTGTGAGATTGATATAGTATTGAAATGGGAATGTAAGTAAGTGTGAATATGCAAAAATAAGTAGATCTATACACGCAGACATCATTTGAAGATTGAAGGAAGGTTTTGAGAAGATAATCAGAGCTTAACAAGTACTGAATCCAACATATGAAGATGCTATATTGAGCAGTAGATTATCATTGGATTTAACCATCCAATTGTAGTCAGTGTGACTCCCATTTTGTGATTGAGCAGTGAGCTCTAGGCATCTGGTCATTCTGAATGTGCAGACTCCATATTGTACACACATACTATCTATAGTAGTATCATTTGATTGTGGGTAAGGCTTCCCACCGTGGTTTTTCCCCTTACAAGGAATTCCACATACAAATATTTGTGTTATGTGTTGTGGATGTTATTGTCTTTCTATTTCATGCATTAATCTTTACCAGTATTACAATTAACTGATAAAATTGTCTTACAGCATAAAGTTTGGTTTATCGGCATTAAGCATTAAGTTTTGGTTTGAATTTATTGGACAACTGATTCACCCCCCCCCATCTTAGTTGTCTCTGGGACCTAACAATTGGTATTAGAGCCTATTCCTCTATTTGTAGAAGTTTAACAACTTGAGGAGATCCAATGTCTTCTAACTATTTCAGGAAGGACAGTCCTAAACTTGATGGAACCAACTATGGCATATGGAAGATCAGGATGGAGACACATTTGAATTGCATTAGAAAGGACATATGGGATGTTACAAAGAATGGTTATACTGCTCCTACTCAAGGTCAACCTAATCCACCAAACTTGGCTAAAGATGAGGAAAATGATTGCAAAGCAAGAGAAGCACTTTTGAGCGCATTGTCAGATCAGCAAATCATGGGATTATCAGATAGATCTACTACTAAATCTATTTGGGACAAATTGGAAACATTGAATGAAGGAGATTCCATAGTCAAAATTCAAAACTTGAATGCTTCCGAGTCAGGTATGAAAATCTGAAAATGGAAGAAGATGAAAGAATTTCTTCTTTTATGGAAAGAGTAAATGAAATTGTTTTGGGTATACAATGTTGTGGAGGAACCTTAAGTGAAGATGATATTATTTCTAAAGTTATAAGAGATTTTCCACTAGCATATAAAATGAATTGAGAACAATGCTTAATGCATCAGTATCTAGAGACACTTTGGTTGGAAAAATTTCAGCTTTTGAACTTGAGGAATTTGGCCCTGTTGCTATTATTAAGACAGATTTAGCTTTCAAGGCATCATCATTTGGAGCATCATCATTATCATCTGAGAAATATGATTGGAAAGCCTTTTATGCAAGAGAAGTTGAAGAAATCAGAAAGGAGAATGAAGAACTAGAAGAGCTTGAAGCACTATTTGCAAGGAAAATGCCTAAGGTCCAGTTGGAAGTAAGTATGAAGGTAAAGAAACCTTTAAATGTTTCAACTGCAATAAAATTGCTCATATGGCTTCTAGGTGTCCCAATAGACATGCAAGATTAAGAGAAGAAGCTAAAAGAACATATAAGCCTAACCCTGATTATCAAAGATACAAGTTTAAGAAGAATACAGACAAATCTTGTTATTATGTTGATGAAGGAGTTACTGATGATTTTGATGAGGATCCGGTAGACAATGGATGGGATTTTGTTGCTATAACAGAAGATCAACCGACACCTATTGTTCAACCAGTAGGGCAGGCCCTGGTAGCTAAAATTGAAGATAAGGATGAATGGATTATTGATTCCAGATGTTCACATCACATGACTGGTGATAAGAGTAAATTATTAACCTTTCAGGATTACAATGGAGGTCTAGTAAGATTTGGAGATGATAAAGCTTGTTTGATCAAAGGAAAAAGAACTATATCTTTTGATGGTAAGCACAATACTGATAATGTTTACTATGTTGAAGGTTTGAAGCATAATCTTTTGAGTGTTGGTCAATTAGTTGAGAAAGGATTTCAGTTACAATTCAAGAATGGTAAATGCAAAATCTTAAACAAAATTGGTTTAGAAATTGCAACCGGTAATCAGACTAGAGGTAATATCTTTCATTTAAATAACAATGAGAAAGCATGTTTGATTGCACATATTGATGAAAGCTAGTTATGGCATAAGAGACTTTGTCATGTAAATTTTGATTGCATTGTGAAAATCAGTACAACTAAGGCAGTAAGAGATTTACCTAAGATTGTTAAACCTCACAATCCGGTATGTAAGGAATGTCAATTTTGAAAGCAAGTTAGAGCATCTTTCAAGAGTATTCCAGATAAATCTAACAATGTTCTTGATTTAATTCATACTAATTTATGTGGTCCAATAAGAACTAGAAGTATACAAGGAGATAGGCATTTCATGCTAATCATTGATGACTATTCTAGAATGTGTTAGGTTACTTTTCTCAAGGAGAAATCTGAAGCATTTGGGAGATTCAAAATATTCAAGGTGATGGTAGAGAATGAAACCGGTAAGAAAATCAAATGTTTGAGATCAGATCAAGGAGGTGAATTCACATCTAAGGAATTTAATACATTCTGTGAAGTGAATGGGATCATAAGACAGTTATCAGCACCCCGGACACCCCAGCAAAATGGAGTTGTGTAAAGGAAAAACATAACTATTTTGGATGTAGCTAGAAGTATGATATTAGAAGAAAATCTACCTCATATATATTGGAGAAAAGCAGTCAATACAATAGTTCATACATTCAACAGAGTTCACATCAAAGGTGAAACCGGTAAGACCCCTCATGAACTATGGTTTGGTAATACTCCTACTCTTAAATATTTTAGAATATTTGGAAGTAAATGATATATTAGAAGAGATGAGTATATTGGAAAATTTGATCCTAGAAGTGATGAAGGAATATTTCTTGGTTATTCATCTAAGAGCAAGGCATATAGATGTTTTAACAAGAGATTGTAGAAAATTGTTGAGAGTGCAAATGTGAAGATTGATGAACAGTTTAGAGGAAATTCAAGGTACATGGACTCTGAACCGGCAACAGAGATAATCACAAATGAACCTACTATGAGTACACCAGTACAAAATGTTGATCCAGTTACACTGACATCATCTGAGGATTCAACAGTCACTGAAGTGTTGGATATGACAGCATTTGATGAACCAGTATGTTGATATGATGATAATGTATGTTGTCATTGATGTCAATAAGTGTAAGTGAACTAGTATGTAGATTGAAGAGATGTAGTGAACCAGTGTTGGGGTTTCACTAAGTGTGACTACTGGTTGATAATCTCAGCTCTATGGTTATCGGTTTTATGATCCAGCTTGTGCGATGCAACCGATGATACTTTGTCATGAGTTAGCTAAGAGATGTGAATGAGATCGAGGTGCCACATCATCCTTGTGTGCATAAAGGATTGAGGTATGAGGAGATCGACCGTGTTTGAAGTCTACCTTGGGAATGATCATTCTTCTTAGTGGAATAAGAAGAAAGCGTGATGGGTTACTGATTCCCATGTGTGGTGAAGAATGAATGATGCATATTGTCTTGTGATCTATTTGAAATTGTAATACTCTATGCAATGTGTTTGGATGGTCAGGATTGGACTGCCTGTGTTGTAAACCTAAGATGCTTAGGGTTTATGCTACCAACCTATCTATTGTCTATAAGGTCAATGATGTTCGTTATTGTAAGGTTTTTGGCAAATGTTGTGTGTGTGTATATCTGAGTGATGAGATACTTGATACTTGCTAGCCCAGTAAGAGGGAAACTACAGAGTGTGATTGCAGAGTAGAGGATATGAAAAGGATCTTCCTTGGCATGTAGTGTTGTTATCAAATTAGAAGTTTTACCTGTTGTCTTCTAACCATTTAAACAATTGGAAAATCCCTTTATTGGGCAGCTTTAATAGGCTTATTGTAAAACCTGTAACCAGGTGACTCAAGATCATTGAGTTCTTCAAATCCTCTAGCGAGGTAACCTTTAACAGGGTATATAGCCATCCCTTAACTGGGTGATCTCTAACAGGATCGGTTCCTAGTGAAATCTTATTGTAAAGTCTTTAAACAAAATAGGCTCCTAACAGGGTGAGCTTCAAAAGAGTTCAAAAGAAGCTTGTGGGTATTCAGTCCCACCGTGGTTTTTCCCATTTGGGTTTCCATGTGAAAAATCTGTGTGTTATGTGTTATGCATTTTTCATGTGATGTTTATGAAGTATTTGGTTGAAAGATTATGCATGCAGAGTTAATAGGTTATGGAATTACTAGTATACCACATGCATATGTTTATGGGTGAAATTGATGTCAAGTATTGATCATATTTGAAGTGTTCAAACTTATCAGTTTATGGTGTCTGGTGTCTTACTGTGTTTAACCAGTATTCCCATGGTTAAGTTTAGTAATGGTGATAACCAATTGGTATTGCTTTAGGTAGATAAGTTGTTGGGAGAGTTTTTATCTATACTGATTCATCCCTCCCTCTCAGTACCAGTTGGGGTATCTATTGTTCATCATTATTATTCAATTGGTATCAGAGCAACTCCAGGTCCTCGATAATATAAGCTTAACCACTTGAGGTAAAAGATCCTAAGTTCAATAGAGATAACTTTAAGATATGGAAGGACAGAATGAAGATTTACATCAAGAGTATGGGTGCTCAACACTGGAGCTATGTTGAGAATGCCTATGTTACTCCCTTGGCACTCTGACTGATGATCAGAAGAGAGAGATCCAGGAAAATGGGCAAGTCATGGAAGCCCTTATCAGCAGCTTGTCAGATATTGAGTTTATTAATGTACAAGACAAGGACACACCTAAGGATGTATGGGATGCACTGGAAAACATCTAAGGTGGTGATGAGCATGTAAAGAAAGCTAAGGAAGAAAGCCTTAGAGGTAAATTTTAGGATATGAGGATGGTTGAAGGTGAAACCATTCAGTAGTATGGTATTAGGATTAAGACTGTGGTTGGAGATATCAAAAGCACTAGTGGAACTATTGATGATACCACTGTTGTTAGTAAAGTTCTTAGATCATTGCTACCAATCTATGCAATTAGAGTTGCTGCTATCTAGGAACTAAAGTCTATTGATAAAACCAAGGTATCCTTAGATTCTATCATTGCAAAGTTAACTGCATATGAGTTGAATAGCTATGATGTTAGTGTTCAGAAGACTGAGTCAGCCTTTAAAGCATCTACTATACCATCTAGAAAAGGAAAAGAAACTAGTACCAGTTATGAGTCCAAACA
The DNA here is from genome assembly GCF_030272615.1 of Cryptomeria japonica. Taxonomy (NCBI): domain Eukaryota; kingdom Viridiplantae; phylum Streptophyta; class Pinopsida; order Cupressales; family Cupressaceae; genus Cryptomeria; species Cryptomeria japonica. The sequence continues at coordinate 185,982,971 of NC_081410.1, forward strand.
ATGCAAAGATATGGATGATGAAGAGATTCTAATGGAGTTTGAAGCTCTTCTTTCTAAAAGACTTCCAAAGGGAACTAGAAATATAGAGGTAAACTTCCTTTGAAATGTTTTTCCAGCAACAAGATAGGACATATAGCTGTTAATTGTCCTAACAATGACAATAAGGATAAACCGGAGAGGTTTAGAAAATATAAAGGAGGAAACAAAATATATTGTCTAGTTGTTGTGGATGAAGGTGTCACTAATGAAGAAAATGAAGACATAGTGTTTGTAGCAGTAAAGGAAGAAGTGTCAAACAAGAAAGCTCTTGTCTCCTGCATTGACAACTCCAATGAGTGGATAATTGATAGTGGTTGTTCTCACCACATGACTGGTGACCAGAGAAAGTTTCTATCTCTGGAGGAATATGATGGAGGTGTTATCAGATTTGGCAACGATGCACCATGCTTGGTGAAAGGTAAAGGATCCATCTCACTGAATGGAAAGAGCAGTGCAGATGATGTCTACTGGGTAGAAGGTCTTAAGCATAACCTATTGAGTCTTGCTCAACTGAATGACAAAGGACTAATTTTAGAATTCGAAGGTGGAATTTGCAGAATAATTGGGAAGACTGGTGAAGTTATTGCAATTGGTAAGCAAACCAGAGGTAACCTATTTCAGTTGAATGCCAAGATAAGTCGGTGTCTAATGGCTAAGTTTGATGATAGTTGGATATGGCATAGGAGACTCTATCATATGAACTTTTACAACATTGTTAAATCCAGAAAGATCAAGGCAGTAAGAGGATTACCTTTGCTGAACAAACCAGAGAATTCTTTGTGCAGAGAATGTCAACTTGGGAAGATGTCTTCCTCAACTTTTAAAGGTAAGTATTTTTCAGCAGAAAATTTACTTGATCTTGTGCATACTGATTTGTGTGGTCCTATGAAAACTAGAAGTATTCAGGGAGATAGGTATTTTATGATTCTTACTGATGATTGCTCAAGAATGATGTGGGTCACATTCTTGAAAGACAAGTCTGAAGCATTTGGAAAATTCAAAGCTTTTAGAGCATTAGTAGAGAAAGAAAGTGGTAGAAAGATAAAATGCCTGAGAACTGATCAAGGAGGAGATTTCACTTCTGATGAATTCAACAATACTATGAAGATAATGGTATCAAGAGGCAGTTGTCTACCCCAAGGATACCTCAATAGAATGGCATAACAAAAAGAAATAACAGGACTGTAGTTGAAGCGACTAGAACAATGTTGATCCAAGGAAACATTGCTCACACTTTTTGGAGAGAAGCAGTGAGCACTACAGTCTACACTATGAACTAGGTACTCATCAAGAAAAGTAAAGATAAAACCCCTTATGAGTATTCGACCAAGAAAATCCCCACTATGAGTTACTTTAAAGTGTTTGGTAGTAAGTGCTATATCAAGAGAGGTGAGCATTTGAGAAAATTTGATGTTAAATGTGATGAAGGAATATTTCTGGGATATTCCACTAAGAGCAAAGCTCTCAAGTGCTACAACAATAGAACATAAAAGATAGTTGAAAGTATCAATGTCAGGGTTGATGAATCCCCTGAGGAACCTGAGGAAACATGCATCAAAGAAGTGGAAGATGAACTAGGAATAGCCTTTTGGGAACCAGTTAAGAAAGAAACTTGTAAAGATCTCAGTGTTCCTGTATCGGTAAAAGCTGCAATGAGAGAAGAAGAAGAAAAGCTAGCAGACCAGGATAAAATCATTCCTAGATATGTGAAGCTGCATCATGGTCTGAAGAAAATCATAGGAGATAAATATGCAAGGATACTCACAATAAGAAAAGTGAAAGAAAACTTTTGCATGATTTCTGAATTTGAACCCAAGACTTCAAGAGAAGCTCTTACAGATGAAGACTAGATTAAAGCAATGGAAGAAGAGCTAGACTAGATAGAAAAGAATGCGACATGGTCTTTGGTGCCAAAAATGGAACATAAAAATGTCATAGGTACCAAATGGGTCTTCAAGAATAAGTTGAATGAAGAAGGCACAGTTGTAAGGAACAAGGCTAGGCTTGTATGTAAGGGATATGCTCAGGAGGAAGGAGAAGACTATGGAGAAAATTTTTCTCCTATGGCTAGACTAGAAGGTGTTTGAATGCTACTTGCATTTGCAACATTTAAGGGATTTAAGGTTTATTAGATGGATGTGAAATTTTCTTTTCTAAATGGAATCCTAGAAGAGGAAGTGTATATAGAGCAACTAGAAGGGTTTGCCTTATCAGAAGATAGTGACATGGTGTGTAGATTACACAAAGACTTGTATGGACTAAAATAGGTACCTAGAGCATGGTATGAAAGACTACACTCTCATCTTGTGAAGATTGGATTTTAGAGAACAAGTGAAGATAGAAACATCTACTTGAAATCAAAAGGTGATCAGATTCTGATTTGTGAAGTGTTTGTGGATGACATAATCTTTGGAGGAGATGATAAAATGAGTCATGCGTTTGCAGATGAAATGAAGAAAGAGTTTGAGATGTCAGTTCTTCATTGGTTTACAGATTCAATAAATGAAAGAGGGTATCTTTATTACCTAGTCAAATTATGTCAAAGAAGTATTGAAGACTTTTGGCATGGAGGAAAGCAAACCGGTTGGTACACTGATGGTTACTGGCTGTAAACTGACCAAGGAAGATGATTCAGAACTGGTCAATGAAAAGTACCAGTCAATAATTAGTAAGTTGCACTGTGCGGTGCATAGCAAACCTGATATTGCTCATGAAGTGGGCATAGTAGCTCATTTTCAAAAATGTCCAAGAGAATCCCACTTGGTAGCTGTCAAAAGGATTCTTAGATATCTGAAAGGAAAAGTTGATTATGGATTGTGGTATCCATATAATGATGACTATAATCTCAAGGTATATACTGATGCTGATTGGGGAGGAAATGTGGATGACCAGAAAAGCACAACCGGTGGAGCGTTCTTTCTCAGTGGAAGATTAGTATCATGGACAAGTAAGAAGCAAAGTTGTCCTTCTCAGTCTACAACTGAAGCAGAATATGTGGCAGCATTTATGAACTGCACTCAAGCAATTTGGATGAGGCTTGTATTGGAAGGTTTCAAGGTACTTATATCTGAACCGGTGAATATATTTTGTGATAATACAAGTGCAATAAATATTTCCAAGAATTCGGTATTGCATGCTAGAACTAAACATATTGAGCTTAAATATCACTTTTTGAGAGAAAAAGTTCAGAATAAGGAGGTTGTACTACAACATGTTTCCAATAAGGAGCAACTAGCAGACATATTCACTAAGCCCTTATAGAAGATGACATTTACCTATTTGAGAGGTGAATTAGGGGTTCTGCCCCTTCATGAAATCAATTAAAGATGTGTGCTCCACATCAGTCAAGTACTACAGTGTCAAATATTTCCGGATTGATGTGTTGAAGGATGCTACTCCTTAGGGGGAGCAACATAGTATATTTTGGAAGCTTATGCCTCCACTTTGGCATTGTCGTCAAAGGGGGAGAAGATATCTAATGATGAAGATACACTAGTTTATGATGTTTTCAATAAGAAATGCTACACTAAGTATTCCATCAATACCAAAGGGGGAGATTGTTGTATATTATAGCATTTGATGAACCAGTATGTTGATATGATGATAATGTATGTTGTCATTGATGTCAATAAGTGTAAGTGAATGGTTATGCAAATTGAAGAGATGTAGTGAACTAGTGTCGAGATTTCACTAAGTGTGACTACCGATTGATAATCTCAGCTCTATGGTTATCAGTTGTGTGATCTAGCTTGTCCGATGCAACCGATGATACTCTATGATGAGTTAGCTAAGAGATGTGAATGAGATTGAGGTGCCACATCATCCTTGTGCGCGTAAAGGATTGAGGTATGAGGAGATCGACCATGTTTGAAGTCAACCTCGGGAATGATCATTCTTCTTAGTGGAATAAGAAGAAATCATGATGGGTTACTGATTCCCATGTGCGGTGAAGAATGAATGATGCAGATTGTCTTGTGATCTGTTTGAAATTGTAATACTCTATGCAATGTGTTTGGATGGTCAGGATTGTATTGCTTGTGTTGTAAACCTAAGATGCTTAGGGTTTAGGGTTTATGCTACTGACCTATCTATTGTCTCTAAGGTCGATGATGTTGGTTATTGTAAAGTTCTTGGAGAGTGTTGTGTGTGTATGTATCCGAGTGATGAGATACTTGATACTTGAGAGACCAGTAAGAGGGAAACTGCAAAGTGTGATTGCAGAGTAGAGGATATGAAAAGGATCTGCCTTGGCATGTAGTGCTATTACCATATCAAAAGTTTTACCTCTTGTCTTCTAACCATTTCAATAGTTGGAAAATCCCTTTATTAGGTAGCTTTAGTAGGCTTATTGTAAAACCTGTAACCAAGTGACTCAAGATCATTGAGTTCTTCAAATCCTCTAGCAAGGTAACCTTTAATAGGGTATATAGCCATCGCTTAACTAGGTGATCTCTAACAGGATCGGTTCCTAGCAGAACCTTATTGTAAAGTCCTTAAATGGACTAGGATCCTAGCAGAGCGAGCTTCAAAAGAGTTCAAAACAAGCTTGTGGGTATTCATTCCCATCATGGTTTTTTCCCATTTGGGTTTCCACGTGAAAAATCTGTGTGTTATGTGTTATGCATTTTTCATGTGATGTTTATGAAGTATTTGGTTGAAAGATTATGCATGCAGAGTTAATAGGTTATGGAATTACTAGTAAAACCCATGCATATGATTATGGGTGAAATTGATGTCAAGTATTAATTGTATTTGAAGTGTTCAAACTTATCAATTTATGGTGTCTGGTGTCTTACTGTGTTTAACCGGTATTCCCATGGTTAAGTTCAGTAATGGTGATAACCAGTTGGTATTGCTTTAGATAGATAAGTTGTTGGGAGAGTTTTTATTTGTATTGATTCACCCCCACCTCTCAGTACCAGTTAGGGTATCTGTTGTTCATCATTATTCTTCATGAAGAACAATAGCAAGTAAAAACACCCTGGTATGTAAGATTGAATCACACTGAAGATCAGATAATTGGAAATAAATTTCAAGGAGCTATGACTAGAGGAAGATTAGCAAATGAAGAGGTATGTCTTATTTCTCAAATCAAACCTACAACTATTAATGAGGCATGTGAAGATAAATATTGGATTAAAGCTATGGAATGTGAATTGGAACAAATTGAAAGGAATAACACTTGTTCATTAGTTCCCTGACCTAAAGACAAAAATGTAATTGGAACTAAATGGGTTTTCAGAAATAAACTTAATGAAGATGGCAAGGTAATCAGAAACAAAGCAATATTAGTGTGTAAGCGATATTCACAGAAAGAAGGAATTGATTACAATGAAACCTTTGCACCGGTAGCTGGAAAGGAGGCAGTCAAACTATTATTGGCTTTTGTAGCTCACAAAAACTATAAAGTATATCAAATGGATGTTAAATATGCATTTCTGAATTTAGATCTTGAAGAAAAAGTTTACATTGAACAACCTGATGGATTTTCTTTGACAGATGACAAAGATATGGTTTGCAGGTTAAGGAAAGCTTTTTATGGACTAAAGCAAGCTCCTAGAGCTTGGTATGCTAGATTGGACGAATATCTTTTGAATCTTGGATACACTAAAGGTAATGCTAATAGAAATCTATACTACAAACTGACTAATGATGACATCTTGGTTATTGAAGTTTTTATTGATGATATAATCTTTGGAGGAGAAGATGGATTGTGTAAAGACTTTTCTAATAAAATGCAGCAAGAATTTGAAATGTTTATGATTGGGGAGATAAAATTATTTTTAGGATTGCAAATTTCACAGACTGATAAAGGTATATTCTTATGTCAATCCAAGTACTTGAAGGAATTACTAAAGAAATTTGGTATGGAAAACTCTAAACCGGTAAGCACACCTATGACTACAACTGATAAATTATCTGTGAAGGATGAATCAACACATGTTAATCCGACTAGATACAATTCTATGATAGGAGGTTTACTGTATTTGACACAAACAAGACCTGATATTATGAATGCAGTATGTATTGTCTCAAGATTTCAGAGTAATCCTAAAGAAAATCATGAATCAGTAGTAAAAAGGATTTTTCGGTACCTACAAGGCACTAAAAATCTTGGTTTATGGTATCCTAGAGATGAAAATTTTGATTTATGTGCATACATAGATGTTAATTGGGCAAGAGATGTAGATAAAAGAAAAAGCACCACCGACGGAGCATTTTTTCTTTATAGCAGACTAATTTCATGGTTGAGCAAGAAACAGAGTTGTACATCACTATCAACAGCAGAATCAGAATATGTTGCAACAACAACTAATTGTACATAGGTATTATAGATTAAACAAATGTTGAAGGGAATAAAGGTAAAATGCAAGGAACCTATAACTACTTACTGTGATAATATGGTAGCAATTGATATATCTAAGAATCCGGTATTACACTCAAAGACTAAACATGTTTCTATCAAATTCAATTTTCTGAAAGAGAATGTTGAAGCAAAAGAAGTGAAATTGGTTTATGTGAATACTAAAGAGCAGATTGCAAATATCTTTACTAAGCCTTTGTCTAAGGACACTTTTAAATATCTTAGAGAGAAGCTTGGAGTTATACCCCCATCGGTAGAGACTTAGATAGTTGATGTTTGTCATCAACCGATAGAATTAACAGAGAAATCTTTTATTCCATCTTTGATGAGGAGAGCTACTTCTCAGGGGGAGTAGTTGGTAATTTGTAATGAGTTGGTATTTTGTATTTGAATATGGTTTTTGTTTTGCTTTGGCATTTGATGTCAAAGGGGGAGAGATATTATAGAACAACACATTATCTTTTGGGAGAGACATTATGTGTTTTGATTTCTGGTTAATAATCTCCTTAGGAGATTGTTGGTTTTTGGTTTTTGGCATTTCTATTTTGGCACTTTGATGGTTTTTCCATCTTGTGTTGTCATAAATGCCAAAGGGGGAGATTGTTGGTATTTTGGGTATGTTGATATGGTTTTGTTATTGATGTCAACACTTGTCAACACTTGTTAACACTTGTCAACCTTATCAGCACTTGGAGATCTTTGGTTTTGTCCACCGACATGTCAGTGACTTATGCAAAGTCATTGGTATTTGGTTCACTAGTAGGTTATATTGTTCACCGACACTTGGAATAACTTGGAGACTAGTAGGTTAATGATCTAATCGGGTTTGCATATTTATTGTTACCGACAAATAGGTCCATGTTATTCACCGGCAAGCATATCTATTCCATATCAACACGACACATTATGGAGATGATTTGTTATTATTGTAAATGCATTGAGCTGACATGATGCATCGCATATTGATTTATTTGTCATTGATTTTATTGTTATATTCTTTGTAAGATGGCCTACTCATTTGGTCTTAGCTTTTGGTATAAATGTAAGCTCTCATTTGTGAGATTTATACAGGATTGAAATAGGAATGTAAGTAAGTGCGAATATGCAAAAATAAGTAGAGCTATACACATAGACATCATTTGAATATTGAAGGAAGGTTTTGAGAAGATAATCAGAGCTTAACTGATACTGAATCTAGCATATGGAGATGCTATATTGAGTAGTACATTATCATTGGATTTAACCATCCAATTGTAGTCAGTGTGACTCCCATTTTGTGATTGAGTAGTGAGCTCTGGGAAGCTGGGCTTTTTGCATGTGCAGACTCCATATTGTACACACATACTATCTACAGTAGTATCATTTGATTGTGGGTAAGGCTTCCCACTGTGGTTTTTCCCCTTACAGGGTTTCCACGTACAAATATTTGTGTTATGTGTTGTGGATGTTATTGTCTTTTTGTTTCATGCATTAATCTTTACTGGTACTACAATTAACTGATAAAATTGTCTACCGGCATAAAGTTTGGTTTACCAACATTAAACATTAAACATTAAGTTTTGGTTAAGTTAATTTTGGTTTGAATTTTTTGGATAACTAATTCACCCCCCCCCCCTCTCAGTTGTCTCTGGGACCTAACAAGCATAACAAGTCACATTGTTCTTCTGAATAGCCTTTCCATATTCTATACTGGTATGTGTTCTGCATTGATTAGATAAGTGCCCAAATCTTCCACAAACATAACATCTTACATTCATTCTGTAGTTTTCTGAATTATGACCAATTTTGTTGCATTTGGAACATTGACCAGTGGGTGCATTAATGTTGTGATTGTTTTTAGGTCTACACTGATTTGCTCTATGACCATACTTGTTATAGTTAAAGCATTTTCCATTAAATTTGTAAGCATTAGGTTGTCTTACCAATTTACTGTGATCATGATTGTTTGCAGTACCGAAGCTTTCACCAACTTCAAAACCAAGTCCATTAGTATCTCCATTAGGTCTCTCACTTTTCAGCATATCATCAAGTTCTTCTGAACTTTTCTTAAATTTCTCTTTGTGTTGATTACCAGTAGCCAACTCATTTTCCAAAATTCCTTTCTATCACATAAGTTCAATTTTATCATGTTCCATGTGAATCAAATCTGTCTTTAACATATCATTTTCATGACTGAGTCTTATATTTTCATTTCCAACATCATTAAGTCTCCTGGTCAAGTCATCTTCATTCTTCTTTTTGTCTTCAATGTCTTTACAAAACCTCATAGTACTTTTTTCTTGCCTCAATTTGTTCACAAGATCATTAAGAGTTTATTTTTCATCATTATCACTTTGCATCTTCTCATGAAGTCATTTTCTCTTGTTTCTAGCAATAGTGAGATTTTCCTGAAGTCCTTGAATGAATTCCTGTGCACTCCTTAGATCATCTTCAAGTTTGATATTTTTCAACTTTTCTGCATCAAAGTCTGCAAGAGCTGCTTCCAATTGCTTTCTCAAATTTTCCATCTGTACCAGTGTCAGGATCTCCCTCAAGCTGTTAGGCTTTTGAAAATAGAGAACCAGGTTGTGATACCAATTGTTAGGATTGATGATAGTCCTAAAGATACTGAGAGGGGGGGTGAATTAGTATCTAACTAGTATACAAAATTTTTGTCCTTATTATGTATTTTGCATTCCAAAATAGTGTACCGGTAAACAAGAATTAATGTAGTAAATATGAACAATAAAGACAACATAGAAAGCACACCATAACACAATATTTTAGGTGAGGAAACCTAGTATGGGAAAAACCTCGGTGGGATTTGTGCCCCACAATATTCACTCTCTGGCCAATGAATGGATATTACTTACAATGTGGTGCCTGCACATGCAGGAAGGCCAACTGTCGAGAGATCACTACTCAAATACAAAAGGAAGTCTCACTGACTTACAAAATGGATTATGGAAATCCAATATAATGTACTGCTCCAAAACAACATCTTCTATGCCAGGTTCAGTACCAGTTTAAGCTCATAGAATAACCAAAAACCCTTATACAAAATCTGCCTTAATATTCGCTTATCATGTTCATCCTATCCATCTTCTCACTCTCTCTCAAAATGATTTACAAGATCTCATACTTATATATGAGTCTATTACAATATGCCATGTCAGTTTACAAAAAGATATTATAATTAAATACAAAATACAATAATCAAAATCCTGTCGGTAAACATTATTGTCGATATCGGTGAACTGTCTGTCGGTGTCGGTGCCGATGTCTGTCAGTGATTTACCAGATGAATACCTTAAGTTCCACAAGGTTTCCATAAATGACAACACCTTCAATCACCTTTAACTACCATTAGAGTGTCCAATGCCAATAGTGGTGACTCTATAAGTGATTTGAAAAGTGAGATAGAGGAGAGTTTGGAAGACTCTAAAGCTAAACTTGGTAAGAAAAGAAAACAGGCAAGCATTAAGCCGTCCTCTTCTAAGGGAAAGAAAAAAAGAAAAGAGAAGGTCTTCTAGATTCACTCCTCCTTGAAGGAAGAGGTCTCTGAGGACTCTAAGAAGGATGATTCTTCATCCCCTTGGAAAAAGAAAACTAAAACTTTCATTAAGAAAAGGAATAAACCGAAAAGGTAGGGCAATTATGAGTTGGAATTGAAGGATAAAGTGCAGAGAAAGGATCCTAACATCGACAAAAAAGTGGAGGAGGAGATTATGGGGGAAGGTTTCAACTAGAGTGTTGGTGGAAATGCCGAACAGATCGCTGGTAGAGATGTTCCCAATACTGAACAGGCCAATGCTGGTGAGAAAATCCCTCCTTAAAATCCTCCTACCAAGGGTTTGAAAGGGTTTGTGGATGCCCTCGACTGGCTAATTAAAAGTCACAAGAAAGCTGTGGAGGATAATAAGAAGCTGAGCCACAGGGTTCAAATTCTGTAGACAATCAGTATTGGTGAAGGTAAATCCATGGTTGAATATGTTGATGACTTGGGTAAAACTGTTGCCAAAGATGAAGAGATTAGGGATGCCTTCAACCCAAGGTTTGCACAAGTGGAGAAGTCCCTGGAAGAGATAAAAACCAATGACAATGCTACTGACCAAAGAATGGCAGATACTGACAACAAACTCAACAAAATTGAAACCTGCCTCAGAAGCATTACTGAACAAAGCCATAACATTCTGAAGGCCTCAGCTGACAACACCAAAATTCTTATCAGGAAGCTGGAGTATGAGAAGGATTCCCTAGAGTTGGAACCTAACATGGAAGGTATGGGAGAGGTGCAAGGACCTAGAATAAGGACCAAAGGCAAGAAGAAGGAGAAAAAGTCAAACAAGGAAATTGAAGAACTCAAAGTTGCTTCGACAAACTATAACCTGTTGGTCATTAAGGTGGCTAATCTTCTTAAGTCTTTGTAGTTGTTGTTAGTTTTTTACATCTTTAATCTAGTTTTAATTGCTTTATTGTTCCTTTCTTTTGTTGTCCATTTGGTTTATTGGCCTTCTTGCTAGTCTTTTGTATGTTGTTTCATTGTTGGTCTTGTTTCTCTATGCTGAACTATCTTATGCTCCTTTGTTAAAGGTTTTGGGTCCTTAAAACCTATTTTTCATATTAATCAGAACACTTGATCTATAAATGGAAGTGGGAAATGATCCTTCTTATTAGCAATGTTGAGCTCCCTATAGTTGACACAAACTGTCCATTTCCCTCCTTTCTTTGGAACTATAACTAGAGGAGAAACCCATTGACTGTCTGAAATAGGGTAAATGAATCCTACATGAAGCAACTTTTGTAGTTCCTCTTTAACTATTTCCCTTAAAGAGGGATTAATCCTTCACTGAGCCTGTCTAATTGGTTTACAATCTTCTCTGATATAAATTCCATGGGTACACAATGTAGGATTTAATCCTTTCATGCCCTGATAATCCCATGCAAAATCTTTTTGTTGGGCTTTGAGTAATTTTGTTAATGGCAATCTTTGATCTACTACTAATTGACTATTGATATTCAAATTTCTTCCTGCAGCAACTTATATTTGAATTACTGACTTGACATTAGATATTTCAGACAGACAAGAGGTTTGAATCTCCTATGGCACTAATACATTTGGACTAGATTTCCGACTGAGGTTTCTGATGGAGAAGGTATATTGTGGCCAAATTTGATTTTTTTTTGAAAAAATGCCCGCATTCGTCGTAATTCCGACAAGAATTTCCCATTTGGTTTCGACAAAGAAGGCATTAGCAATGAGAATTTTCTTTTTTTCAAAAAAGTGCTCAAGTTCGTCATAAATCCGACAACAACGGTCATTACTTAAAAAAAAGAAGAGGGGAATTCATTTGTGCATTGCAATCCCACGTAGGCGTTCATGGCGACTTCAACCCCCAAGAACATCAAACCCATGTTGAAGGCATTTGTTGCATTGCTTACAATCCCGCATAGGAGGTAGATTCAAATTGCCCTAGTTTTTAATTTCATGTTGCAAAAAATATACATGTGGTGGTTAATTGCCCTAGTTTAATCTCGTAAAACCATAGAACTGTGATTGAGGAGTGAGCGTTCAATTTTGTAGCAGCAATCCCTTCCTCCCATATACGTGCATGTTGATTGTTCACATGAGATCACATCTCTTTGTGGCATCATATCAAGAAATTCATGAGCCATGTCCATGTTTCCACATTTTGCATTCATGTCAAGTAGGGCATTTGCAAGTACAACACCTAACAAAATTCCTCTATCCGTTATGCTTTGATGGATGTCCATACCCTGTTCCAAAGCTCCCATTTTTGCACAGGCAGGGAGGATGCTAGCAAAGGTTGTGGAATTTGGCTTTATGCCTTCCAATTTCATTTGCTTGAAAGTGTCTAAAGATTTTTCGACAAATCCATTTGGTGCATATCCAGCAATCGTTGCAGTCCACGAGACAACATTTCTTTCAGGCATTCTATCAAATAGTTCACATGCCTTGCCTATGCTTCCACATTTTACATACATGTCTACCAAGGCATTTGCAACTACAACATCTGACAAAATTCCTCTATCCTTTATTCTTTGATGAATGTCCATACCCTGTTCCAAATCTCCCATTTTGGCACAGGTAGGGAGGATAGTAGCAATGGTCGTGGAATTTGGCTTTGCAGCTGTCGATTGCATTTTCTTGAAAGTTTCTAAAGCCTTCTCAACAAACCCATTTTGTGCATATTCAGTAATCATTTCAGTCCAGGAAACCACATTTGTTTGAGGCAATCCATCAAACAGTTCTCATGCCTTGTCTATGCTTCCACATTTTGCATACATGCTAACAGAGTAGTTGCAACTACATCTGACAAAATTCCTCTATCTTTTATGCTTTGATGGATGTCCATACCCTGTTCCAAAGCTCCCATTTTGGTACAAGCTAGGAGTACGCTGGCAAATGTAACTAAAGAAATGCAATGATCAGCTCCAAAGACATCAAACCACTACTAACAAAACCGAGAGTCTAAAATATGATAGGGAATAGTGTGAGCTGTCTTGAAATAAAATATTTTATTTTCAATTTCAACTAAAACATAATTACTCAGCCATTTAATGTTATTAATAAGTGTTTAATTTATGAAAGAGATAAATGGTTGGCCACAAGTACATGAGTTACTAAATGCACACAAATAAGTGAATTTGATATTCAAAACTATCTACAATGAATTCAATTCTTGTCCATTAATCATTTATGTTTGCAATAAGCAGTTTTCTTAGTTTTTATTAATCTTTATTCATAGTTATGTGCATATTTCACATTCTATAATTAGGATATCAATTGCTATGGCTGAACATTAGCATGATGTTTGTGTTGTGGTATAGATGTGTGGAAACATAATTATGGGATTGTTATATTATAGAGATCATAAATCTAGATATCGCATATTAGTTCTAGCTCTTCTTGGATTGAGTCTAAAGTTGACATACAGTCATAAAGCCATTATTAGTAAATCTATCCATTCCTAGTAAAGACAATTGAGAAAGTCATTTTGATATTGAGAGTTTCTTATCTGTTTACCTATTGATCATTATTAAGCCATAATATTTAGGTCTATTTATCTCTCTTGCAAAACCTCTGTAAGTGTCCTAGATTGTCCCTACTACTCACTCTTCAATGAAATAGTGGAGTTCTAAAGATTTGTTGCACAAGATGGTGTTGAATGTATCAACAAGGCTAGCATGGAAGGTATGTTTAAGCTTCCACTTGTACAACTTACAACAAATGATTTGTTGATAGAAGAAATTCTTGAAATAGGGATACAATCGAAAGACAAGTAAGTACATACAAACCTCCTCAGTTGAAAGTAAAATCTGTGCATAAAAAGAGTACATTGAATCCCAATCCATAAACACAATAGAGATACCGATGGAGACTTAATTAGATGTAGCATGTCACACCAAAGTTGTTAGAGTATGCTAAGCTAGTACATAATGTTTCCTAAAGCCACATTAGTATTTTACCCAAATCATTATCTACCAAAACTAACTATAGTAATCCTTTTGAGGATTCATTTCATGATGCTAGATCTTCATTTAGTTCCACTTCTTGTTGGAGAAAAGAATAGTTATTTCTTGAGGTAGATGAATATACCATCAACAAAGGACAAGACCCTTTATAGAATATAACAAATTCTACTCCAACAAAAGATCATGGGGGTTTCATTAGAGATATTGAATAAGAGATAGACTTCTACTGCTGCATTAAAAGCATTGGCATGTCCTTCATTTATTGATGTAAAATATTTGGGTGAGCTTATATGCAAAAACTCATGCTTCCTAATGGGTTTATGTACAGAAATAAGCACGAATTAAGTGGTAAAGGGGCTTCTGGAAACAAGAGGGACAAAGAGGCAGTGGAAGTGAAAAGTTTTGGTGTTATGTCTGCTCCATCTTAGAATGGGAATGGCAAAGGTGTTGTAAGAGGAGCTGAGAAGGGTGTTGGAAGAAGTGGGGGTGTTTACATTCCCCCATTTAAGATGGCTCAAATGATGAAAGATGTGGAAGACAAGAGCAGTGTGGAATACTAGCTCATGACATGGGATGCCCTTCGAAAGAGTATCAATTGGTTAGTAAACAAGGTAAGTGCATCTAACATCAAGAACATCATTCCAAAGTTGTTTGCAGAGAATCTCATCCATGGGAGGGGTCTATTTTGTAGGTCTTGTATGAAATCCCAAATGGCATCCCCTAGATTTACAGATGATTTTATTGCGTTGGTTGTTGTGGTAAATACAAAATTTCCTGAAGTTGGCAATCTACTTTTGCGAAGAATTATTTTGTAGCTTAAGAGGGCATACAAACAAAATGACAAGCACATGTTGATAGCAGCAGCCAAATTCATAGCTCATTTAGTGAATCAACAAGTTGCACATGAGATCATTGCCTTGGAACTTCTCACCCTTTTACTAGAGAACCCCATAGATGACAAAGTAGAGGCTGCTGTTGGGTTCATGAAAGAATGTGGTTCTTTGTTGTAAGACCTTTCACCCAAAGGTCTCTATGGGATTTTTGAAAGATTTAGAGGTATTCTCCATGAGGGGTAAATTGACAAACGAGTATAGTTTTTAATTGAAGGCCTTTTTACAATTCACAAAGCTAATTTCGAGGGTCATCCAGCTGTGCATCCAGATCAGTTAACACATGAAGTTTTCCTAGAAGATGAACTTGATCAAGAAGCTAGTTTGGATGTTTTCAAGCCAGATCCTGATTTCTTAAAGCATGAGGCAACCTATGAAAAACTGAAGAAAGATATCCTTGGAGATGCTTCTTCAGATGAAGCAGAAGGGGAGAATGATTCAGGTGATGATTCAGATGATGATGATGATGAAGAAGAAGAAGAGGAAGGTGAGGAAGAACTGAGAATATAGGATGAGACAGAGACAAACTTGGTCAATTTAAGACGTACAATTTATTTGACAATCATGTCAAGTATTGATTTTGAGGAAGCTGGTCATAAGCTACTAAAGATCAAGATTGAACTTGGTCAAGAGAGAACATACCTTCGTTATTATGGTCTTCTTGGGCAAAGATTTTGTATGATCAATAAAATTATGAGGAATTTTTTGATAAGTGTTTTGTACAACAGTATTCTATGACACACAGACTGGAAACAAATAAACTACATAATGTTGCAAAGTTTTTTACCCACTTACTTGGCATAGATGCTCTTCCATGGCATTGTCTTGCTTATATACGTCTGACAAAGGAAGATACTACTTCCTCTTCCCGTATTTTTATATTTTTTCTTTTTCATAGGCTGACATGGATCCATCACATATCATAGATAGAGATGTAGCTTGTGACACTTCTACTGAGCAGGTAAACCTCGTTGTAATTGTACAAATTAGATAGAAGCAAACTGTTACATTATAATGTTCTTTTTTTAGTGATTTATACTAATTTTGTAATTGTTAATGATATTCTTGACACAGATGGATGTTCAGGGAAAGGGAAAGGGAGTTACAGTACCTGAGCACCTTTCTAGGGATGTGGAATCATTAGGGTTAAGCGATGATGACCCTGAAGATCCCATACACCTTATGAAATTCTTTAAAATGCCTCTTATAAAAATTAGAAAAGAGATTGTTGCTTTGGCAGCCGTGCATCCTATCACTGATGAGATACGAGAGAGGGTGGAATTATTGCTTCAGACAATAGAAAACTTGCAAGTAAACAGTAATGAAAGCTTTAATTATAACAAAAGTTCAATAATGGTTTATATTTTATTCTCTTTTATGTCATTAACTAAAATATGTACGTATTGTTTTTACAACAATTTATCCGCCCTCATCAAAGTCATTCCCATAATCAGGGTGTTCAGGATCTTCAGGTGATGATGATTTTCTTGTATTATCACTTGCTTGGCTTATCACTCTGAGTACCCAAAAAACATCATACTTGATACTATCAATTTTCAAAATAAAGGTTCATCCTTGTTTACAATTCTTGCACTTTTCATATATTTAATGTTTGATATCTTTAATGTATTATTATTTAGGTGTTGTCAATGTTACTATGCAAATGCCACCGCCGCCTCATCAGAGGTTACCCTCATCTGTATTGCCGACTGCAATGTCAGCAACACGTAGCATGTAGACATCCTCTAGTGCACATCATATTGGCCCGCCCACTGTTGGTAGATCCCTCTTTTTCTCTATCTTCTGTCATGTGTTTATTTCCCTTCAAGCGTTCTTTCTTGAATTCTAATGCCATTTCATAGTGGATTCATTTTTTGTAGGAGGAGATGCACATGACGATGTGCCAGAGGTGACTACTGCTGATAACATACCATCATTTCTTGCATCTTCTCGTATTGCTAGTACAGGAACATTATAGGCCACATTGCTGGTGAGTGACGAAGAATTGATTCCCTTAAAGATACAAAAGGTTCCAGGTACTTTAAAATTATTATTATATATACTCTAATTGTAATTTACTTTATGATCACTCATTTTGGACTAATGATCCCATGAATTTTTTGCAGGCAATGATATTTTCTATAAACATCTTAGTGACATTGCATTGCAGATATTTGGGCCCACCATATGTAAAAGGTGGTACATCATATGTGAACTAACCCTAATCCATTTTTGATTTCATATCATTGCTAGAATAGTTTTCCTTCAATCCATTTCTTGAAGTGTAATAAATGTATCTTCTGTTCATTTCTAAATCTAATAGGTTTGTTTTTGCTTTAAAAGGTGGAATGACCAAGAAAAAAGGTTAAAAGATGAATTGACAAACCAAATGGTTGAGTGGTTTGGAAATGACACCTTTGACAAAACCAAGCTCCTTGAAAAAGTTGGCACATATCTAAAGTATGTGAGGGACCAATAAAGGACCCATTTGGAGAGGAACCTAAAGTACAAGCGTCCCCCCATGATTCCAGAGAGGGAGTGGAAGGACCTGATTTTGGATGCCAAGGAGAAAATTGAAAGGAAAAAAGGAAATACACCACTAGACGCTAGAAGAAGGTATGAGATACTATTAAGAATGTAATTATGTATTGATTTATTACTCTTTATATTTATATAATCTAACATATTTCAAACTTTTTATAGACTGAGTGACACGTCAAAGGCAACCAAGGCAAGGCAAGAAAAGCAAAGGCAACACAAACTCGACTCTGGTGGTTACATGAAACTTGCTGCATGAATTGTAAGTATCTCATGTAAACGAAATGTTGCATCAAAATATTAATAAATTGCAAACATTTTTTTAATCAAACAATGCAAGCAAAATTCATGGTACCAAGCAAAAATGCAGGGCTTTAAATTCAATAGAGTGCCCACAGAAGATGAAAAGAGAATTGCCTACCAGCAAGGCTATTCAGTTGCGGCTGATCTGCTATGAGAATTGAGTGGGCATACACAACATTTGAGTGCATCTGTCACACAGGTTATGCTAAATGGAAGTTGTTTGAAATTTAATACTTTACCAATAATCTAATTGATTTTGAGTTCCAACATAAAGTGACTATATTTGTTTTAAATAAGCAAGCAATGATAACAATGTGCATGTCATTAGAATGCAGCCTGCTAATTGTGAAACACCACCTACACATGAAGGTCCAGATGTGCATCCCAGTAGTGGAGGTATTCATTTGCTATTCAAATTTATTTATTTAGCTATTAATACAATTAAACATCTTAATTTGTAATTAGAGTAGTAATTAATGTAACCTTTTTTGTTAATATTTTAGAGCATGTAGTCGGTGGTGAGCAAGTGGAGCATGATCTGGGTACACAACATCAAGAACGTGATGTTCCCCACTTAGGTAAAGAGCACCACTGTTATTGCTTTAAAAAAATATAATTGCAATTGGTGTTCAACATTAATGTAACCTTTAGTATTTCAACTCCAGATGATCTAGAGGGTGTTCAGCATGTTGAGGTTGAGGTTACACAAAATGATGTGGCCCCATCAGGTAAAGAGAACAACAATTATGTTCTCTAAATTAATGAAATACTTGTAAAAATAATAAATTTTTTTTCTAATTTAACCCATTTCTTGGTTATTGCAGAGGACCCCCCTTCACTTCAGTGTCCTCGTCCTCAGTATAGGACTAGGCATACATCAAGATCACAAGCAGTTGGCAGAACATCTACAAAGGGGGGAAATGATGAAGAAACTGATGTTCCACTTAGTCTTATCATAGCTTCAAAGAAAAAACAAAGAAAGAAATGATTGTAATCTAACTTATTTGATAATGATTGATTTTTATGTGTTAGTGAATGTAATTATGTGCTAATTAATGGTTATGGATGATATGTGTTAATTAATATTGATGAATGTTGCATGTTAATTAATGTTAATCAATGTTATGTGTTAATGAACGTTATGTGATATTAATGAATGAATGCTATATTTTATTAATGGTAGAAAGAATGAATGAATGAATGTTATAAGATGTTAACAAGGAATTTAGAGTGATGTTAGGGTGGGGGGGGAGGGACCAAATGAGCTTCCACCTTCATGTGGTTGGTCATGTTAAGTAGAGAATATTAAACTATTCTCAAAACCAAGCGAAGCTCAACAAGATAACACACTTTTTAATATTTCATTATGTTTCATAGTTAATCTTATTGAATAATGTATATTGAATCTTAATTGCAAGGTCCAACAAAGCCAACATGAACAACAACACCACAAGTTGCTGGGTATAATGAACTCCCATATTGTCTTATCTATACACGAACAATATGAGTTGCTTCTAGTATTTATATCCAAGGTAGGACTACAAAAGTTATGAATATGCCTCATCCTTTTAAGTTTTTTTATTACTTGTAAGTAATGAATATGCCTCATCCTTGTAAGTTTTTTTATTACTTGTAAGTCATGAATATTTCTCTTTAGTTGATTAAAATTAAATGAAAATCTTTAATGAATACACAAAACTATATAAATATGCAAGCACACCATGGTTGAGATGGTCCAACTCCCTAGTCTCACTCTATGACTAAGCTCATGCCAGATCTAAATCAAAGACATCTCAAATACATCATCGGTGGAAAGCTATAAAATGCCATTTTCATACATAAGCAAGACATACACAATTGGGCACAATCACCAAGAGAACGGTAAAAAGTGTGTTTGAGATTGTATCATGGATGCAAAAAATCTCTTCATTAATCCTTGACTCATGATTGGTATAATACTTCTTTAGACTTCTCATGTCATTTGTTGCACTTCTTCACTATTTTGGACTGAGTTTCAACTATGTATTTGCCTTGACTTATGACTGTACCTAGCTTTGTCCTATCTTTGTAAGCTTCCTCTTTGAATTGTGGTTATAGCTTTGATAATACCTTTTTAATGTTGCACTATTTGTAAGGAGGACAACTCCTAATGCATGTTGTAAATTGTGTTCTAGTGACTGAGACTAACCTTTTTGTACTTGATGTTTTTGACTAGTTGTCATAACCTCTGACTTTGATGCTTGTGCCTTAATAGAACTAGATGTTTCTTGTATGCATACTTGGTCAAGGACTGCATTATGATGCTATAGGGATACAAACTAAGATTATTTATTGTATTGAGTTGCACATTTGACATGAGTTTCCCTATGACTGCTATGCCTCTTGAGGTTATAAGGTGTTGTTCTTGTCAAGTTTTGACAATGCTACAACAATAACATGTTATTTGTTGTTAAGGTTTGAAAAGACTTTTTAGAAACTTATACCCTGCTCTTTTTCACTCAGTAGACTTGATTACTGTCATTTTATTTGGTACTAGGTATGACTGCCTATTGGCTTTACTGTAGATTGCAATCTCTCTAGACTATATTTTCTGAGTGTTGTTGTTCTATAATTGACCATCTATTAGGAAAACATAGCTTGAAATGTCCAAAACAATTAATGAATGACTGCACTATCACCAATATATCTTGAAGATTTGACTACTCTTTAGATTATGATTATGACTATCATGATATTTCATGAGACTACTCTATCCCCATATGAAACCCTTTGTTCCCACAAATCAATGCTTTGAACTTGACTGTAACTTTATAGTGATCACTATCTTTGTACAATAAGCTTGCTACTTTCTCAACTTTTGATATATTGGAGGCTCCTAGGATGGTTTCTATCTTATAGTCACAATACCTTGCTATAATTTGCATTTCAGATCACTGCTCAATGATCATATGATGTCTTTGTCTTTTGAATTTGACTCTCGAGCTTGCTCTATTTCTTGACCTTTTGAATAGTTTTGGGCCACTATTCATTACTTTTATTACCCTATATGTAAAAGACCTTGCTCACTGCTTCTTGTACTTAATCTTTATCTGGTTTGTGTCAATCCTACTATTGCACCTTTTCTATTTATGATTGAGATTTGTTTTGGGATTAAAAACTCTTGATGATTTCACTAAATGACTTTTGCATGACTGTACTTTCTAAGCTATCCTAGGGAACAAAAGAGACCTATGGATTTGCTCACTTCAAGGAAAAATAAAATCTAGCAAGACAATCAGCCCTTTTAAATAATATGTGGAACCCTTATGGTGAGCAAGAAAGCATTGACAAACTTATAGATGTTGTCATAACACAAAGTTGAAACTATATTATTTTTTATAGATAATTAGATTTCTCCTTTAACTCAACTTTTACTTAAATCATTACCGTAGGTGTATCCAATGCATGATTTAAACAATAAGATATTAAAAATTCCGAAATAGGGTTCTGAAAACCCTACCTCCAAATGTGGATATCTACTGTTATGACTATGAAAATTTCTCTCTAGAATCTTTGATGCTAACTTCTATCACGCCTAAACTCTGCATGTGGTTTGCATGGTGTTGGCATGAGGTGCTTTGTAAATGTCCTTATGGATTCTCTTCATATTTTTATGAAACTCCTTCATCAAATAGGCAAACCTCTCATTCAAACTTTGAAGTAACCCTTTGACTTTTGCATGCAGTCCTTTTCTTATAAACCTTCCTCCTTGTGGTGACGTGCTACGACATAAACTGAATGTGTAGCTTATGGAACCTGTTGAGCGTCAAATCTGAATTAAGTAAAATATCTTGATTTGAGAGATTAAATCATAGAAGCCATCTATCTTTGGAAGAAATCATCATTTTCATTGATACCATAATAACCCATAAGTTATCGAACAAGTCTAATAGCATTCTATCGAAATATCCAAAATTCAAATAGTATCGATGAGACCCAGCAATGTCTCATTGATATAAAAAGGGTATCGAAGGAAAGGTAACACCGATGAACTCTAAAAGG
Source organism: Cryptomeria japonica (assembly GCF_030272615.1). Classification (NCBI taxonomy): domain Eukaryota; kingdom Viridiplantae; phylum Streptophyta; class Pinopsida; order Cupressales; family Cupressaceae; genus Cryptomeria; species Cryptomeria japonica. The sequence goes on from NC_081410.1 coordinate 186,004,622, forward strand.
GACTCATTGAAAGCAATGATTCGACTGAAAGAGGATATTGAAGAAAGCAGAGATAGTTTTCATCGACGGGAAAAGGCTTCCGAGGAAATAATACCATCGACGCAACATGAAGGAAACTTACGAAAAGAAGCGTTCTTATCGAAAGAATGATATCGATCAAACAAAAGGAAGCTACATTGATAAAAGATATCAATAAGGATATTATTTTTGAGGAGGATAAAAGGCATGTTACCAATATGTGTGGTTTTACCGATGCAACTTTATCGAGGAAGAATACTAATGATCTCATCAATGAAAGATGATAGTGGAAGCAAATCATCAAAAGAAAGATGGCCTCGATGAAACAATAGACCCATTCATCAAAGGAGTGTAGTGATGTCGATAGAAAAAGTGTTTCGATGGAAGGATAAAGGAAGTTACCGAAGCCCAAGGTTTCTTTGACATGAAACCCAATGGACATCAGATTTATATCAATGAGGAAATAGGTTTTGAGGAGGCTAAAAGGCATGTCTCTGATATGTGTTGTTTCACCGATATAACTTTATTGGGGGAAGATGACAAGAGAGGATAAAGAAAGGCTTTGGTGAGACAATAGATCCATTTATCGACGGGGCATATTGATATCGATGGAAGAGGTATTTCGGTGGAAAAATAAAGGAGGTCACCGAAGCCCAAAGTTTCTTCGACATAAAAACATGATGGATATCAAATAGGTATCAGTGAGGAGACAACCACAGTGATCGAATACAACATTTTGATGAAGGGAGAAAATACCTAGTCGAAGTAATGCTCGAAACAAAAGGGTTAGTTGACGGTTATATGTTGAAAAGCCATGATGCTTGGTGATAATGTATACTCTCATATAAAGGAGGGAGCTTTTGTAATATGGAGGAAATTTAGAGAAAGGAGTAGATTATAGCCTTAGGCTTACCACTATACTATTTTGGTGAATATATATAATATAATCAATTGTTTTTCCTTTGCATATGTGAACTTTTAGCAGTGGGAAAAGGAGGAAACAAAGACTGTTCCAGATTCTCTTCTATCATAGTCATGCAAATGTTGCATTCGAGGGGTATTTCCTTCCTCATTTCCTCTCACATCAGGTATGTATCTATTTCATATCTGACTGAAATACAGAGGTTAATTGTGTATCACTAATTGACTGTGGAAATATTACTCATTAAAAGAAAAAGTAAAATGAATTGAAAAGAATCTTGCTCTGATAGCTGTGAACATACTATCATGCCTAACTGTGATTATTCTATCTTGCATGGCCGTGTAAATTCCACCTTGAGTAGCCGATGTATAGCTATTGCATGTTCATGATCTTTCTTGTTAAGATAAATTGTAGAGCCTAAATTATTTACTCATTCATTATCAAGTCTTGAACTTAAGGAAGATAAATTTATTCACAGATATAAATCATGACGATATTCTGTTACTTTTCATCGAATACACTGTCTTACCTTATTCATAAGAAAATTGAATACTGCATTCATATCTTGTGCATAGTATGGTTGAGTAGAAACCTCTAAGCATTCACTATAGAATATGATTGCTAGCCCACGAGGGCATAATAGCCGAGTATTGCAGCTATTCTATGTTTATTTGTTTTCCACTCTTAACTCATAGTTCAACCAAATATGGTTCATCTTGGAATCAATGCACATCAGTTATAATCAGATTATAACCAGTCTCCATGGTTGCAAGACCTGAAGAAGGATTCTTATCATCAATTAGATGCATACTTTTGGGAATATACAAAGACAAAAAATATATTAGAACCGTATTTTTTGTTGAGTCATAATATAATGTGTTAATTTAGCTAAATAAGGGAACCAATGTTGTATTAGGTTTAATTCCATGATGACAGTTGAAGCTTGTTAGAGATAGGGGATTTGTAGCAGTTGGCTTGTTAGGTTATGTCACAATCCCATGAAGGTCCTTGTAAACCGTTAATGTCAATAGACATGAGACTATTATGTAACGAATTGGATCAGCTAAACCGAGAAGTTCTATAACCAATGAATCAACTGACTCAAGTGTATGTTAATTATCTTATGATGGTCATTTATGACCTTTATTCTTAGTAGACATTAAGCAGTTTGCAAGATAGTTGGTTAGTAAACCAGTGAGTTAGTTGGCTCAAGTGTATGCTATTTATCATATGATGGTCATTAATAACCATTATTGTTAGTACACATTAAGCAGATGGCTTGTTTATATGGTTGGTAACTAGTGAGTTTGTTGAGCTCAAGAATTGGATGTACAAGTCGAGAAAGGGGGGTGAACACTAACAACGTATTGATGCTTGAAACGTTAAAACCTTGGCCAAGATGGTGATGCTTTATCTAAGTGATTTTTAGATCACATGAACTAGATACACCTACTAGTTAGATGGTCATAGTAGTTAGGGGTTACCTATAGTGTGTGACTGACTAGTTGCATGTAGGTTTTGAACACCAAGATCAGATGGCCAGATGTAAAAGAGACCCAATCCTTAGAATGCACCCTCATGAGGGGTTGGGTCTCTTCTAATTGGAAGGGGCATGGGAGAATAGCAAGTCTATGATTGAATGGAGAATCCCTTGATGATGCTCTCCCTATTCCAAACTATGTCAAGGCTTGATACAAAAAGTTTTAGTTGGAAAGTTAAATGAATTGTAACCTCTGAACCTTTATCTCTTCCCTCAAAAATGAAACTTGCCATTTGAATTCCTTTCTCATATTGATTAGCTTAATAATATTTGTTCAATTTTTTTTATCGTTAAAAGATTACCTTTCTTTTAGATAAATTAGTTAGATTCTTATTATGTTGAAGAACATTTAGTTAGTTTTCTCCTTCAACTGAAGTAGTTATGTTTTATTTTGAAATGCTCAATTTTTTATCTTAAAATAGATCACAATATATTTTCTTGAAGTATAGAATTAATGGAATATTACATATGGTATCAGAGCAACCAAGTTCGACATTGAACCTCAGGCTTTCCACCTATAAATAATAAGGTAGAAATCTGAAATGAAGCATTTTAGTGAATCCTGGAAGTGGATTCAAACCATTGTAGATTACTGCATTTTTCTGTAGGCAGTTGCTTGTGATATTATCTAAAGAAGATAAGGTTACTTGTTTTCTTCCAGTAAAACTCTGTGTTTCATATTGTAGATTTGAATAAAAGATTTACTTGTGAATTGTAATTGTTCCTCATATTTCTTCCTTGGATGGTCTCTTAAGGTTAGAGTTAAATTCATTCAAACAATTTACAATAAAGACATCGAAGTAGAGCTCATAAGAAACCATAATTGATAGACTCATCGAGAGGGGGTGGATTTAAAAATTGTCTCATAAGTTTACACAATAAGTCCTAAAGAAATATAAAGACTCTGTAGCTCAAACAACAAAGAAAGGCACTGGTCATCTATAAACCACAACCCATCAATTCATACTTTCACATAAAGAATAATAGGAGTAGTTGAGTAGGAATTCTAGGGTAAATTAGCAATAGTGTATATATAAATTTCAAGCACCAAGATCGAATAGCTTCTACAACAATAATCTTGAACACATCTACTATATCTCCATTCTAGGAACTGATGCCATTCTAAGATAGGGAGAAGTCAGATCAAGACACTAAATCTGCTATAAAAAGCATTAGTCGAAGGAACAACTAGTGAGTAGGTATACCCGCCTAGGTCCTGCAGAGCCTAAAGTGAGAGAGTTAGTAACCAAATAGGTTCACTTTATAAGTTGGCCAAGTCAATTGGATGGTTTGATCATAGGAGTTGGCATTTCCTTAGGACCTATCCAATCTGTTGATTTGAGACCCAATAGAACCCTAGCATAACTTCTAAAAACTGGCTATAAATGGTTCTTTTCATTTGAAACAGAATGCAAACCCTAAAATCACATGAAAGCTTATACTTTTAGCTTTATATTTCCCTCCAAGCTATGCATGAAATTTATTTTCTTGATAATCACGTGGAAGGAGGTCTTTAGAAAACTTTTGTAAATAAATAAAGAATTTTATTTGTCTTTACATCTTTTGAATTAAAATGCCTTTTCAAGTGAATTATTTTCTTTCCAAACCTTGCATTGTGAAGTCTCATCCTTTTAAATAAGCTCAACCTTATAGACACCTTCAAGGTATATAATAAATCCTTTCTCTAAACTTTCCTAAATTCATGATAAGACATGAGGTATATAATAATTCTATTTTTTATCTCTTGAAGTCAAAAAATTGGTAACAAAGTCACGCCTTCAAACCTTAATTTTTAGATATTTAAATGTCCATTTTACATTTCTAAAAAAATTGGAGGTCTTATGATATTCCACGTGATGGCTACATGTTGACAAAGTTACCCCTCACAACTACTGGTCCCTCTCCCTAATAGGGTATTTGCATGAAAACCCAAGTCCAGCTATGTCAAACCCATGTTTGACTCCTTTAGACTCAAGTTAATCATTGGTCACATGTAGAACATGCATTTGAAGACTTGAATGACCTTCCCTCCAAAGTATTTTCTTTTGGTAAAAACTTTTTCTTTCATGAAGTCACATGAATGTGCTTCTTTTCTAAAGTTTTTACAATATAATCATAAGAATATAGCCCTTCTTTTCATTTATAAGGTACATTTGAAACCTTTTGGATCCTTTTAATGAGATTTCCAAAACAACAAGGATCTAGGACCTTAGAAAAGACTAGAATAAGCTTCGGGATATTAAAATTTAGACTCAAAGCATGAAGATGCTAACAACAAAAAAGCCCCTATTAAATGCAATTGACATATAAATGAAAATTGGATAACAAAAATAAATAGGGATATAGCATTAGGTATTATAATAATATCATATGTGAAAACAACCAATAATAAAATCAAACCAAATGATATATAGGATTTGGTCATATATGTATATGTAGATATATAGATATATACATAATATGTATATGTATATGATGCTCTGCAAAAAGAAGGATAGTTAGAAAAACCTATTTGATTGCTACACACACAAAGAGAAGCACAAGAAACAAATGTTAGTCATTAGGGTTAGCAAATCAAAGATTAAACACTATCATAATCAAGCATATCAAGAAAGGCACTATACAACAAATAAAAAGCTTAATGAATCTAAGAAAAGATGAACTGTATGGTCTAACTACCAGAGATAGCAAGAAACTCTCCAACCAAAGAAGGGGAGACAAAACCAACAATCTCTGCTTAGGGAGGAGCTTTAGACCCCAAATCTAAAGAAAGAAATAGAGCTAAAGTAAGTGAATTGGATAACAATAGGAATGTAAAGTGCACCCCTAATTTGCTAACCAAAATGCTCAAAATTAAATGAAAATCTTTAATGAATACACAAAACTATATACATATGCAGGTGCACCATAGTTGAGATGGTCCAACTCCCTAGTCTCACTCTATGACTAAGCTCATGCCATATCTAAATCAAAGACATGTCAAATACATCGTCAGTGGAAAGCTGCAAAATGCCATTTTCATACATAAGCAAGACATACACAATTGGGCACAATCACCAAGAGAACAAAGTGTGTTTGAGATCATTGTCCTAATTGTGGTGTGGTCACAAAGAGGTTGAAAAATTTATGGTGATCTCTTTGTAACCACACCACAATTAGGACAATGATCTCAAACACACTTTTTACCATTCTCTTGGTGATTGTGCCCAATTGTGTATGTCTTGCTTATGTATGAAAATGGCATTTTGTAGCTTTCCACCGACGATGTATTTGAGATGTCTTTGATTTAGATATGGCATGAGCTTAGTCATAGAGTGAGACTAGGGAGTTGGACCATCTCAACCATGGTGCGCTTGATCATATTAGCTTGAAACTATGAGCCTCATATTAGCCTCAAACCTATGCCCCTACTAGTAGGTGGTGGGGATAGAATATCATTCGCTATACTTATCAATGACTAGATAATAATTTTTTTTTTGATAAAAATTATCATCGTCAGAATTATGATGTATACCAAGCTTTCTACCGATGATGTAATCAGCGGACATATAGCGTTCTCATCGGTGAAATGTTCTGGAGTCATCGCACTTCCGACTCAAACCACACAAACATCCGATGAGGATGCTGTACGTGTGATGACACTTCATAGTCAGATGGTTGTCGATGTCTCTGAATGGACCGATGACACAAGCGTTGGATAAACAGCATCACCGTCGGTGCAAAGTTCCAAATTGTCATCGGCTTTGGGATGAAATCTACTAATTCCGAAGACTTCTTTGACCATCGGCAGAGTCCATTGGATTTTCATATTTCTGACGGGCATGGCATCATCAACCAATCTGACACTGAGTTTTTGACAGTTGATTTTGTCAACACTCCAATGAAAATTCATCACAAATTCGACAAACGGCTGTCAGAAATCAGCTTCGAATGTACTAGTGTGGTAGCAATGTGTGAAACATGTTTGTGGTTGCAGGAGAATTTAAAAAGCCTGTAGATGGAAGAAGGGTATGCAGAGGACTTACTGGTATACCCAATGACTGTTGAGCTGCTCCATAATGATTTCTTATGATGTTAGAGAGTATTGTATCATCCTCTTGAAGCGCTATGAATGGTTCTTTTGATAACATCATTAGTTGTTGAACATAATTAATTTCCTCTACTTCTTCTCCTATGTCTGGCCATACTACTCATTCTTGATCAAGTTGTGGTCATGCTAGAGAATAGAGTGCAAGTGTTTTTGTAGTAATACCATCTGAAATTGTCATATCTCCTTATCTGCAACCTATATATGCATTAGTTGTTGCCAACAAAGGTCTTCCCAAAATAATTGGATATCCACCTAATGTTGCCTTATGAGAGAGGATTATAAAATCAACAGGATATTCCCAAGAATCTAATGTGACAACAATATCTTCAACCATCCCTCCAGGCTAAACAATAGAGCTATCAGCAGGCTACAAGACCATTGGAGTTGATTTGAGACTAGTAATGCTTAGTTGCTGCATGACATCCTTAGTCATCACATTTATGGCTTCTCATAAGTCTATCAAGGCATTTTTTATTTGAGTTCCATTAATAACTACCTTGACAATAGGGCTACTATGTGTGTGAAAAAGTGAAATAAGTATCTGTAAGCTGGAAGACACAACACTTCAATTAAGTCACTACATGTATGGTTAGATAGATATAAGCATGAATAATAAAACCCATAACAAATTGACTAATTGCCTTCTAAAACATGGGAGTATAAGATTGCTCTCATATTTGTATAAGCAATACCAATGACTAGACTACACCAAGACAAAGGATTTAATCTATATGAGCATGATATTAGGCTAAAATGGATGCAAGATGGATGAAAGATTCAAGCAATAATAGATTCAAGCAATATGGATTCAAGCAAATATGCAAAAAGCTATACTAAGATGTAATAATCTCATAAAGAAAGCACAATATATTCAATGGCTCCAGAGAAAAAACTGTATAATAGCAAATCTCCAAGGTGTTTTGGATGAGAGATGAAGGCTGAATTTATAGAGAATCACAAGAGAGATCAAGAAAAAACACAATTTAGGATAATTGAAATAATTGAGAAATCAGATTCAGTTAACCTTGAGATAGATTCCAATTATAGTTTAATTGAAAAGCATTTAGATTAGAAGTTTGAGTTTGCATTAGAAATAAGAATTAATTAATTCCATTCACTTGAGATAAAAATAGGTAATTCTTTGATTTATTCAAGAAAAGATTCTTTTCAATGCAACTCAACTTCTTTTTCTCAAAAGCTTTGAGTTCCAATTTTAGAGAATGATTAAATTCCTTTTAATTGCTTTTCTGATTTCAAGTTCTCAGTTGAGAAAAAGAAATAATATCTCAAGTTTGATTTCTCTTTCAATTCAATTCTTTTATTTTATTTTCAATTTAACTCTTGCTTTGTGATTAATTCCTCTTTTGTAATAAATTAATTCATTTTTTGCATGATCAAATGGCAAATTTATTAATTAGTTAAATATGCTAGGATATTTAATAAATTAAATAGGATAATTGATCAAAATGATTTTCTTGGAATGATTTAATTAATTAAATAAATATTTAATTAATATAGAATTATTCACTTGCCATGTAATATTTAATGATTTAAGAATTAATTAATTGTGTGCTTAAAGTTGATTTAAATGCCTTTGGTTAGGACCTTGGTGATGTTGTCGAGATTAGGGGCTCATGGTTTAGATGACCATTTTTAGGGTATTACATTTGCCCCTATTTGAATTAATGTGCGAGCAACACATTGGTTCAAAGAATATGTTGATGTCTACAAGATACTAGTTCTGAACTTGATTGATCACGAACCAGATGAAGAGCAAGGTGTTTAGCTTGATTTGAAGCGATGAAGCTGAACAGAGTTGATTAAAGAGAAACCAATCCTGAACTTGATTGAACTAGGAGAGATAGAGAGCAAAGATACTGAACTTGAACTTGATTGATCAAGAAGCGGATCTTACTGATCTAGAACTCGATTGAACTAGACATAGTGAGTGAAGATAAAATTAGTCTTGATGGATCAAGACACAATGAGCGAAGATAAACTGTCCAGCTTGATTTGATGTGATGAAACTGAACACCTGTTTAGATTAAGCCCGTGATCAAAGATACTTTTTAAACTTTTGATTGAGTTTAAATGAATAATCATCTTGATGAAAAGTGATGAAATTGATTGACATTAAGGGATTGATTCAGATGAATGCAAACATCCGCTTGATTTGAAGCGATGAAACTCAAATGCCCCTAGTGATTGATTCGATTCAGATGATTGAGAGATCTCAACTTGATGTGAAGCGATGAAGCTGAGATGCCTCTAGTGATAAGGATTTGTTTGATTTTCTTTTAGAAAATATTTTTGCTCGACTTTGAAGATATAAGGTCATGAGGTCATGAGTATGCCCCAGTGGGAGAGAAATCGAAAGATAGTGAGGGTACACGATTTTAGGCAATTATTGGCGATGATAATGATTTGAGTGTGAAAAGTGATTCAGAGGATCATTTGAAGATTTTGCAATGATTGGTGTGAAATTGAGTGCGAAGTTGATTTGTAGAATAAATTGAGATTCAATGTTGAATCATTAGAAAATGAGAGTGAATTGGAGAAATAATGAGCTTTGGATGAAAATTCCTAAGTGGTCCAAATTGTATTGAAATTGACTAGGAGAATGATCTCAGATTTCAATTTCGATCCTGAAAATGGAATCAGAATGGGCAATTTAGCTAAGTGTATAATTTTCATGTCCATCGGAGCAAGTTGAAAAATTAGGGTTTTGGCTATATAAGGGTTCAAAGTGTCATTTTCAATTCATTTTAACCTCTCCAAGTTTGAAAATTTGAAAAGCCTTCTGTGAAGAAATGTGTGTGTGAAAAAGTGAAATAAGTTTGTAAGTTGCAGGACACAACACTTCAATTAAGTCATTACATGTATGGTTATTAGACATATATAAGCATGAATAATAAAAACTATAACAAATCAACTAATTTCCTTCTAAAAGATGCGAGTATAAGATTTCTCTCATATTTGTATAAGCAATACCAGTGACTAGACTACACCAAGATGAAGGAATTAATCTATATGAGCATGATATTAAGCTAAATGGATGCAAGATGGATGAAAGATTCAAGCAATAATAGATTCAAGAAAAATGGATTCAAGCAAATATGCAAAAAGCTAAACTAAGATGCAATAATCTCAAAAAGAAAGCACAATATATTCAATGACTCCAAAGAAAAAACTGTATAATAACAAATCTTCAGGGTGTTTTGGATGAGAGATGAAGGCTGAATTTGTAGAGAATCACAAGAGAGATCAAGAAAAAACACAATTTAGGATAATTGAAATAATTGAGAAATCAAATTCAGTTAAACTTGAGATAGATTCCAATTATAGTTTAATTGAGATGCATTTAGATTAGAAGTTTGAGTTTGCATTAGAAATAAGAATTAATTAATTCCATGCACTTGAGATAAAAATAGGTAATTCTTTGATTTATTCAAGAAAATATTCTTTTCAATGCAACTCAACTTCTTTTTCTCAAAAGCTTTGAGTTCCAATTTTAGAGAATGATTAAATTCCTTTTAATTGCTTTTCTGATTTCAAGTTCTCAATTGAGAAAAAGAAATAATATCTCAAGTTTGATTTCTCTTTCAATTCAGTTCTTTTATTTTATTTTCAATTTAACTCTTGCTTTGTGATTAATTCCTCTTTTGTAATAAATTAATTCCTTTTTTATGATTGAATGGAAAATTTATTAATTAATTAAATATGCTAGGATATTTAATAAATTAAATAGGATAATTGATCAAAATGATTTTCTTGGAATGATTTAATTAATTAAATAAATATTTACTTAATATTGAGTTATTCACTTGCCATGTAATATTTAATGATTGAAGAATTAACTAATTGAGTGCTCAAGATTGATTTAATTGCCTTTGGGTAGGACCTTGGTGATGTTGTCAAGATTAGGGGCCCATGGTTTAGATGACCATTTTTAGGGTATTAAATTTGCCCCTCTTTGAATTAATGTGCAAGTAGCGCGTTGGTTCAAAGAATATGTTGATGTCTAGGAGATACTAGTTCTGAACTTGATTGATCACGAACTAGATGAAGAGCAAGGCGTTTAGTTTTATTTGAAGCGATGAAGCTGAATAGAGTTGATTAAAGCAATACTGATACTGAACTTGATTGAACTGGGAGCGATAGAGAGAAAAGATACCAAACTTGAACTTGTGTGATCAAGAAGTAGATCTTACTTATCTAGAACTTGATTGAACTAGACACAATGAACAAAGATAAAATCGATCTTGAACTTGATGGATCAAAACACGATGAGTGAAGATAAATTGTCCATCTTGATTTGATGCAATAAAACCGAACACCTACTTAGATTGAGCATGTGATCAAAGATACTCTTTAAACTTTTGATTGAGTTTAAACAAATAATCGGCTTGATGAAAACCGATGAAACTGATTAACGTTAAGAGACTAATTCAGATGAAGGAAAATATCGACTTGATTTGAAGTGATGAAACTGATATGCCCCTAGCGATTGATTTGATTCAGATGATCAAGAGATCTCAACTTGATGTGAAGCAATGAAGCTGAGATGCCTCTAGTGATAAGGATTTGTTTGATTTTCTTTTAGAAAAGATTTTTGCTTGACTTTGAAGATATAAGGTCATGAGGTCATGAGTATGCCCCCTTGAGAGAGAAATCAAAAGATAGCGAGGGTACACGGTTTTAGGCAATTGTTGGTGATGATAATGATTTGAGCGTGAAAAGTGATTCAAAGGATCATTTGAAGATTTAGAAATGATTGATGTGAAATTGAGCACGAAGTTGATTTGTAGAGTAAATTGAGATTCAGCATTGATTCATTAGAAAATGAGCGCGAATTGGAGAAATAATGAGCTTTGGATGAAACATGCTAAGTGGTCCAAATTGAATTGAAATTGACTAGGAGAATGATCTTGGATTTTGATTTCAATCCCAAAAATGGAATCAAAACGGGCAAATTAGCTAAGGGTACAATTTTCATGTCCATCAGAGCAAATTGAAAAATTAGGGTTTTAGCTATATAAGGGTTCAAAGTGTCATTTTCAATTCATTTTATCCTTCCAAGTTTGAAAATTCAGAAAGCCTTCTACAAAGAAAAATGGTGGTTCCCACACAGGAGCATCGATTCGAGCACCAGAGACGCCATAATTGACCGTGGAACTATGAGCCAGTGGTAAGTGATCGATCTTAAGTCTTTTAATCATTTCATTTTTGAATTTTTTTGTTGAATTTTTCAATTTTTAGGCATGTTGAAGTTGGAGTTTATCATTTTGTCGTGCGAGACAGGATCCTATCTCGTACGACAAACCGATTGAATGTCTTTTATCGTTTAAAGTTACTAGCTTTTTCTTACTAGAACTACCCTTCTTTCATACGAGTACCTTCAAAAGAGTCCATTTTGTCATTCTAGAGCTAGTCATGTGTCGTATCAAAGTCTTTTGTCATACTAGACCAATTCCTGACTCGTACGAGTTGTTGCCTCTATGATGTTTTGTCATTTGAAAAAACAGTAAGCATTTTTGAAGGCGCAAACTTGAAATTTTGATTTTGTTTCTAATGTAGTTGGATTTGCATGATGTTTTACTCCTCTTATAGGCTAATTTGAAATGTTTCCTGATCGCCATTGTTGGATTTTTGCAGGTTTGATTGCCCCATGTGTTGTTCAGATGTGTATATCCATTGACCATAACATTAGTTCGTTAGCTATCTGATGTTGATTAGGCACATATAGATTTGTGCAGATTGACTCATCTTCTCGAGTTGCCTGATATCCATGTGAATCACGGTATGCTCACTGCATTAGTTGAGAGGTTTCATTCAGAGCATAACACATTTCATTTGCTAGTTGGGGAGATGATGATCACTCCCAAGGATGTATACAAGATTCTTTGAATCCCTTTTGCTAGGGATAAGGTAGATTATGATGCAGTACAACACCCTAGGCTACTATTTGTGAGATGAGTATTTAGAGATGCAGACATTCTGACACATTCTATCAGTTGGGACGTGATGATGACCAGATATAGTGAGGAGTTTCCACTGGCTTGTGTCTTGGTAGGTTTTATTGGCTTCTTTCTAATGCCGGACAGGGGACATCAAGGATATTTATATGGATGGGGTAGGATTTTGGAGAGGCTTGTTGAGCACTCCCAAAGGTTAGGCTAGTGTTCATGTATATTGCCACACATGTATCACGAGATGCATGAGATCATCTACCGGGAGGGGAAGAGCATGGCTAGAGGGGTGTTGATTTTACAGGTATGGGATTGGGAGCATCTCCTAGTATTCAGGTCAATTATTGATGATGGTAGGGATCCACAACAACCCATTGTATATAGATATTTAGGTTATGCTACTCAACCTCATCTGGGCAAGATAGATTATTGGAGGAGATAATTGGACGACTTGATAGTCATGATATGGAGACTGTACAGGGGTCTAGAGTCATGGGATGATTGGAGAGCTATTGGTCAGGACTTATTCATGACTCAGCCACTCATTGACAGATCCATTACTATGGTAGAGTAGTTTGTGGTTAGTCGGGTGATGAGGCAGTATGGTAGGCCTCAGAGGATCTCACAGGAGTTCACTGCATACACGCGTTATGTAGATGAGGAAAGGTGGGGATGGGGACCTAGGCTATCATATGCCTTAGGAATGCAGGAGATGACTGGGTTACAGCAGCTTGGGTGGGATTATATGGATGATATTGCAGATGTGGGGGTATTACCCCAGTACCGGGATTGGTTCCAGCAGCACCCTTTCCCTAGGTTCACAGATCCAACAGAGCAAGCACCTCATATAGAGGAGGTTGAGGATGATACCCCCATATAGGGATAGGAGAAGAGACACATGTAGGGATAGAGAGACGAGGCTCTGAGGTGGACAGGTGGCAATTCTGGCACTAGTAGCAACAGCGTACTAGCTAGAGGTAGTCAGCAGAGAGGAGAGGGTGGATCCCTAGGGGTTGGTGGTGTTAGGTTGAGTGGAGTTAGGGTGTCGAAGGGTGGAGGAGAGGAGGAATGAGTAGAGACAAGTGAGATGGAGAAGAGATGAGCAGGGTGGAATCAAAGGTGGAGATGGAGGTGGAGAGCCTGCGATGGATCAGGGGGACAACGCAGCATAGTCGATGAGAGAACGCCTAGCAGGTTTGCAGTCACAATTGATGGTGGCACAGACATAGCTGGTAGAGTGAGACCAATAGCTAGTAGAGATGAGAGCAGAGAGAGACTCTTTACGGCATGAGGTACTCCATCAGACAATTCGGGAAACCTACTATGTTGGAGTGTATAGCGTAGCGGTTCCATTAGCATAGTAGGTTCTTCTATACTCTCAGTACATGGCATGATCAGAGGGAGCGTGAGCACCTCGTCAGGATCCTGTTCAGCGGGCTCCTTCACCTCCACCACCTGGCGATGAGGGAGAGGCGAAGAGATAGATATTCTTTTTGTAGCTTTGAGATTTTTTTGTAGCCCTTACGATTCTTGCTCTGATGGTAGTTTGTATATGTCAGTTGACATTATTTTGTACCCTAAGACTTTATCATTATATATACAAGATCTTGATTGGAATTCATTGTACTTGTGTCAATCAATTTATGAGATGTCTTTCTATATGCTTTATTCTATATGTATGCATATCTTTTCAATATGGATGTAATGCATATGAATGTATGAATGTTTTTTTTTGTTTCTTTTCATATGAAAAGAAATGATGAAAATGAGTAATGAGTAATGCAAAAAAAAAATTTGAGTTTTTCTATGCAATAATGTGAATGCAAATGAATGTATGATGAATATATAAAATGCTTATGTATGCAACTAACATCTCGATACACAAGTACTCGATGGAAGAAATGATGGAAAAGAGACCACTTAGCTAAGAAATGATGATACTTCCAACTCTCATTTAGAAGATAAAGAGATCATTGTTATCATACCGAAATCACTCTAAATTCACAAAACATAAAATGAAACACAAAATGAGATGCAAAATGAGATGCAACCTAAACCTAGTCACTAGATTTGAAATGCTTAATTTTCATCACTGAGCATTAACAAACATAGTAGGTGGATTAGAGTTCCTTACTTTTAATGTGCAATATTAATTATCTTGTCCGCATTGACCCTTTTTTTGTTCATATCCTTGAACAGATTACGCAGGAACTCGAATTGCACAATAAAGAAATTCCTTCAAAATAGACAAAGAAATGATGAGAACCTCCCTGTAGCATACAAATAAGTGGAGTCAAGGTTTGTGTGGCAATTTCACCTTGATGTGAAGGCTCTTATCACAGACACCCAGTTGATTAGATGTTTCCAGATCATTGGAATCATTCCTACAAGCAAAAAACAAAGAAAATATTATGACCCCAATCCTTGCTCCTCTTAGTCAAGATAGACTTCCTCGAGTTACTCAGAGGGAATAATAATCGAAAACCAATATAAAAGACAACACACAAATAAAATTTTCACTCATATCTCAAATTGTTTAGTGATTGATTTCCGTTATGTTGTTTTTCTTTTTACTCAATGATAAAACTCTTTAGTAGTCAGGAGACAGGTGACTGACTCGGAGTGGATGACCAGGTTTCACTGACAAAATGATGACTTGGTTGATAGTGCTTAGGACATGTAATGTGCTCTCTCAATTAACCTAAGACTAGGACAACAATTAGTTCAAGCCATGAGGGTTCCAATGAACCAGGGTGTCACAAAAGTGATTGAAATGTATGTACAAGAAAAAGTGTAGATGCATGAAAGTAGGGATGCCAACGTTGCATTGATAGATGGAGCACTTGAGTACAAGAGGCACATGTTTGCCAGGTTTTCACCTGCTTGGCAAAGATTTTCTATTTTTTTTTTTACCAAGGTGCCTATTTACCAGGATTTCACCAAGGCATTTTAAAATATATATATATATTTGGACTTTTTATGATTTTTTTTAGGACTTTTTAGTTGTACAGGTTGTTGGAGCAGAGAATGCTAAGTGAAGAATTTCTTCAAGTGGATGGTGTTAATCGGTTCATGGAGCTATTCTCCTTTGGATGTTGAGAGCTGATAGGCACCAGAGCCAAAGACTGCAGTAACGATGTAGGGACCCAGCCAGTTGGGTTCAAACTTCCCTTTGTTGTCTCGAAACTATTGATTTTTAGGATTTTCTCTCAGAACCAAGTCACCAACCTAAAATTATCATTGCCAAACCTTCTTGTTATATCCTATGTACATTCTCTTTTGATACACTGTCAGATGATCAAACGCCACTTGCTGACGCTCATCCAACAATTCGATTCTTTGCAATCTAGATATTCTATAGTCTTCATCAGTAA
Organism: Cryptomeria japonica; assembly: GCF_030272615.1. Lineage (NCBI taxonomy): Eukaryota > Viridiplantae > Streptophyta > Pinopsida > Cupressales > Cupressaceae > Cryptomeria > Cryptomeria japonica. The sequence goes on from NC_081410.1 coordinate 186,020,535, forward strand.
CAAGACCTTGCAAAGAAACTCATAGAGATAGTATTTCCACTTCAATAGGTAATATTGCTTCGGACCCATACACCAAAGAAAAAGGTGTAGCCCTAGTAGGTGTTCTGATACTTGTTCTATAAGCCCATAATGCAGGATTGAGCTGTAGATGCTAATCCTTCCTAGATTTATTCATTGTTTTGTGTAAGATAGTCAGTAGGTTTTTGTTAGATGCCTCATCTTGTCCATTACCTTGAGGGTAATATACTGACGACCAGTGTTGCTTAATTTTGAATTTCTCACAGAGCTCGACTAGATCTTTATTCTTGAACTATCCTCCATTTTCAATCATGATGGATGAAGGTATCCCATACCTACAGATGATATGATTTAGGATGAACAAAGCTACTTGTTTATTGGTTACTTTGATGAGCAGAACCGCTTCTACCCACTTAGTGAAATACTTAGTGGTAGTTATGATAAATTTGTGTCCGTTAGATGATGCAAGATATATCTAACCAATGAGATCAAAGGCCCATTGTTGAAAAAGCCAATGTGTAATGAAGGGTATGAGATCCCTTAATGGAGCGTGTATGAGGTTCCCATGTATCTAACACTTCTCACAAGTCTTAGAAAATTTAATAGCATCTTTCTCCATGTCTGGCCAATAGTAGCTAGCCCATAGTAGTTTTCGAGCTAAAGTGAGACCATTCGAATGAGATCCACAAATACCTTCATGGACTTCCAATAATGCACGTTTAGACTCTTCAATTTCTAGACACCTAAGAAATGTACCATCCAAATATCATCTAAATAGATTGTTAGCAATGATAACATACTGTGAAGCATTTCGGGTTAGGTTCCTTTTCTCATTACGGGTAAGATTTTCAAGGATAATTTGGTCTCGTAGATAAGAGTAAATGTGGCTATATCGGGATGAGTCGTGTCTAATAATAGAATAGACTATTTGGGTCTTGGGAGAATCATAGGTAGGGTGATGTAACTCTTCCACCAAGAATTCAAAGCAAAAATTAGATTCTTGTAACTTAGGTATAGATGCCAAGGTGGCCATAGCATTTGCTGCTCTGTTTGTTGATCTGGGAATCTGTTGGAATGATAAAAAAGCAAAATATTTCTTAAGATCATCCACCATTCTCTTATAAGGTATCAATTTCTCATCTCGAGTCTAATATGTATCATTGATTTGATTGTTGATTAGATGAGAATCTCCATAGCTGTGTAATTCCATAACCTTCCATTCAATAGCTAGCTTTATCCTGTTTCCCAAAGCTTCATATTCTGCAATGTTGTTTGTGCAAGGGAAAATAATCTTGTAAGCCTTCGAGATTGAATATTTTTTAGGAGTAATAAATAGTATTCCAACACCAAAACCATGTTGAGTGAAAGACCCATCGAAAAACATCTTACATGATTGTTGAGTAAGATGCATGATAGATTCGTCTGTAAATTCTATATGCAAAGGTTGAGTGTCTTCAAGTGGAGCTTCAGCAAGTTGATCTGTAATTACTTGTCCTTTGATGGCTTTGCATTCTACATATTCAATATCAAACTCTGTAAGGACCATGATCCATTTTGCCAATCTTCATGTAAGTGTTGCTTTGCGAAGAAGATATTTGAGCGGATCAATTTTAGCCACCAGCTTGACTGAATGTGCTAAAATGTGGTGTCTCAATTTTTGTGATGCAAAGACTAATGCCAAGCATTCTTTTTCTATTATAGTTTAGTTCATTTCATAAGACACCAATGTTCTGCTAATGTAATATATAGCTCATTCCTTTTTATTGTCTCCTGTTGTGCCAGAAGTGCCCCCAGTGATGTATCAGTAGATGATATGTATAGGATCAATGGTTTACCTTGAATGGGTGGCATCAGTATTGGTGGATTAGACAAGTATTCTTTGATTTGCTGAAAGTGTTGTTCACATTCCTGATCCCAATTGTAGATTACTCCTTTCCTCAATACTTTTATGAAAGGTTGAGCTTTATCTGCCAACTGTGAAATAAAGCGTATGATTGATTGGAGACGTCCCTATAAACTTCTCATTTGACTGGTGTTATTTGGAGGTGGAATTTCCATTATAGCTTGGACCTTTTTAGGATCAACCTCAATTCCTTTCTTTGAAATGATGTAGCCAAGTAATTTCCCTGATGTCACTCCGAATGCATACTTTTTTGGATTTACCCGAAGCTTGAATTTTTCCATTTTATCTAGTATAAGGCTTAGCTCTTGAATATGCATGGATCTCTTCATAGTCTTCCATATTCTTATGCATCATGTCATGAAAGATAGTAGCTGCTACTCTTTGGTAGGTTGCTCCTGCATTCTTTAGCCCAAATGGCATGACATTCCAACAAAAGGTTCCCCATGTGCAAGTGAAAGCTATCTTTTCTTGATCTCCAGGAGCTATTTTGATCTGATTATAACCAGAGAATCCATCCATTAGTGAGTACATTTCATACCCAACAATCATATCAACTATCATATCAATGTTTGGAAATGGAAAGTCATCCTTTGGAAAAGCTTTGTTGAGATCTCTGAAGTCTATGCAAACCCTGAAAGATTTGTCTACCTTCGATATAGGTACTATGTTTGAAATCCATTTAGCATAGTTTATAGCTCTGATAAATCCAACTTCTAGTAATTTTTTTAGCTTAGCCTTGACTAGCAGTGCCACATGAGGATGCATCTTACGGAGTTTTTGCTTGACTGGTTTAACTCCTAGTGTGATAGAAAGATGGTGCATGATAAGATCAAGATCCAGGCCCGACATATCAAAGTACGTCCATGCAAAATTGATCTTCTTTTTTGAAAAGAGAAGAGTGAAATCTTTCAATTCTTCTGCTAATAGTGATTGAGCTAAGTGAATGATGTGTGGTGTCTCTTGACTCCCAATGTTCACTGGCTGAGTTGGCTCAATTGATATAGAAGACCTTTCTTGAAAAATGACTTGGTAGTATATCAAATATCTCACCTTCAGGAACCTTAGAGAGGTTTTCACCCTTGGGTACGTCCTTTATTTTTTCTTTTTTAGATTCTGACACCGCCACAATGTGGTTTTCTCCATCAAATCTTTTATTTTTATTTTTCTGATTTTTGCAACTAAGATATTTGATATCTATTTCAAACATATTACCACTTTGTTCATTGGTGGAAGAGTCAATGGGTTCAACTACGTTGAGGTAATAGGCTAGCGTGTAGTCATTAGCAAAAGTAGGCACATTCATGGGTTGTTCTTGTAGACCACAGTCAATTAATTCAGGATGTACCAAGGATAGAGTGTGGACAGGTTCAAGGGAGTTCACGGTATTGTCATCACCATTGCGAATCAAAAAGTCAAGTTCTAGAAGACTACCTTGCGTAAATGTCTTGAGATCAAGAAGAGTCGGAACATGATTATTAAAGTGTATGTTAATATTTAGCTGACCTAATCCAATAGACCTACTTGTAGCATCATTCTCTAGGCCAGACTGGACTACATATCATGGCTCAATAGTCAGGATTAGTAGACAAATCCTCATCATTTACCTCAGAGGATTCAGAGTTTGATTTTGAGTAGATATTGTCATAAACAGGATTGTTGTCAGATTCATCAGAGTTAGCGGATGAAGTTTTTGACTCTTCTTCAAGTGATTGAGTGAATTTATGTATGGTATCAACACCTACATCTTTAATGCTACAAGTTCCTTCAAGATTTGGCTCATTTATCAATTGTATCTAACATACCTATTGACATAACCTTGGTGGTTCTGTGAGTCTCTGTCATCTACTCCATTCAACTTCCTGTAGACTAATGACTAGTTCTCCTTCTATAGCTTCCAATTCTTCTTGTGTAGTTCCATATCTGATTTGTTCTATTTGATTAGAGGGATATATGATAGATGAGAATTTTTTTTTTATTCTTCCTTCTTTCAAATTTTGTTCATATTCTTCTTGTCTTCTTAGTCTGATTTCCTGTATCTCCTTTTCTAGTTTTAAACGCATCAGCTCTTGAGTTTCATTTGTGATACCAGTAGACTCTTCTAGAGTTTCTGTAATGGATGTATCTGAGAGGTGATCTAAACTCCATTCATACTCATTTGATTCAGTCTCTGAATCTTCTACTTGTTGCCTACCATTGTATGTAACTAGAATTTTCAGCAGTGTAAACAATTCCCTGATTGTTTCTACCTCCTCTTTCATATCTTTTGGGACTTCTACTTCTTGTAGTATTGTATTTGATACCATTGGGACTTGAGTACTGACTGTTTCTTCTATCTTGATTGCTAGTTCCTCTTGTTCTTTTTCATAGGCTTCTTGAATTTGTTGAGTGTTCACTTCCTGTAATGTTGAAGCAATGCATTTTTCTTCCACTTAGACTTAGAAGCATGTTTTTGGTCTAATGTCTTTTTTGGATTGTATCCTAGTCTAGCCTTATCATTTGTGGGCTTTGTTTTCAGCTGAATTGGTTCAATAATACCCTCTTGATATTTTCCCAGAGGACCAGTACCTGGATATCCCATGCATTGGATCATTTTGTAGCCAAGACCATATTGAGTTGGAGAAATCTTACAATGTCGTACCTCCTTGTTTTCACTATCTTCCTTGACAATCCACTTAAGAATGTCATCCTCTTCTATCTCATCTACTAGGAAAGTAGAAGATTGTACAAAAACACTATCATATATGATATTGGGAGTTAAAGTCTATGTTCTCATAGCCTCTAATGGTTTGCCCAACTGTTTTGGTGATGGAGGGAGAGAGACTAATGAAAGTACCAGTTCTATCTTGTATCCATCCATGCTGGTATTTGTAATCTTCAATTTCTTTTCTAAATCCTTCATCAGAGCTTCTGGATTTTCATTTGTAGAGGCTTCCCTATTAGGAGGCACAAAAGTATCAGCACCTTTTGTCAATGCATTACAATGGAGATTTGTATCAGCAGGAATATTGACTTCAACTCCGTTATAAGGGAATTTTAAGCATTGATGGTATGTAGATGGAACTGCCTTCATTTCATGAATCCATGACCTACCTAGTAAGATATTGTATGACAGAGGAAGATAAAGTACTTGGAAAATGACATCTCTTTCTACAGGTCCCACCCTAATTGGTAATAATACCAGACCTTTAGAGGTCCTTTCTTCTTCTTCATAGGCTTTAATTGTTATTTTCTTGGCTGGATCAATGACATTTTTAGAAAATCCTAGTTGTGTAAGCAGACTGTAAGTACATATATTCAACCCCACGCCTCCATCTATCAAAACATGTTTAACTCAGTGTTTATGGATCATAGCTTCAATATGAAATGGTTGGTTATGTGGATGATTTAGTGAGTTGTCCTCTTCTTCAGAGAAGGTCAGATAGTGAGGTGAAGTTAGATGACCCACCATAGACTGAAACTGATCAATATCTAAATCTTTTAGAATATTAGTTGTGAGAAATGCTTTGTCCAGGACCTCTTTGTGAGCAGAAGAGATTTTTAGTAGTTCAAAGATGGAAATTTGAGCATTCGTCCTTTTCAACTATTCAACAATGCTATATCCAGAGGATGATGATGAAGTTAGTTGTTTAAATTTATCAAATGTTGATTCTTTTTGTTTGTTTGATGAGGTTGGTAGGTTTGACATTGTTTTAGCAAGAGTTGAAGAACTAGCTCCTTGAAGAGTGACTTTCTTTTGAGAACAAGTCATAGCATTTGCATGTCATGATTCATGTTGTTTGTCTTCAATTATAATCACATTGCATTATTCAGGTTGGGAAGACTCAATCATGTTGATGACGTTGCCATTGCTGGTATAAGTGTAATGTACTTTAGCACCTCCTTTTGTCTTTGAGGAATCACCTTGTTCATAAATAGGTAATGGGTCCTTAAATGCTTTGTGATCAGCATTGGTCGGGTGATTCCCGACAATAATTTTACCAGCGTCTATGAGATCTTGAATCTCATGCTTGAGCTTCATGCAATTGTTTGTGTTATGACCTTTATTTCGATGGTAGTCATAGTATTCATTTTCTCTCCACCATTTTGGTTTGACTTCTGGATCATATGGCCTAGAATTATCTAGTAATGTTATCAGGTCATTTGCTAGTAATGTTTTAAAAGTGGATTTGTATGATTCCTCAAGAGGAGTGAAGTCACGTTTAGGTTTGGAAAGCCAAGGTTTCTCTTTGAACCACTCTTTTGCTTTCTTTAGAGGATTTGCTGCTGCAATTTCAGCTACTTTCAATGCTTGTGTGCCACTAGCCAAGTTAAATATTGTGGGCTTTGAGTTTGTTTTAACAGTATCTACTACTCCGTCATTAACAACGTTCTTATTGTTGTCTTTGCCATATTTCCAATACTTGTTCTTTTCTTTAGAGCTAGATCTTGGTTGTGTTTCTTTCCAAGATGAGATATATCCTTTCTTTATAAGCACATCTTCCATTCGCATAGCATTATCTACCATTTTGTTAAATGATGGGTGCACTTGCATTTGGATACTATATTTCAATTCAGGGATCAAGTTGTTGATGAATATATCCATTTTCTCAGAATCTAGAATAGGCCGCGAGTATTTAGAGAACATCTTTCTCCATCATTGGAGGAAAGTGAGAAAAGGCTCCCCTATTTTCTATTTGGTATTGCAAAGCTCGATCATAGTGACAGGTTGACAAATGTTATAGGATTATTGTTGTAGGAACAATTTCATTAATTATTGAAAAGTTTTGATCCCCATAGGTAGACTTGAGGACCATTCCATTGCTTGACCTCCTAAACTCCTCAGAAAAAGCCACATGAGATATGTTTGTTCATGCATGAACTCCATACATGAGGCACAAAATTATCTAACATGATCTTGAGGATCTGAGGTACCATCATATGTGTCAAATTTTAGGATCTCAACTCGTGAAGGAAATGGAGGCATGTTTAAGTTTTTGTCAAACGAAAATGGGCATATTGTCTCTAGAGAATATTGTTTTGTGGATTTATCCTTGTTTTTCAGTTTTGTTATCTCAGTCTATAAGGCTTGTAATTGTCTATGTACCATTATTATAGGTGATTCTTTCTTTTTAGTGATGAGAGTCTGAACATCATAACCAGTAGGAAGTTTAGCATCTTGTTTTGCTAGTTCTAGAAAATAGTCTTCTTTTTCCCTAGCCATGATAACCTTCATCATTTTTCAGAAATCTTTATCATTTTGACATCTATGAATATCAGTTTCTGGAGGTTCAGAGTCTTCTAATTTACTTGATGAAGAATCATTATCAGTTTCATGAATACTGAGGTTGTCATGGGCATTGTCTTTAGTGGCCTGTCTTTCTTGTCTTGTTTTAGGTATGCTAGGAGATAAAGGTTGGTCAAAAATTGGCATACTTGATGATGAAGGTTTATTACTATCGGGATCCTCTATGTAAAATGGATTGTTTTGATATGAAAAGGACTATCCCTTGCCTCTGTCGGCTTTCTTATGGGTACTTTTGGTTTGAGTAGGCATTTTTATGATTGATGTGACCTAAAGCTATTTGTGATGCATAAGTCAAGATCAAATTCAGAGCTAGTTGTTTGGTTAACATATTGATTGAGAGAATCAACTAAGATTTAGTCTGGTTTCAGGAAAGATCTATCTTGTATAAGACATTTACATAAGTTGATTCAAGAGAAGTTACTAAGACTCAGTCTGGTTTTAGGAATGATCTATCCTGTATAAGACGTTATCAAAGTGACTTAAGTTTAATAAGTAGTTGATTGAACTAGCTGAAAGATGATCGACAAAATCATGCAACACAAATGGCAAAGGTACACTATTTTGATCTGTTTATGTTTAGGATGACGATAACCAGTTTTAAGCTCCTTATAGACTGTTTTAGGCAAGTTTGACTATTTTGGACTAACAAAATTAGAGATTCGTACGACAAGTTTTACAGGACTAGATGACAGTTTAAAAGCTTCAGAATGATGACAATAGTGTTTTGTATGAGTTGTTTCCTAGTATTGTATGATAGATGGGTATGTCTGGAACAATGGACTGATCATTGAAAATGTTTATCATATGACACAGGATTAAGGATAAAACAACAATTCTCAGAACTAGACGATGGACAATCAGGGCTCGTATGACACACTATGGAGGCTCAAATGACAGACTATTAGGACTGATGGAATATCGTACAAAATCTGGTGTGTAACAGGATGATAAATCAGAGAACTCACACAACAATGTCTGGACAGAGGTTAAATTCTGAGTTTTCAATGACTGAGTATGACCAATTTTTACTAAGATAGAGTAGTTTTGACAGAGTTTCGACTAGAATAGACTAGTTTTGACTCACTGAGTTGTTTCTTGTTTTCTCCAATTTTAGTATTCTAGTTTTAGTTTCAAGGATGAAAACACAAAAAACATGTAATATAAATAATAACTCCAATCACAACATGCAAACCTTGTGGAAATGGTGAGAGAAGAAAACCTTTGCTTGTAGACTTAGGTACACACCTAATAGCTAATCAGAATACAACCGTTGAGTCTCACACAATGGATTCTCAAAGCTATATTAGCTGACTCCAAACACTAATGGGGGCACGAAATGACAAGTATCTTGGGAGAGTTACTATCTCTCTTGCACAAAGATTATCCCCCGTTTCAGAGGTGAACCGGGTAGCTTCTAATTTTAATTGGAACTAGTAAGGGATTCATTCAACGCGTCGATGTATAAACTCAATTAAGAGGTCTCCCAACCTTGAAAACCAAGGTTTAATATACCCTAAGGTACTGAGAAGAGCTATTCCTGAGCACTATCATTGACTTGATTTTCATCAAATCATGTTTGTTTAATAGTGGGTTGGAGTACTTGGCATTTAGTCGTTCCCACTTGGGTCATTCCCCTCTCATCGATCGTAATGGCTATAGAGTTTTTAGCTCCTCAAGAGGGTAGGCCTGCTAAAGATATACAAATCTCAAACTTAAAGAAAATGCCTCAAGGGTCTAGATTTTTGATTATCTATATAAACAAGAGAATACTCTCCTACCTCTCAGAATTTTCTTAAAACACAAAATATAGATTTGTTCTTTAACCAGATAGCAATTTAGGTGCCTAAAAAAAATGAATTTAAAGAATACACGATGTCTGGTCGATTCTCCTCAGGCAACTTGCAAAGACAACGAATCAGTAGTCATATTGTCTTTGTGCAACAAGCATATTCTTCGACAGATGTTCTGCAAAAACTGATTAGGCTATACAAATTTCTCAGATAGACAGATCACAAGCCAGGGTCAGCGTAAGTGTAATAAAAAATTGAATAAAGAGCTTGAATAATGAAATCTGCTTTTTAACCAAAAATACAGAATTTTGTATGACAATTCTCTTCGAATCGTACGATAATTCATACAGGATTGTATGATACTTGCAGTTTATCATCTGACACTATGGGAAAACTCGTATGACAATTTGCAAAAACTGTACGGACAAAAATCCAAAAAAAATAAAAATATGAAAATAAGAAAAACAAAAAGTTAGTCTTGGAGGCTGAAAGATGTAGTCTTCTGCCCCACGGTGGGTGCCAGAAATGTGTGTGAGAAAAAGTGAAATAAGTCTATAAGTTGCAGGATACAACACTTCAATTAAGTCATTACATGTATGGTTAGACAGATATAAGCATGAATAATAAAAATCATAACAAATCGACTAATTGCCTTCTAAAAGATGTGAGTATAAGATTGCTCTCAAATTTGTATAAGCAATACCAGTGACTAGACTAGAGCAAGATGAAGGATTTAATCTATATGAGCATGATATTAAGCTAAATGGATGCAAGAAGGATGAAAGATTCAAGCAATAATAGATTCAAGCAAAATGGATTCAAGCAAATATGCAAAAAGCTAAACTAAGATGCAATAATCTCAAAAAGAAAACACAATATATTCAATGACTCCAGAGCAAAAACTGTATAATAACAAATCTCTAGGGTATTTTGGATGAGAGATGAAGGCTGAATTTATAGAGAATCACAAGAGATATCAAGAAAAAGCACAATTTAGGATAATTGAAATAATTGAGAAATCAAATTCAGTTAACCTTGAGATAGATTCCAATTATAATTTAATTGAAATGCATTCAGATTATAAGTTTGAGTTTGCATTAATTCAATTAATTCCATGCACTTGAGATAAAAATAGGTAATTCTTTGATTTATTCAAGAAAAGAGTATTTTCAATGCAACTGAACTTCTTTTTCTCAAAATGCTTTGAGTTCCAATTTTAGAGAATGATTAAATTCCTTTTAATTGCTTTTCTAATTTCAAGTTCTCAATTTAGAAAAAGAAATAATATCTCAAGTTTGATTTCTCTTTCAATTCAATTATTTTATTTTATTTTCAATTTAACTCTTGCTATGTGATTAATTCCTCTTTTGTAATAAATTAATTCCTTTTTTATGATTGAATGGCAAATTTATTAATTAATTAAATATGATAGGATATTTAATAATTTAAATAGGATAATTGATCAAAATGATTTTCTTGGAATGATTTAATTAATTAAATAAATATTTAATTAATATTGACCTATTCACTTGCCATGTAATATTTAATGATTCAAGAATTAATTAATTAAGTGCTCAAGATTGATTTAATTTCCTTTGGTTAGGACCTTGGTGATGTTGTCAAGATTAGGGGCCCATGGTTAAGATGACATTTTTAGGGTATTACAGCTACCTGGGTCAGAATATTTAAGGACAACGATTTTTTCTAACATAATATCAACCAATTGTCCTACTACATGCATTGTTTTTGGGTCTTTTTTCTTCCTCCTGGGTTTCTTCAAACATGCCTCTTTAATAGCTTGAAATAGTGGGATTTTAACACACATGTTTTAGCGGATCAATAAGATCAAAAGTTATATCATCCTACTACCTAGACACTTCTACCTGCAATCTTTGAGGAAAAGGGGGAGTTCTTATAGGTGCATCTGGAGTTTCAGATTGCTGAACCTACTCAAGGTTTCCAAATTTATCAAGTATGGTTTCCTAAGCAGTCTCCTCTATTGATAATTTTGTTATGACTGGAGGAGATGGAGTAGGCAATGTTGTCCCTGACCGCAAATGAATATCAATTATATTGAGAGAGTATGCAGGATAGTTATTAGGATCAGTTGAAAAGATGTTTTGTTGTTGTTGTTGTTGTGGTTTGTGTAGACACTTAAAAATAATTATTTTTAATTCCTCACATAATTAATTAATTAATTATGTTAATTCAAATTCTCCTCAATATTAATTAAATATAATTGATATTGTCACTATAGTATGTGATTGATTTATTTAATAAATCAATCCCTTTCTTTATTCTTCTAAAAGATTAAATCCTCACAAATCTTCCTCTTGGCTAATTAATTTCAATTAATTAGTTAACCCAAATGATTCCTACAAACCATCTTCTTAATTCATCATTAATTAACCTAATAAAGTCTTCTATAAACTCCCTAAACTCACTTAACCTTACTCTTCTAATTTTTAATTCCCTCCACTCATTCTCTCTCCTAGTCAAATCCCCCTACAAATCCTAATCCCACCTAACATTTCCTCTAATCCCCCTCCTAATGAGTTGCTAATGGCTAATCATCATGATTAGCCACGAAGTCAACTCCTTGTCCCTTCATCCAACCACTAGCTTTTAATGCTCTTTTCCTAGGTGAATGTGAGATCTTCAAAATCTCACAATCCTCTAGGCATCCCCTCTCCCAAGGAATTTTTAATTCCTTCTTATTCCTCCAATCCCCATGATTACCCCTTTTTGGAGAATTTTAAATTCCTCCTCCCCATTCTTCAAGGAATGTCACATCCCATGCCCCTCTCAAGGCACATGGGGAATTCTTCCCAATGCACTTTGCTCTTCTCGAGGTACCTTGGGAAGTCTTCCCAATGTACCTTGAGAAGTGTGGAGACAAGAAATGCCTTTAAGGAATATCTCTTTGTCTCCACACCCTCTCTTGGGCCTTGTGTGAGATCACAAGAAATCCTAGCCATCCATTCTTCCTCTCCTCTTCCTATAAATTAAGGACTCCATCCCTCCATTCTTCATCTCCAAGTTCAGTAATCTTATGCTGCCCTTTTGAGCCTAGGAAAATCATTTTAGCATCCTTATCATGTCAAAATCATCCTACATCCACACTTAATCATCTCATATCCATCATCCTCCAAGATCCATCTCACTTGTGCACAACATTGGAGAGCCATCCACATCAAGCAAGAAAGAGGAGCACATCAAGTGGAGCATCATCCAAGGGCGCCTTCACTTTATCAAGCTCCATCCAAAGTCAAAGTTAAAAGGATTGTGTGAGGTATATACATTTTCATTATTCATGTTTTCATGCATTTCAAATTATGTCTTTGATTTCATATGCTTCCATGTTTGATTTGCATGCTTATTAACTAATCCACCTCACAAGTCTTTTTCCCCTCTTCAATTTGTTATTTGGATTTGGCATAGGCTGAGTTGGCAGTTGAGTTGGCTTGGATGGAGTGGCATCAGGAGTTGGTAGCATTAAAGCTGGTTGTTGGGACTATTGTTGTGGCTACAAGAAACCTAATGATTGGTTTGCCCATGATTGTCCTCCCCTCCATTATGGTGGTCATTGCCAATTACATTGAGGGGGAGACCAATTCCCTTGTGATTGTTTGCATTGAGATGAGGAATTATGATAATTAGGCCAAGGGTTTTGAGAGTTATTCCAAGACTGAGGAGTATAATTTCCAAAATTTTGGGAATATTGAGGTTGCCACTGGTTTTTTTGTGCATTGAAGTTCATATAAGGATTATAAAATGACAATGGGTCTTGTGGAATACCTTGCCTTGGAGGCCAAGGTTTTCATTGTGCAACACAAAAGAGTTGTTCATCATCTCCATAGATAGGCTTGAAATCTGGGGAACTCTGCGGGCTATCAATTTTAGGTAACAGTTTGCATCTATAGTCCTTCTTCTTTTGTTGACAGTGAGGACAAAATTCAGCAAGCATAGCCTCTGCCTCCTCATGTTTTTTATTTGCCTGTAGTGTATCCAATTGGGTAGCCATATTATTAATTATATCTTATTTAAAATCCTCCAACAAATGAGTTATTTCCATTCTTGAGACTATTGAAGATGAGTTTGCAATTGAAGAGCTAGGCCTATAGTGTCTTCCCCTTTTTACTGCTGCTCTTGAGTACTTTTGATAAATTTGTCTGATATCATCCCATTGAACTTGAGTAACATCTCCTCCTCCCATTAGATCTAAGTAGTCAACACAATCATCATTGATGCCCCTTAGAAAAATCAGCCTTCTTTTTGTGTCATCTTGAAGATATCATCACCATGTCGGTCTATTCCCCTACAATAGTGTTTATACTTATCCAAGAAGTTTGTCTTCATCTCCTCCCAGGTAGTGATTACATCTCTTCCTAAACTCATAAACCATCTCAAGGCATATTCTTTCAAAGTAGTAGGGAATAACTTAAGTTTATGAGCATTAGTGGTATAATCATAACTTCTACAAAGGATATCAAATTAAAACAAAAAGGTGTATGGATCTTTTGTTACCAATCCGTGAAATTTTGGAAGTGAAGATGCTGGTATGTTTTTCAAATTTGCATTATCATGCTGGTCAGGAATGGGAAACTCAAATGTTGGATTTATAAGAGGAGGTGGTGGATTTGCTGCCATTGGTCCTTGATAAATGACTAGAGGTAAAATGTTTTGTTCAGGGGGTTCGTTTAGGAGTTCTAGGTCTCCCTCTAACAAATTAAAGACACCTATATTTAGCACATAAGTTTCTGCAACCGCGTTTACTTTAGGTGCTTGATATGATCTTATATCTTGAGTTGAATGCGAGGAAATAAATATTCCTAGTGCATCTCTTCTCCTCCTATGCATGCAGATTAATGAAGAAAATTCAAAGAGATAATTAAGAAAACTTAAAAACTAATGGTTTACAATAGGTCCTTAGCTTGGCACCATCCCTAGCAACAACGCCAAAAATGTGTGTCCTTACAACTGGAATGGCAACTAGGTAATAAAAAACAATTCAGAGATTGAATATCCTTGAATAGCTAACTTTTCTTGTGGCAAAGGCTCATTTAGTTATCAACCAAGGACGTAAACTTGAAATGTACCAACACTGTATGTGCACCAAGTTCATATTGCAACCATTCTATGTTACTATAGGAAAGAAAATTCTTCTTAAAGGAAACACATGGAATCTCAAATGAACTAATACTTAATCTTACAACTGGAAATTACTTTAAACAACTACTGTTAAATGATAAATTTTTGGCGGGCAGCAGGAACTACTCTATTGCTATGGCTATAGGAACAGACACAGGAACCATTTCCTATGGTTGCAAGAATAAACAACTACTACAAAAGCATACAACTAACTAGAACTTACAAAGGATTACTGACCAAGTGGGCCCCCTTGAGTGAGTATCTTCAAAAATTTAGATTATAATTATCTAATCATTCAAAATCACATTGATCTCTTTATTTCATCTTTACTGGAAAATACATAAACAATACCAGAAGACTGTGTATTACAAAATATTATAGTCATTCTCTGCTATCCCCAAGAGGAGAGAGATTCCTTTATTTATAGGAAAACTTATAACAAACTTCTAACTGATCGACCACATTCCTATGGAATAGGCGAACAAGATTTATTAACAAGAGAAGAAGAAGTCAGCGCAGGACAACAAAACAACATTTGTCCTCCAGCTGAGAAAATATAGCATGACTCGCTTCCTAGATCTAAGCTCCACTAAGAATAGTTATAAATGTTTCATAAATAAATTTGTTGAAGAACCGGTCAAGTGGTTTCGATCATTACTGCATTTCTCTGATTGGGTCTACATTGCGGTTATATACTTGATGCTCCTTTAAGCCACCATTTGTCTTTACTTCACCTTTGTTGACCCTGTATCATGATATTAATGTGCACAACAAACATGTGTATATACTAATGGTAACATGATAATGTAAACCATATTTATAATTGATTTTAGATATTTGCATAGATAGATCATTTAAAATCATTATATGACATCCTTAGGTATAAGTTAAACCAGTTTTAGAAACACTTAAAAGGTATCAACTTAGGAGAATATTATAATCCAAATGTCATCTAATCATAAGATCTAGGTAGGAGTATTATATCAAAAATCTATCAAAATAGAGTCATTATTTAGGTTCATCAGATATTGAATATCCAAAATACAACATATTATATTATAAGAATCATGATCACAACCTAGTACATCATTTTCCATTACATATGAGTACAAGATCCTCTTACATCAAGATGTTAGGCCCAATATGGAAATCTAATGTATTGAGAGGGGAGGGGTGAATCAGTACTCCAAAACTTTTCTTTAATAATAACCTTATTGTTATGCATAAACAGAATAGTGCAGTAACATAAAATAAAGTTAAAACAAACAGATAACAATCATACATGATTCACTCCATAACACATATATTTTGGTTACGCAGAAAATCTTGGTTAGAGAGAAAAAATGTGGTGGGGATGGCACCCACAACTTCACTACTGAAATAATAAAGATGCTTGGTTAGAGCTACATGTTTAGCTATTTCTGATAGGTTACCTTGTTAGGAGTAACAAGATCTATTAGATCTACCTTGCGAAAGGATTTCACAACATTATTCTGAATGCTGCACCTGGTTAGAGGCTTTACAATTTATAGACTTGGTTAAGGTCTTTTACCCTGTTAAAGGTTTCTCTTTCAACTTCACAATATTACAATAAAATCATTACAAACATCTGCAACTTTACATCTAAAATGTTATAGCAGATTTGTAAGGAAGTTAAGTAGCGGAAACAACTTCCTACACTAACCTTGAGAGGAGGGTAATGCAAAACTTTTTCAGATCGTTACAATAGTTACATAAAATAGAAATAGATATAATAGCATTCATACCACAACATAGTGATTTACGTGGGGAAAACCCTTTCGGGAGAAAAACCCCACACTCCAAAAGCAACTCAATATTTTATTCAGCAATCAAAAACAGATTACAACATACTTGCAGAGCAAGCTCTTTGCAGGAGTACCACTAATCAAAGATTCAGAGGCAACTCAATAGCCATAAGACTCTTACACACAACCTCTATCTCACACACCTCATAAATAGGAGATACAATACAAGAAACCATCAAACGGTATTACAAAACCATGGGCTAAAACCACCCAATAAGGTGTAGCCGACCTTATCTCCCTTCTAGATGCCCTATGACATGTTAAAGCACACATGAACATGTGTCGCTTCCTTTTACAGCTCATTTATGTATCCAATACAAATTATTTTTCCTATTTCAGGAGTACAAACTTCCGGAGGCCATAACTTGAGAACCAAGTGTCCGATTGATGAACCGTTTGAAGCGCCGAAAAGCTCGCGAAGTTCTCTATCACCTCGTAATTGGCTGCACCAGTTATGGCCACTTTTCAGGGCATTTCAAAGCCTCTAAAGCCCCCAAAATTAAGTTTAAACATTTTATTTCACCCCTCCAAGACGAAAACTTTAATATCTTCAAAACTAGCTGTGACCTTGCGACGCAACTTTACCGGAATGCTTATCTAGCCAACTAGAAGCTTTAGGGAGAGTTTCACACCATTTTGTGCTCAAATGAAAACTTACTATAAATAGTAACCTCACATAAATGCAAGGTTGAGACACCATTTTTCCCAACAAGATTCTATGTGCTCAGAATAAGATTACCTTGCTTATAGCATACCTCGGTAACCCATTTAGTAACTCGGTAAACCCTTCTGTTTAATCTATTCTTCGACTGTTCTCTAAAAACCTTCTTAGTGACCTCTATGTCTCTGTAACAGTCTTCCTTCATACATATATGCACACACCTTGCTCTTAATTCATGCTGTATAAATAGATTTCTTAAAACGGTGATCCAATTCATTGCTTCGATCTTACAAACAATATTCCTCAAATGAATAACTAAACAAAATATTTCATTGGTTAGATTGACCTTGTAATCATACACAATCTTCTAGTGCAATTTCCAATGTAATAACGGTTAGATGTGCCTCGATTCTTGTAAAACATTTTCATATGCATGTCCAGGTTCAATGTATCTGGTAACACATTTCACTCCATGAATATCAACTCAGTGTGCTAACTTTACTGCTCGGTAGCCATAAAAAGATACTCGGTAGACGACTTCGGTGTACACTGTGTTCTATGACTGCTTTCTTCTGTAACCGACTAGACTGTGCATACCGACTGCATGATTCGGTAGTGCTAACTGACTAGAACATATAGTGTGACTTTGAATATAAAAACTAATGGCAACTTGATAAGTAGTAACAATCTCCCCTTTTGACATTAGTTGAGATGTTTGACAAAACCTACTTTCAAAGTCATAACTCAAAAATCTATATACTTTGCAAAATGACTACACTTGACAATATATACAATAGTCAATGAAATAGTATATGTAGATATACTCCCCTTATCATTATTCTATATATTACTTGGATTTTGCATGCTCGGTGTTGTTCTGTGCTTGTGTGCTCTGCTTGCTTTGCATACTCTGCTCGGTATACTCCCCTGTATACAATACTCAAAACTGTATTATCAAAACTATATCACTCTCCAAATATAGTATATTACTCCCCTTATGTAGTATTCTAGGTAGTATTACTCCCCTTTTTTTGACAAACATCAAAAACTTAATTTCCATCCGGGGGCGGTAACTGATCAAAAATAGATTTATACTTGTTCCGGGCATCGGTGAGTGCAATTGAGAGTGCATCCTTTACACTTTCTATTAAAGAATTTTGTGCTTGAATATCAGCCAATAGTGATATTAAGCCATCAAGAGTGCTTCCCTCTTGTGTAGTTGATAGACGTGTAGCTCAGTTAATCTTCTCTTGAACTGATGAGAGATGAGGAAGGAATAATGTTTGGAGGGTCATTATATCCATCCTGATCTTATGCTCTTCATTTCTAAGGTCTAACTGTTGAGCCATGAGCTATTGAAGCTTGGTATAAAAATTTTCAACTGAATTAGGCTCGATGGTCAACTTATTGGAGAGATCGGTGATCTCTTTCTCAATTGCATCAGTTTTATTCTTGATATCTTTAATGAATAAGGAAAATGTACAAAGTTTCTGAAATAAATAAAGAATATGCTTGAGCTGAGGGGACAACTCAGCAATGAATTTGACAAGCTTTACTTTTCCTATAGCGAGAGATTTTTGTACCTCTTCTATCATCTTTGCAGTAAGCTCTTTATCTTTTAGCTTGCTTAAGTACTCAGATGCATCAACTCCAAATGTTTCTATTTGAGTAAGGAGTTCATCCAGTTGAATGTGGATGGCTACATTGGTTGACACTGTTGTTGAAGGTAGCATATCTATTAGTAGTGTCTATAGACGTCTAAAAACGGTCAACGCTTGTGGAGTCATACTTTAACATTTGCGCATTGCCTTATTTCAGGGTTCTTGCATCGCATTAACATTTCTTCTATGTTGCACACTTGGTCTTTATCATTTGCGAGCATTAAGTCCTTCTACATTCCTCATTTTTATCGCTTTCAAATTAGGTCTTGTCGATAGAAATCTTCAGTCATGATTTTGGTCGATCTTATCCTGTCGCATCATGGTGCGTGCTCATTTATCATCATTTTGGACATCGTCAATCCTAATCGATGATAGAATTAGGGTTTTGTCCTCTTGTCAATCTTTCAATCATCTTTAGCTTGTTAGTAATCATTTGTGATTATCAACTTGTCAATCTTGTCATTTTGCGATTGATTCATCATCAATCCTTGTCCTTGTCAATCTTGTCATTTTGCGATCGATTCATCATCGATCCTTGTCCTTTTCAATCATGTCAATTTGGATCGATTAGTCATTGTTCCTCATCAATTGGTGCCTATCAATTTGATCTCCTTGTCAATCTTGGTCAATTTGTCATTGATTTTTGTCAACCAATCTCAATCATTTATCAACATTGGTCCTTTGTCAATTAGAATCATGATCGAACCTACATTAATTTCTTGTTGTCTTGACCTAATTCCTTGTCCTCTTATTTCTATGGTTTTATGATTTGTTCATTTAATCCTTTTCTTCTTCTTTGTGGGTTAAATAAATCTATTTGTTTAGTCCTAGGTCTCTTTCATGAATTAATTAATGGATGAAAACCTATTAATTAATTCACCTAATTTCTATTTCATCTTTTTCCTCAATTTTCTAATTTGCTAATTTCTCCTAATTCCTAATTTCTATTTCTCCTATTTTCTTTAATTTTTCTAATATTTCCCCTAATTTCATTCCCTCATTTTCTCCTATGTTTATGCTTCCATTTGTTGCAATCATGGAGGCTATTTTCTCTCTTCCCTTTTGTCATGGGAATGGCATTTCAATCTTTTCATAATTTGTCATACATCTTGCATAGCAACTTGTCATACACCTTGCATAGAAAGTGTCACACATTTGTCATAATTTTGCCATTCTTGATTTGAATTTCCTTTCAAATCTCTTCATGCTAATCTTGTCCTCTCTCCAATTTGTCTATAAATTGGATGATTTTCTTCCATGAAAGGGGAATCAGTTACATTTTCGAGTAACCTTATGCTGCGAATTTCATCTCTCAACAACTTGCTTTCCACTTGCATTTTGCACTTGTAGGTGAGATCCACATCAAATTTGAAGGTGCAAGAAGAACAATGGAGCCACATGAAGGAGATATTTGTGTCGGTTTGCTTCAATTTCATTTGATTTGAATATCTTGTCTTTATGTCTTCATTGATTGGATTTAGGATTGCTTTCATAGCAGCTTTAGGTTTTGTGGTTTTGTGATTGAATTTCCTGATCTACATTTTCTGGTGAACCCAACATGAACTAACCCCTTAACCATGTTTTGAGTGCTTTTGAGTTGTTTGCAGGTGAAAAACTCAAGAAACAGGGCGACTCAGAGCTATCTGGACACTTTTGCGCCTATGTTGAAGTTTTTTGCGCCTGTGTTTGAGTTTTCTACACTAGTGTTGAAGTTTTCTGCATCTGTGTTAATAATTTTGTGCCTGTGTTGATTGGTTCTGAGCCTGTGTTGAGGAATTATGTGCCTATGTAAGGCCAGAAACAGAGGTGAAATGAGTTGTTTTTACTTGCAAATTTGTTTGTTTTCATTCTATTTCTTGCATTCTGGTTTTTCTTTGGTACTAATTCTCTGTGCAGCATCTTGGTGTTACGTGTGATGAAGACTAAAAATGCAACTACTAACGAATCTTATGCAAGACGTGGTCAAAGGCTCTCATTAAAACATCTTGCTTACAATTTTTAGAGTAGTTGCACATTTCATTTCTTAAAGGTTAATGAACACAATGCATGCTTTGTCTGTTTTTAATTTGATTACATGTTTTAACCCTTAGAACTGGGCCTGCCTCTCGATTTGCCTGGCACTTCACATAGGCATTGGTGAGAGGGAATGACCCAAAGTGGTGACGGGCTAAAGCCAAGCTCTTCCGAACCACTCTAAATAACTATGGATGCAACAAAAGTTGTAGACAATGGGTGCTAGAATGGTATTGCGACGATTTATTTGCTGGATCAATACCCACCCAAACGGATGCCCTTACTAGAATCTCTTGTTATTAGATGCCAAAATCCTTCTATCTGTTGGCTTAGGCATTGTGATACACGCATGTCGAAGACACCTCTCATGTACTCCTCAATTAGAGATAGCAAGTTCTTGGGAAGTGATGCCCCTTGAACTCGAAGCTTGGTATGCCCAAGAAGTGAGTACACTATAAGGGGGAGCCAGTGCTACCAAGCATCTAGCTATCCGGCTAAGTGTTGTATTTTACGGTTAGAGGATTCAATAGATATTACCCTTGCCAACCATAGGATTTGTTGTGAGTGTGCTTGATTGTCTTGAGTCAAAGTCAAACAAACATTTTGTCTTCCGTGATTGTCAAAATTTAAATAAAAAAAAAACTTTCAAAAGTGCTCATAATCAACTTGGGTTTTCAAAATCAACAACCTTCAATTCAAAACAAAATCCAAACAAAAGTCCAAATTTGTCCAAGTATTCATCCAACATTTGAACATGGCTTGTCAAAACATTGAATATCTTTGTTTCAAAATTCATGTCACTTTAGGCTAGGTTTTGCATAGTCCAACTTAGGTCCTAGGACATATTGTCATCTCCCTTCATTTTAGTCCTTTTCATTGCAAGCGTCCTCATTTTGCACTTAGGTTCAAAATCATTTCCCTAAGTTTGCATTTCATTGTCATATCCAAGCTAGATTTCCATTTAGGTGACATTCATGCATTATCCTTGTCATGCTAAAATTAGGTCTTGCCTAGGTTGCATTTTGCATATTCCAAGTCATTGGTCTTCACATATCCTTATCATTGTATTGTCATCTTGTCTTGGCTTCATCTTGTCATATCATATCCTTAGATCATTTAATTGTCATATCCTAAGTCATTGTCATAATCATTGCCTTCTTTCATTTAGTCTCAAAAATTTGGTTTGTCAAACTTGAAAAATCAAAACTTTGGATGATACCCTAAGTTGTTGTTAGGGAGTCTTGACCTTGTCTAAAATTTGTCCTTTCATTAATATCATTTTTGTCAAACCTAGCTTAGTATCCAAGCATATAGGTGAGACATTGTCAGTTTGTCCTATTGTCATTTGATCCTTTGTCCTTGAAGGTCTTGGCTTCATTTCAACTTCCCAAGGTTGAGTCTTTAGGTTTGCATTCCAAAAAGTTTGTCCAAATCTTGAAAAACAACAAAAACATAGGTTGCATTCTTACCATAGATTGAATTTTCATCTATTTAGGTTGCATTTAGTTGCATATCATACATCATCCTTTTAAAATCAAAAAAATCCCAAAAATATTGCATTTGCATAGTGACATGCTTGTTGAAACAAGGTCAAAATCTAAGAAGATGGGCGAAACAACAAATCAACCTATTGACAATAGCAAACTCATAGTTTCAACCTAGTCAAACATTACAAATTGAAGGTTCGTCAAACACATCATTACCACAATATGCAATGGTTCAACTTGGACCACCTCCATTATATGAGCCAATGTTTGTACCCATGAAACCGAGATATGGGAGTGTTCCACCAATGCCAAGGGAAAATGCACCTTTTGACTGGAATCAACTGAACCTGCAACATGAAATTCAAACTCATACATTACATGAGGAACAAACTCTTTCACAAGGATTTGGTTCAGATCAAGGCATTCAACAAGAAATAAATCCAAATGTTTTACCAGATTCTTCATTAGATTTTGATGCTTCTAATGATGTTGATATGCTCCTTAAAGATCTGAAGTTGACAAAAAGGATGGATAAATTCTTGAACAAGGTCTTTAAGATGTTTCCACAAAAATATCTTGATATGATGAGTAATGTGACCTCCTCAAATGAGAAAACTAATGTGCAAAAACAACAAGGCAGTGATATGTTAATTTTCTCTCCACATCCAAATGAAGACAATGTGCAACAAGAACCTCAACACACGTTGTTGAGTAAGCGTGCTCCAAAAACTTTGACAATGACTATTCCACAAAAATCAACGTTTGAAACAATAAACAATCCATTATTTAATGCAACACCTTTAACACAAGATCAAATGATGGCCACACAAATGTTGACAGGTGTCCCTCAACAAGAAGTGATTCCTTGAATACCTAAAAGTGGATCCAAATCTAAGATGCAAGAAAGCTTTACGACTGGAATGCCTAATCTTACAAATGTTCAAAACAATTCTACAATGCAGCAAAGTTCATATGTCTCATCAAGTTCAATATGTTTGGCAAATACTCAAGTACCCGTTATGCAAAATATTGTGACAGATCCTTCGATAGTGGCAACACAAAAAGCCACAAATAGTGGTGTGCACCAACAACAAGTGTTGCAACAATTGAGGAATGCACAAAAGGCACAACAGAAACCTCCCAAACAAATTTTTTTGCAAATGATGGGATTTACATCAGGACTACAACAATTGGCACAAAGTCAGCAAATTTCAATTCGTCAGCATCAATAGCAACATGTGCCTCAATATGTGCCAGGAAAAACAAGTTATCATACATCGCAACCACAACTGATATCCATGCAATATCAACCAAGGCTACAAATGATGATCCCATCACAAGAAGCACAACAAAAGGGTCAATGTTAAGGCATGGCACAACCACAGCAACAAGAGCTGTATCAAGAACTTTATATGCCAGACACCAAAGACAACAATTTTAGAGCATCAACAGCCAATGGAGAGCATGATGTATCGACAAAGAGTACACCCAAGAATGAATGATGAACTTCCAAAATCTTCTTATCTGACACAATTGCACAATAGCTTGAGAAGTTGCAATGACAAATTGATGCATTGCAAACCAAAGGGACAAAGAAATTATACATAGATCAAGATTTATGTCCTAATCCATTTGACAAGAGCTTGTACATGCCTCCCTTTCCTAAGAATTTTGAGGCACCTAATTTTGAGAAATATAAAGGGAAAGGCAATCCAAAAGAACATATTTGAGCATTTTTCGCAGAGTGTACTGAAGTGAGCTATGAGGAAACATATCTGATGTGCTTATTCACACGAAGTCTCATGGGTTAAGCCATGGAACATAAAGACATGGCTGGAATTGGCTCAAAAGTTTATATCCCACTTCGCATTCAACATTGAAAATGAAGTGACCATGTCAGATTTATGCAACA
Organism: Cryptomeria japonica; assembly: GCF_030272615.1. Classification (NCBI taxonomy): domain Eukaryota; kingdom Viridiplantae; phylum Streptophyta; class Pinopsida; order Cupressales; family Cupressaceae; genus Cryptomeria; species Cryptomeria japonica. Next base: position 186,044,241 of record NC_081410.1, read on the forward strand.
CAAAGCAAAAGCAAGGTGAACCATTAGTGACTTTCTTACAAAGATGGTGAAGCTTGTACAGTTGTTCTTCCCTAGATATACCTAAAGAACAACAAGTGAACTTAATTATTCAAAATTTGGTCCCAGAAATGATGTATGAGCTCAAACTAAAAAGTCCTAGTACCATTGAGAAGCTCATTAAGAAAGGGATGAACATTGAAAATGTTCTTGTAGCTAAGGGACTCATTAAGCTCAACAAAGACAGTGACAACACAAACAATTCAGGGGACAAAAATAGATTTTGGTACAAAAACAAGAATGTCACTAATGATGGAGTTGTCGACAGAAGAGTAGTGAATGGAAATCAACCCAAGTTCACGATAAAGAAATTGAGTGCTCCTAATATGTTGGCTATGCAACAAAATTAGACACAAGCAAGCAATGTTATTCAACAGCCACAATACCAACAGTATAATCAACAACAAGGTCAGCAACAAAACTAGCAATGAAAACCTTTCAGATCAAGGGATGGGCCTCCTCGATAGTTTACGCCATTGGGAGAGCCTATTGAATCAGTAATGAAACAATTGATACAAGCAAATTTTATCAAGTTACCAGATGTAAAGGATGAACCATTGGTAAAGCCGCATTGGTGGAATGATAATGCATATTGTGAATACCATCAGTCAAAAGGACATAAAACCGCATCATGTTTTCAATTGAAACATATGATTCAAGACTTGTTAGATCAAAGAGTAATTGAGGTAGACCCACCCAACGTGACCTCTAACACTGATCATACAATTTTCAAAACTCCTTTGCTTGATCATGACAAGGGCAAAGCATCTTCTTCAAACTCTACCCAAACACCGAATCTTAATTATGCAAATACTGGTTATAACAATGTCATCAATTGTTTTCAAGTGTCAAATGAGTATGTTTCCACCATAAGAACAAAGGGACAAGGTCCTTCTTGCGCAGTCACCACTCATCGATCCAAAATAGTCCTAAAAGGAGCTCCTGCAATTCCTCCCAAATCAACTCCTACGAGTCAGTATAATCTCCTAGATCATCTGGGAAAGACACCTGCACAAATATCAATTCTTGAGTTGTTGAAAATGTCCCCTATGCATCGTGCAGTCCTAGATAAAGCTTTAACTGAGTCCACCATCCTGACAGACAGTGACGTTGACCAGTTTCAAGCCTGAATTGGACATCTCGCTGTTTCCCAGCATGTTGCCTTTTTTGATAATGATATTTCCCCTGATAAGCTCCCTCATAATGATCCTTTACATCTTGAAGTCTTTGTCCATAATTGCAAGATCCGACGAGTCTTGATAGATGGCGGAGCAAGTCTTAACATCTATACCTTGAGAGTAGTCATTGGTCTTGGTTATACAGAAAATGACATTGATTCTTCCAGAAGAATAACAATCAAAGCATATGATGATGTTGAGCGCCCATCTAAAGGGCTAATTTCATTGCCTATCAGAGTAGGTCCAGTGACAGAAAATACTTTCCTACAGGTCCTAGACCTCGATCTCCCATACAATATTATTCTTGGCCGTCCGTGGATCCACGCAATGAAAGCAGTTCCATCTACTTATCCTCAGTGTTTAAAATATCCTTACAATGGGACAGAGATAACAATTCCAGGAGATCGTAATCCATTTCAATTTTGTGCTAATCTAAAGGATTCCCCGCAGCAATAAGTCCCAGTCAATAGAGAGGCCCACTCACATAATTATGTGGATCCTAATAAGTTGTTAGATGTTGTCAAAGGAAAATTGAAGATACAGGACCAAGGATGTGGAGAGTATTCAATGGCTCAAACATTCCTCATTGGGAATTTACCAATATCTCCAAAATCACATGGCAAATGACATTTGTTGCAAAAGGAACCTAAGATAGTCATTCAATATCAACCCCCCACTACATTTACAAAATGGGGTGAAATTAACAAGGAAACTTTGGATGATGATGTAACAGATTGGCTTTATAAGGATCAAACTGATACACCACCTGTCAAATTGCCAGTGGAGCGATATGGAAAAGGGTTTACTATAATGCAGAAAAAGGGATATGATGGTTGCAGTGGTTTGGGCCCTGACAAGAAAGGAAGACTAGAACCTATTATACCTAAGATGCAACATCCAACTTTAGGGTTAGGTTTTGTACCATTGTGAATTGGAACCTCCTCTACCAAAGTGACCATGTGTGGAAAGGGGCGTGACTCTGATGATGAAACAACACCTGAGGATATCCACCCTGAAACTGATTCCAATGAATGGGAGTGGAGTTCCTTTTCTTCTAGCTCCTATGCCCTTGAAAATGTTTTCCTTGACCATGATGATTTTCCCATGGAAGACAAACATGAAATAACTCCCCCTCCCAAAATGTGTTCTAATGCTTGGATAGAGTCATTTTGGGACCCAAGCTCTGAATCAGATACGAGCAATTCAGACAGTGATACCACGACCATTTTTATCCTTACCATCTCGGCCCTACCTCTCCTTGAAACCAATGATGACATGCCCCTTGTCTATCCACAGCTTATCCAACATGACCAACAAGAACCACTCAAATTAGATTGTTTTCAAAATGACGAAGCAATTGGAGAATTCCTTAGACTACGAGAAGGCATACCACAAGGTGATCATAAGGCAGGGTTTGCTATTGATTTAGATTCCACAACATATTTTGGGGAGTCAACTCCATCTTCTAGTCATAAAAATGAAAAAGAAAAAGAAAAAGTAAAAAATCAAAAGAATGGGTCTTTGAATGAAAACCATAAGGCACTCTCTGATCATCGAAAAGTAAAAATAAAAAATGTACCTGTGGGTGAAAACCTCTCTGAGGTGCCCAAAGGTGGAAGATTGGACACACCCTCATCAAGTTAGGATAAATCAACATTGCTTGTGGAAATGACCGAAGAGATAAATTTGGGTACACCTGACAACCCTAAGGTCATTCATTTCACTGCTTCTTTATCGAAACAAGAAAAGATAGATTTTATCAATTTCTTTCTCAAGAAGAAGATCAGTTTTGCATGGTCTTATGAAGATATGCTCGGCCTTGATCTAGAACTAGTCCTTCATCACTTGCCATTAAAACCAGATGCCAAGCCCGTCAAATAAAAACTCAGAAAGATGCATCCCTAGGTGGCTCTCTTAGTCAAAGTAGAACTCAAAAAATTATTAGATGTGGGCTTTATCAAACCAATTGATTATGCAGATTGGATTTCAAATTTGGTACCAGTTAGCAAAGTAACTGGGGGAATCAGAATCTGTACAGATTTTAGGGATCTCAATAAAGCATGCCCTAAAGATGACTTTCCACTGCCAAATATAAACATCATAGTTGACATGACTGGCGGATATGAGATGCTATCATTGATGGATGGTTTTTCCAGATATAATCAAATTCGCATTGCTCCTGAAGATCGACATAAGACTGCATTCACATGTGCTTAGGGTACCTACTACTGGAATGTGATGCCCTTTGGCCTTAAAAATGCTAGAGCAACATATCAAAGAGCTATGACAACAATTTTCCATGATTTTATGCATACTTTGATGGAAAACTATGTTGATGACCTATTATGCAAATCCATCACAAGAGATAGTCATCTAGCCATCCTTGGCCCAATCTTTGATCGAATGGAAACCTACAAGCTCAGACTCAACCCAAAGAAATGTGTCTTTAGTGTCACAGCCAGCAAATTATTAGGGTACATTGTTTCTCATAGAGGCATAGAAGTAGACCCAGAAAAAGTATAAGCAATAATGGATATGCCTCCTCCTTCCAATCTCCATCAACTAAGAAGTTTGCAAGGGAAGTTACAGTCAATCCGTCGATTTATAGCGTACTTGGCAAACAAATGTCATCCCTTCTAAAATTTATTACATAAAGGTGTCACTTTTAAATGGACTGAGCAATGTCAATCAGCATTTCAAACTCTCAAGGATTATCTGATGTCACCACCTATTCTAATGCCTCCTATAGCAGGGAATCCATTCATATTGTATATCTCTGCAATTGAAATGGAACTGGGAGCTCTCTTAGCCCAACAAGATGAGAAAGGCAAAGAACGGGCTATTTATTATATCAGTCAGACACTAGTGGGCTATGAACTGAATCATTCAACTATTGAATGGGCATGTTTAGCAGTGGTACTTGCAACACAGAAGCTTCGACACTATATGTTAAATCATCAGACATTGCTAGTTGCAAAAATTGATCCCTTGAAATACTTGCTTAACAGGGCAACTTTGACAGGTCACCTGGCAAAGTGGGTTATGATCCTAAGTGAGTTTGATATTGAGTACATTGAGAGAAAGGCAATAAAAGGACAAATCACAGCAGATCAACTTGCAAAGGCACCTATTCATGATGATCATCCAATGTTGACAGATTTCCTTGATGAATCAGTATTTGCTCTTACTTCTTCTAAGGAATGACAATTATACTTTGATGGATCTCACACAAAGTATGGCTCAGGAGCAGGTATATTATTTGTCACCCCTCAAGGAGATGCTATCCCAAAGTCATATAGGATCACTTTCCATTGCACCAATAATATTGCAGAATATGAAGCTTTGGTCACAGGACTCAGAATAGCAATCCAATGGAACATTACACATTTGAAAGTCTATGGAGATTCCCAATTAGTCATCCCTCAAGTGAATGATGACTATGAAAAAAAAGATGAAAAGCTTCTTCCCTACAAGCATATGGTGGATTTCTTCAAGACAAAATTTACTGATATCCATTTCAGTCAAGTTCCAAGAATTCAAAACAAGTCAGCAGATGCTATGGCAACTATTGCTTCCATGTTAAATATGCCCCACAATATGGACAGATGTGAATTTTTGGTCGAACAGTTACTGGTGCCTTCTTTTTAAATTTCGACAGTAGATGTGATGTGTGTTCTTGTTGGTCCTAATTCCCCGTGGTACAATGACATCTATCAGTATTTGAAATCCCAAACCTTACCACCTAACCTTTCCTCTAACCAACGTCGAGCCTTCATACGCCAAACTGCCAAATATATCATCATCGTAGACACCCTTTACCATCGTTCCTTTGACCACACCCTCCTCAGGTGTTTGGATTCTGATGAGGCACAAATGGCTTTATGTGAGGTTCATGATGGTATATGTGGGGGCCATTTCAATAGTCTGAGTCTAGCTAAAAAGCTAGTTTGTGCTGGATATTATTGGCCCACCATGGAAAAGGATGCTCATGATTTTGTCAAGAAATGCTACAAATGTCAAATACACAAAAATTACATTCATGCACCAGCTCAAGAACTTCACTTGTCATATCTCCATGGCCCTTTTCTCAATGGGGATTGGATCTTATTGGCAAGATTCACCCGACATCTGCAAATGGACACAAATTCATCATCATTAATACTTTACAAAATGGATCGAGGCTATCCCTATGACCTATATCACTGGTGTTTTCAAAGTTTCTACAGAATTATATCATATGCAAATATGGGGTTCCCCTTGCAATAGTCACAGATAATGGCTGTCCATTCAAAAATAAAGATGTCAAGGAACTCTGTGAAAATTTTCGCATCCAACACCATTTCTCCAATCCTTACTATCCACAAAGTAATGGTCAAGTTGAAGCATCAAATAAAACCATCATTAAGATCTTGAAAAAGGTTGTCAATGACGCTAGTCGAGATTTGCATGTACAGTTGAATCCAGTACTATGGGCTTATCACACTTCCATCCACACACCTACTGGCACAACACCTTATTCCTTGGTGTATGGTGTGGAAGCCATTTTACCCTTGGAAGTGGAAATTCCCTCTTTGCATGTTTCCCTACAACATTTGATTGATGATGAGACGCACAGAGTCTATAGGCTGCATTAGCTTGAGATGTTAGATGAGAAATGTCAGACAACCCTGACACATTTGCAAGCATATCAAAACTGTCTCCGTCACTCTTATAATAAGAAGGTCAAAGGGTGAGACTTCAAAGTGGGAGATTTGGTCCTAAAGGTGAACCCAAAGAATACACTATCTACTGACATCATGAAAGGAAAATTTGAGCCTAACTGGGTTGGGCCTTTCATAGTTACTGTAGCCTATGGTTCAGGGGCATATCAGCTTGCAACCCCATATGGTGAACCTTTGTCAGATCCTATAAATAGCATGCACCTTCGAAAGTACTAGGCTTAGTTTTTCTGTCAGTAGTTCTTCAATATGATCCTGAAAAAAAACAAAAAAAATCATCAAAAGCTCAAAAATACAAAAAAATCACAAAGTCAAAAAATACAAAAAAAATACAAAAAAATCAAAAAAGTGAAAAATTGAAAAGAAGAAAAAAAAAATTAAAGAAAAATAATTCGCCCTTTAGTAAAAACCTGGCAAACAGGTGCTTTGGGCAAGTACCATGGTGAAAACCTAGCAAACAGGCGCCATGTGTAAAAGACTATTGCTCTGTTATCTATCATGACTCCTAGCTATACTTTCCCTCCTACAGGTTTATCATGATTATCCTTGCCCTGACCCAATGTTCTGTTCCAGGCCTATGATTGGTCAACATCATTGTCTTGCATACTCAGGTTTCTAGTCCTTGTGCATATGTTTTGGTCCTGGTCGCTGTATATGTCTTTCAAATTTTCATTGGGTGCGTGCCCCTTGTCATGATCAATTACTGGAGTTATTGCTATGTGCAGACTAGAGCTTTCTTATTCTATAATGTCCTAAAAAAATCCCTAAAAATCAAATAATGTCCTGAAAAAATCCCTAAAAAGTCAAATAAAGTCCTGAAAAATGAACAAAAAAATTGTAAAAAAACTCAAAATTCCTACAAAGTGAAAAACATCAAAATCCAAAACCAATTTCTTTGGCATTTTGCATTTTGTCAATAAATGGTCCCCTTTGTGCATAGACAGATCACTGAGCATACATCCAACGACAATCAATCAAACATTGTGCTTTAATGAAATCACACTTTAACAGATAAACTATTCGACCAAGCAAGCATTCAATTTGATCATAGTTGTCACATCAATCAAAATAGCATCAACATTACCATTGGTCCTTGTCAACTTATCATGGGTCTTATACAGGATGTGGTATACTCAAAACCAGACTGTGTCCTATCTTCGACGGGGTGCTGCATTCCCTGAAACCAAACAGCATGATCATTCTTGTTTTCCACTTTTGACAATGACGATCAAACTGTTTGTTTGACTTGGTTGAATTTGTGTGTCTTATCTTTTTACTGATTTATCTTTGGCTTCGATCATGTTCCTATGTTGCTCGATGATGTCACTGAGTAATTTAGAGTGACTGGGATGGTTCATGGTCCCTTTCTTTTTTTTGTTGTGTTTGCTATTTGTGGAATGTTTGTCACAAACTGGGGCAACTATATCATTGGGTGGTTGTGATAAGTACGTTCACTTTGTGAATGCCACACATACCTCGACCCTTGATGTATGTACCCTAGGATGCTTCACTCACTCCTTGTGTGCGATGTGTTTGTCTTTTGCCAAAGGGGTTGCGTTCCAGCTATGTCCTTCAATGCCATGATGCTCTGCATTTGCTTTGCTACAATAAATAAAGGTTCTCACCTACTTATGTGCATTTGTGAAAGCAAGTTTTCCTTCATCTCTAACTGTCCTCTGTCTAATTTCTTCTTACTAACATTTCTTCCATCAGTCTTGGCAGTCCGTTCGGTCTAGTTCTCCGATCTCCAAAAAAAAAAAAAAAAAAAAAAGTTGCATCCTGCATTCATTAGTTAATACATTTGCATTATATCAAGCCCATACAAAACATTTTATCCATTTCATCTTATAAATGCATCAAAAACATAAACAACATTCATACATGTTCCAAAGATAGTACATAGACAGTGCATAAGACATCCATACATGGAAAGTAAACAAAAGCCATAAGACATTGCATCCCATCATATAGCTGCATATCATATCATATCATATATCAAAAAAAAATTAAAAAAAATATCGGAGTACAAAATTGGACTGTCTGTCCTACATATGGCCTGCACGCTGAGTACATAATCTCAAACTATATATGTCTCTGTCATAAGAAGCACATACCTCTGTCATTGGGTGCTCCCTCTATCCTCCTCATCCCTGCCATGTCTCAAGGATGAAGCCCCTCCTATTCCTAGTCCTGGCTGTGGTGGTCTCATAGGTCCACTCACCCCCATGATGCTCACTGACCTCCGAGAGTGTGGCCTGCTCTCTGTCCTCGATCGTGACTAATATGACGCTGCTCTCTACTCTGGTGGAACTGCACTCTCATATAAAGTTCTCAAATGGTGCATCTCATCTCCTATCTCTAATAACATCTGTGCCATCTCACACGCACTAGCATCCCTAATCGACCCAATATACTCGGTCACTCTCTGCTCTTCTTGTTGTGCCTGGGCTATCTTTGTATCTCAAGCCACTGTTGGCCTGGCTATCTCTGCTCTGTACCTATCCCTCTTAGTTGACCACTACTCTTGCTCTACTCTCCATTGATCCTACTCTATCCTCAGGATAGCATTCTATCTCTCTAATGTAGCAATGTAATCATGCTGACTCACTATGGTGGCCCTACATATATGCATCTCCTCTATGCTAGCTATCTCCTACCCTATGGGTATATCCTGCAATGACTCATGATCTACTAGATCTGGCTCATTTCTCTGCGTGCACCTAGGACTCTCCTCTCCCTCATCATCCTCCTCAGCCTCCTCATCCCCCTCGTCCTCATCATCTCCCTCATCATCATCTCCCTTCTCCTCTCCCTCATTGTCATCCTCCTCCTCTCTAGCGAGTGGGAAGTCCTCCTGTCTCCTAGGTACCAAAATATCAGGATCCGTCAATGGCACTGGCCACTATCGTGCAAACCATCGCTCATACTCCTTTGTCATCCCGACATCTACAAAATCTGATCTCCAATCCCATTGTCTCTGTTGTAGTTGTATGAAGTCAACATATGCTATGTGTGGCTGAATCATCCTCCCCCACTGACTCGTCTCTCTAAGGGATCGGGCAAAGTGTGCAGTCCCTATCGGTACATCCTACATCTCTCCAAATTGTCACCTGACTCTCTCTAGCAGATACGTCTCAATCACTCTCTGGTGACTCACTGGTCACCCAATAAAGTATCTTTCTTGTCTGCAATACGGTAGCTCATCGCCATCATCTAACCATCCAGGGCAATCATGATATGGCCTCTATGTGAAATCTCTCAACCTGTCTAGCTCATGTCACCAATACAATATGTATCCAAATGGGCCCTGTCTCAACGCTCCCCCATAGCAGTGCACATATGGTCGATGTGGTACTACTTGTCTCTCTGCAATTGACTAAAATATGGCTATGTGCTCAAATGCCCATACCTGTAAAAGTGTGACCCCATAGCTCAAAGTCTGTACCCTCTGATATGCTATCTGATGCAACTAAAAATATAGCATGGCAAGCACACATTGTCCCCATGTGTATACAGTCCCCTCTGTCACCATCCGCTCTAGCACTCTTCCCCATCCAATAGAGAATCCATGTCCTTGTCTATCACCTGCTAATAGGCATGTCATAACCACTGCTATCACCACATATTGCTAATCATAATCTGCTGCCATGGTCTCCCAGTGGATCTCCCTCTCTATGATATCAAGGTCATCTACGTTGCACTTGAATAATCTACACAAAGAGTCTCTCCCTATCACTAGGTCATACACCACCATCTCCCCATGAATCAGAATGCGGAGGATATGCCACACGTCCTCTAGTGTCACAGTCGTCTCTCTAGTCAAAAGATGGAAAGAGGAAGTCTCTGAATGCCATCGCTCTGCCAATGCGGTGAGAAGTCCTGTGTTTGCCCTAATCTCGGGCATGTACGTAATGTAGTATAATCCAAGTCCTACTAATGTGTCTTTGTCAGTACTCCTGAGTCTGTATCACAACATGAAGCAGTTGGGTTTGTTCTCCCGCGTGATCAATGGATAATGTCGACTCTGCACCACAATTGGGGCACAATTTGTTAGTTTTAGGTTTTTTTTCCTAAGGGCTGCATTTTCTTGTTTCATGCACCACTCAGGGTTTTCTTATCTATTTTTGATCTATCCTACCCTTATCCCTCTTTTCAGGATCATCTACGCCATGCTTTTGGTCAAACTAGAGTCATAAGTGCACAATTGTGCTTGTGCACACCGTCTTGCACTTGCGCAGCATCAAGCTGCACTTGTGTACCTTACATAGGTGTAGAACATCACTAAATAGGCATAGAATGCACCCATATAGGCACAAAGCTACTTTTTTCCCTCCCTTGTGGGCCCCACAATGTCCCACAATCAAGCAAAATTCATGAAATTGAACATATGGGTTTTTGAGCTACATATCGCTGCTCTTGCATCATTTGGTCATCTGTAGATGCGTACATGTTCCCCAAGGTGATCTACCATTGGAATGTTTGCCATCTCTCTGCAAGGGTCCTTTTTCCCGAGCAACAACTCCTCCACTTTGGCTAGTGCAAATGAACTCTTTTCCTTCTCCTTATCTCCTATATAGATCTTTGTTAGTACCTAGATGGACATGCATGCTCTCCATCTTATGATGGTCGCGGTCTTTTGTGCCTTCCACTGCTTGTCCTTTGTGCATCCAACCTTCGATTTTTGATCCGTTCGAACCTATCATCTTCTGTCATTCTTATCAATCACTTGGCCTATTTTCTAGATTTTTCTGGCCAATTCCTCGAGGGTGCATGCATATGTCATTGTTATTGTCTGGGGCATTTTCATTATTGTTCTTTGAAACAATGCTTAGAATCACATTATCTCAAAGAGGGGCAAAATGTAGACGTCCAAAAATGGTCAACACTTGTGGAGTCATACTTTAACATTTGCGCATTGCCTTATTTTAGGGTTCTTGTGTCGCATTAACATTTCTTCTATGTTGCGCACTTGGTCTTTATCATTTGTGAGCATTGAGTCCTCCTTCTACATTCCTCATTTTTATCACTTTCAAATTAGCTCTTGTCGATAGCAATCTTTAGTCATGATTTTGGTCGATCTTATCCTGTCGCATCATGGTGCATGCTCATTTATCATCATTTTGGACATCGTCAATCCTAATCGATGATAGAATTAGGGTTTTGTCCTCTTGTCAATCTTTCAATCATCTTTAGCTTGTTAGTAATCATTTGTGATTATCAACTTGTCAATCTTGTCATTTTGTGATCGATTCATCATCGATCCTTGTCCTTTTCAATCATGTCAATTTGGATCGATTAGTCATTGTTCCTCGTCAATTGGCACCTATCAATTTGATCTCCCTATCAATCTTGGTCAATTTGTCATTGATTTTTGTCAACCAATCTCAATCATTTATCAACATTGGTCCTTTGTCAATTAGAATCATGATCGAACCTACATTAATTTCTTGTTGTCTTGACCTAATTCCTTGTCCTCTTATTTCTAGGGTTTTATGATTTGTTCATTTAATCCTTTTCTTCCACTTTGTGGGTTAAATAAATCTATTTATTTAGTCCTAGGTCTCTTTCATGAATTAATTAATGGATGAAAACCTATTAATTAATTCACCTAATTTCTATTTCATCTTTTTCCTCAATTTTCTAATTTGCTAATTTCTCCTAATTCCTAATTTCTATTTCTCCTATTTTCTTTAATTTTTCTAATATTTCCCCTAATTTCATTCCCTCATTTTCTCCTATGTTTATGCTTCCATTTGTTGCAATCATGGAGGCTATTTTCTCTCTTCCCTTTTGTCATGGGAATGGCATTTCAATCTTGTCATAATTTGTCATACATCTTGCATAGCAACTTGTCATAATTTGTGCATAATTTGTCATACACCTTGCATAGAAAGTGTCACACATTTGTCATAATTTTGCCATTCTTGATTTGAATTTCCTTTCAAATCTCTTCATGCTAATCTTTTCCTCTCTCCAATTTGTCTATAAATTGGATGATTTTCTTCAATGAAAGGGGAATCAATTACATTTTCGAGTAACCTTATGGTGCGAATTTCATCTCTCAACAACTTGCTTTCCACTTGTAGGTGAGATCCACATCAAATTTGAAGGTGAAAGAAGAAAAATGGAGCCACATGAATGAGATATATGCATCGGTTTGCTTCAATTTCATTTGATTTGAATATCTTGTCTTTATGTCTTCATTGATTGGATTTAGGTTTGCTTTCATAATAGCTTTAGGTTTTGTGGTTGTCCTAATTGCTATTGTTTTGATGATTTTCAATTTCCTGATCTACAGTGTCTTCACCTTCTGTAGTACTTTATTCTTCTTTTGAATAGCCAATTGTTTTTCTTGTTCGACCTTTTCTTTGCATAGTTCACCGAAATCAGTAAGTGCTTGCCCTTTTAATTTTGAGATATCCACATTGGGCAACACTATTGGTTTAGTTAAATCGATCTTGAAATTATGCTTTCTCACCTTCTTCTCTTTACCTTTGCTGGTTGTACTAAGACAAGTGCTTGTGAGGCTTGCTGACCCTCGGTAGGTTTCTCAGTAGATACAACACTTTGGTCGGTTCCTATAGCCGTTGTGGTGTCCTTGGGTGTCTCGGTACTAGGGGTCTTAGCTGTAACATTTTCAGTGCTTGACGATGCTTGAGACTTCTGATCTTTAGTTGTATCTTCTACTACTTTACACTTGTGACCTTTGGTGCCTTGATCTATATCCTTAGGAGCTTCGATAGAGATAGGTGGCTTAAGGTTGAACTTGTTCTAAGACAGATTCACTAGATACAAGTTTTGCATAGGTAGTGCCTTCTATCATTTCCTGCTCCAGTGCTTTTGTATCCATGCCATCTTCATCAATTTGAATAGTGTTAGCCGAGTCTTGCTTGGTAGCATTAGGACCTTGCTCGGTGACATCAGGATCTTGCTCGGTGACATCAATAATTTCAATTTGAGATTGTTCATTGACATCCTTTTGTTTGAAGATATCCAGCCATTTGGCTTTTGTCTCATTTTCTACATCAATGTATAGCCCATTCATCAATTTTAAGGCTCTCTGTTTGACAAGAAATTTAGAATTGTATGTTGCCAAATGCTCCTTTATTTATACTATAGACATATCAGGAAATAGATGGACTAGACTTCTTTCTCTTATTTGTTTCTCTGAGTCCATTGCATATTTCCATCTATTATCAATATGTAAGTATAATTCACTTGGAAGTGACTTTACTAGTTCTAATGGAGCTAGCCGAAACTTTAGAAGTGTGCAGATGACAGCTTCTTCAATTTTTCACTTCTCATCATTATTCCTAGTCTCATACTTGACATATCTAAATCCTGCAAATCCCCCATATTCTTTAAGATTAGCACAAAAGTTTTCAACACTATGAATATTTACCTTCTTGCTTTTTACAATCTGAAATATGTTTGCATCATCGGATTCTGTATCACTAGACTCTTTTACCAAAATGAATCTCCAAGTAGATTTCTTGTAGGTTTTGGTTACCTTGGGAATAGTAACACTCTTTTGTTTCTTACTCGGTGATGTAGTTGATGCTCTAGTGTTGGGTCTCTTTGTTGGTGGAGTCGGTAGGGCCTTTGTAATGTCCTATTTTTTTCTTTTCAAAACTTTACCCTTAGGCAACTCAATACTTAATGTTATTGCTGCCTTTTGAGCTTCTGATTCCACTCTTGTAATGGTAAGAGTGCCTTTGACAGGTGTAGAGGAGGATTCTTCTCCGAATTTCTCAGATAAAACCTTTATCATCTTGGTAGCCTTTCTTGTAGCCTTGGGTACTACAATGCTCATTTTCACTTTTTCTTTCACCTCTTCATAAGTTCCATATCTTAGTTTGGTAGCATGCCTTGGCAATGAAAGATAGGCATCAATTTGATGTTGTGTAATATCATAGTCAATCTGATAACCCATTGGTGGCAAAGATTGAGTCCTTGGTTCAACAACATTCATATAACAGTAATCGGTGTCTACCTCAAAACATATATCATCCTTATATTTCTCTACTAGTTGTGGTGGAATCTTGTACCTATTGTGCATCTTTTCTTGAAATTTGTTGAAATAGTCAACCATGATATCATTAAAATTATCTCCCAATTTATTGATAAAGTCATTGATTTGATGGGTGATAGGTCGGTGTAGCTCCCAAACTACTTTACCGACTAAGGAAAATAACTTCTCAAAGTAGAAAAACATGCATACAAGAAGTGAACCAAACTTCAGCATGTTTGCCGAGTTGTTCTTCTTCGACTTCCTTATTGTGTTGAGGTTCTCAAACAAGTTCTTCAATAGCACTTCACATAAGTCTACTTTCATTCCCTTTTTCATTATTTTATAAGCTAAGTCAACTGCTACACATGGTACATTGTTTTCCCTTGCTGATTGGAAGAAACAGTAACCAATAACTCTAATTGCAAACTTAAGTTCTGCATCAGTGACATTGTTCAATTTCAGTCCTCGGTAATCAAATTCTACTCTAGTTAAACTGATTAACTCCTTCTGTGATATCATTTTTTGTGCTCATGCATGATCATAGATAGGATACTTGGTGATCACATGAATGATTTCCTTAGTGATTTTCAATGGTTGCTCTTCTAGCCACATAAAATCATCATGGAATCTGCTTAAAACAAACTTAACCCATTGGGGTTTGAACACATGGGGATAGGCTAGGGCTTCAGTTAATCCCTTGATTTTGATATGCTCATACTTGCTATCCATTTTGCCATCGGTACAAAGTTCATCATATGTGTCACTAATCTCAACATGACCGAGTTCTTCAACATGACATTTGGTGAAGAATCTAACATCTTTGACTAACAACACTTGATCAGGGATGAGTGAGAATGTAGTTTTGTCATCTGGTTCAGGGGCGACTTTAGGAGTCAAAGAGTACTTCAGCGAGGGCTTCTCCACATTCTTGACAACTATGGGATCTTGGATCTTGGGCACCATTGTAGATTTCAGGTAAAAACTTAGTGAACTATCCTTAGGGTTTGACAGTTTACAAACAACTGACATTTCACACTCGATAGATAGTACTAATTTGACAAGATCGGAAACCAACTTAACAGTGTGATGAGATTTGATGTAAATACCTTGAAATTTTCTCTGAATGAAGTTTGATCGCCTTGATTCACTCTACTCTGCTTTCTTGAAAACTTGGTGAATGAGAATGACCACGAAAATACCTTTAAGTACACAAAATACCTTATTGGGCTCCGTGCGGGTTAGGTCAAAACATTAAATGCACTCAGTTTACCTTTAACCGATTTACTCCTTTTTTTTGTTTTAACCTTGTAACCAAATTTCCTTCATTTACCGACTTGATAGGCTTCTTGTATACATCAACTTGATAGGTTTCCTATAAAGTGCTTTTGATGGAATTTCAAACTTACTAATGCATCTTAACTATGCAGATTTTGAATTTTGTACATAATAGAATAGGAACTGTTATGATTTAACCTTTAGAGAATGCAGTCCCTTCATACCTTTTTTGATTAATTTGGAATAGGTGCACCTAACTCGGTAGGTAAGGTGCTTTCTTCATCTGACATGATTTCCTTCCTTTTCCAAATCATCTTAAATTTTTCTTTTATCTCTTCAGTGTCTCTTCTAGGTTGATCTCTGCAATCTCCAGCTAAATGTCCAACTTTGTGACAATGAAAACATGCCATACTAGGATTTCTCCATGATCTTCAGTTGTTCATTCCAAACCTTATAAAACAATTGGCACTAATATGTCTATATCTTCCACAACATTCACACCATATCCTTGTATTGTAATCCCATGGTACTGTTGCATATTGTCGGTAAGGATTTGTGTGAGTTTGGTAACCTCTAGTGTTTGCTCAGTGTGCACACCGTATGTGATTCTTTTGCTTAAACTAGCATTTCTCAGTACTATGTCCATATCTATTATAGTTTTTAGAAAACCCTTTGAATTTTGCCTTCTGATAGCTGTTAACAGACTTTGTCCTACATTGATTAGATGTGTGACCATATTTATTGCAATTGTAACAATACTCATTTGACTTAGTGATAGTCGGTTGCTTACCTTTTCTAATATGGCATATGTTGGTAGTATGACCTTGATTTCCATAGTAGTAGCAAATAGGCTTCTTCTTTTTTATTTTATTTTTGTTTCCAGCTTGCTTTGATGATTCTCCTCTCTCGGTAGTATGAATTCCTTTCTCGATAGAGTCTTTTCCTTTGTAACCGAGTCCTGCATCTGTGTTGGATCTTCTTGTATTTAGTTGCTAATCCAACATCTTTGATGCTTCATAACTCTTCTTCAATGTTTCTTTGGATTTCTTCTTTGTTTCAAGTTCATTGATCAATCTTGACACTTCAAGTTTCAATTCTTGATTCTCATCATTCTTCAAAATTGCTTCATGATGTGCATAACCTAGTTGATCTATCATATTTTGTTGAATACCAGTTAACCTTATGATTTCATCATTCTTATTAGATACTAAGAATTTAAGTTGTTGTTTCTCTCTTTGTAGATCTCTTGCTTTATCCTCAGCTGTCCTCAATGCATCTAGATTTTCAGTCATCTGTGTACTGAAATGTTCATGTTCTCTTTTCATTGCTTTTAGTTGATCAACCAATGCTTTGTTCTTTTCTTTCAATACTCCAATCATTTCTTTAGTCTCTTCAGATATACTATTTTCAGATGATGTCTCAATTTGTTCCACTAACTCTTGAGAATCCTGCAAGTCATCAAATAATCTTCTTCTTACTTTCAGAGATTTTTGCATTTGCATTTGCATGTCTGCAATCACTTGATTTGCATGATCTAGCTCTTCTTGCAGATACACAATCCTCCAAGATTGTTTATAGCCTTCCATTGATAAGATCTTTCTCTTTAGGTAGTTAAACCCTTTTCTAAGATAGAAGCTCTGATACCAATTGTTAGGCCCAATATGGAAAGCTAATGTATTGAGAGGGGTGGGGTGAATCAGTACTCCAAAACTTTTCTTTAATAATAACCTTACTGTTATGCATAAACAAAATAGTGTAGTAACATAAAATAAAGTTAAAACAAACAGATAACAATCATACATGATTCACTCCATAACACATATATTTTGGTTACGCAGAAACTCTTGGTTAGAGAGAAAAACTGCGGTGGGGATGGCACCCACAACTTCACTACTGCAATAATAAAGATGCTCGGTTAGAACTACATGTTTAGCTATTTCTGATAGCTTACCCTGTTAGGAGTAACAAGATTTGTTAGATCTACCTTGCGAAAGGATTTCACAACATTATTCTGAATGTTGCACTTGGTTAGAGGCTTTGCAATTTATAGACTTGGTTAGAGTCTTTTACCCTATTAAAGGTTTCTCTTTCAACTTCACAATATTACAATAAAATCATTACAAACATCTGCAACTTTACATCTGAAATGTTATAGCGGATTCTATGTGCTCAGAATAAGATTACCTTGCTTATAGCATACCTCAATAACCCATATAGTAACTTGGTAAACCCTTTTGTTTACTTTGTTCTTTGATTTTTTTCTGAAAACCTTCTCGGTGACCTTTGTGTCTCTGTAACAGTCTTCCTTCATACATATATGCACACGCCTTGCTCTTAATTCATGCTGTATAAATAGATCTCTTAGAACGGTGATCCAATTCATTGCTTCGATCTTACAAACAAGATTCCTCGAATGAATAACTAAACAAAATATTTCATTGGTTAGATTGACCTTGTAATCATACACAATCTTCTAGTGCAATTTCCAATGTAATAATGGTTAGATGTTCCTCGATTCTTGTAACACGTTTTCATATGCATGTCCAGGTTCAATGTATCTGGTAACACATTTCACTCGGTGAATATCAACTCAGTGTGTTAACTTTAATGCTCGATAGCCATAAAAAGATACTCGATAGACGACTTTGATGTACACTATGTTCTGTGACTGCTTTCTTCTGTAACCGACTAGACTATGCATATTGACTTCTGTATTTATACCGACTACATGATTCAGTAGTGCTAACTGACTAGAACATATAGTATGACTTTGAGTATAAAAACTAATGGCAACTTGATAAGTAGTAACACAAGATACCTAGTTTTTTTTCCAATATAACTATCTCATGATACATAATTTCCTATCCTACTATTATAAATGCCACATGAATCATATTACAACATTGGATTACATTCTATAAAGGTATACAACAATCTGCATGAATCCATCCATATACTGAAGAGACAAAGAATCTGCATCCACACACAAGAGAATCCAACAAAGAACATCCCAATAGAAGAAGGCATCAAACCACAAGACCATGTGAAACCAATAAGGAACCACTCCCTATGCTAGGAGATGACACAAGGTCCCACACAAACTTTATCACCTAGGTTGACACCTAACAACCAAAGGGACACAACAAGACAACCATAACTGAAAAGAAACCACATAGACCAATAATCCAAGACACATCACAAGGCTAAAATCAAAGATATAAACTCCCAAAGGCACATCAACAACCATGGCATAAGGAATGAGGACACATGTAGGAGAGAGTGTCATCACGTGCTATCCTCACAAAGAAAGGTGATCCACACCCCTGATAGACATGCGAAGTCATATCAATGTAGTGTATATCCTTGATTGCACCAATCTAATGAATATACTATAGGATTCTGTGTATGCATTGTCAAAATCATTGTATGTGCTACTGTTCATGTCGAATGCACTATTCTATCCCTTAAATGCACTGCAAAAAGTCTCAAATGCACTGATATGTTTGGAAAAAGAACTGATTTGATAGATAGAAGCACTAAACTTCTTATCATATGCGTTATTTTGTTTGCAAAAACACTATTCTGCTCTGTCGTAAGAATTTTGATGATTTTGGCTTTTGGAGTCGGATTTTCTTGATTTTTTTTTGTATCGAAGGCATTTATTGATATTCTTTTGTATCTCAAAGTTGATTCTTGTCCAGATTTGGCTATTTGATTATTGTTTTGGCTCCAGCAAGATAGATAATACCTTGTTGTTGAGGGTTGCATGTGTGTAATGGAATGGCTCCAACAAGATGGATATTCCTTGTTATTTAGGTTTATATTGTTATGGCTCAAGTGAGAGGATAAGTGCCTTACTATTGAGGATTTGATTGTGCATGGCTAAGCAAGAAAGAATCATACCTTGGTCTTATTGTTGATTTTATTTATCGTATTGTTGAGGCTCTTGATTTATCTTGTTGGCATTGTGGCATTGGCCTTGTTCTTGTTGCATATGTCTATATGGATATTTTATGTTGATTATTGATATGAGCTTCTTTGTTGATACTATTATTGTGCTTACCCTAAGGTTGGAACATGGTTAGGGGGAGTGAGCTTCCACGTGATGTCCAGGATCATAAGAGAATAGACTATCAAGAGGTTCCTTGTAAGGGTGCTTGAAGTCTAGACCACTAGGAACACGTTGAGGGTTTTCTTGATGCAAACAAGTGATAATAGTAATAATTAATTAGTTGGGTTGGGTAACTAGGACTCACCTAAACAAGATAATGAAATGGATATTGGTGTCCTACCTCATGGCCTTTGAGTGGTGACTTGAGATGGGCTTGGGAAGACCATGGAGATGGTAAGCCAAAATCCCTTGATTCTCTCATAGGTGGAGATGGCTCCACATGTCTATTAGGATATGATATTATCCCTTCTTTTTAAGGATATCATGCAATGACATTTCTATCAGAGTGTGAAATTATTCCTTTCTATGTGAGGATAGCATGGGATGACACTCTTTCCCTACATGTGTCCCTTTTTCTTATTCCATGTTTGTTGTTACGCCTAGGGAGTTTCTATATTTTATGATATGGCCTTGTGTTTTTAATTGGCTTCTTGTTCATGTGGTTGTTGTCTTGTGACGTATCCTTTGGTTGTTAGGTGTCAACCTAGGTCTAGAGTGTGTGTGTGACCTTGTGTCATCTCGTAGCATAGGGTATGATTCTTGAAGGCATGCAAATGTAACAAAAGGAATATGCATAAACTTAATCTATTCAAACAAACACATGCAAACTTGAAAATGATAAATAGCTTGATATGTTAATTATGAGTTGGATGTGGTTTCTCATAAATCTAGTAGCACAACGGTGTGATGTATATGATTAAATGATAAACTTGTCAACATAAGGATAGCATATGAAGAGATGGTTAAAATGAGAGAAGAGGCCTCCATTTATAGATTTTCAAATTTGAAATGGAGGGTGGAGATCAAAATATGATGAAGGGCTAGGATTGAATGTGAGAGGAGAGGACAAGTGGGAGATCCAAGAGATTTAGCCATAAAGGCATTCCTTGACTCTACACTCCTCAAGGGCATAGGGAAGAGATCCCAAGTACATTTGGAAGAAAAACAAGAAATTAAAAATTCCTTGGGAAGGACAAAGGGAATTTAAAATTCCTTGTAAATAGGAAGTCTAGGAAGAATAAAGGATAAAAGGAATTAAAAATTCCTTTGGAAGAGGGGGCATGGGGAGATTTAAGAAATTTAAAATTTCTTGGATAGACAAAAGTGGGTGGCATTTAAAGTTGGGAGGTGATATGGGAGAGCCATTTATGGCATGTTGTTGACTCATTCCCAATCTTGGAGATTATGAATGTGCACATGATTAGTGAGGGGATTAGGTGAGCTAATGAGGGATTAGGACACAAGTAAGCAAGTTAGGAGGATGTGACATGAGGAGAGAGAATGAGTGGAGGAATTTAATAATAGGGAAATGGCAAGAGGGTTAATTAGCCTAAATCAATTAATTAAGTAGTTATTAAATAATGGATTTAGTAAGAGAATTTGTAGGACAAAGCTCGACATAAATAAATAAATACAAATTTATTTAATTAATGGTGAAGGTTAAATTTCATTAAATAAATGTAAATATATTTAATTAAGGGTGAAGGATAAAATTAATTAAATAAACGCAAATTTATTTAATTAAGGCTAAAGGCTAAATTAAATAAATGTAAATTTATTTAATTAAAGGTTGTGGGTTAAGATAAAATATTAATTAAATAAATAATAAATATCTATTTAATTGGCTAGAATGGGATAAGGTCAAGTGTGGTTGGGTATGGACAAATTTAGGTGTCTACATTTTTCCCCTCTTTGATATAGCATCCTGAAGTGATGTTATATCAAAAAAGAATAAAACATAGTGGATTGAAAATGATAAGGACTGGTAGAATGATGCCCCAGTCATAGGTGGGTTAGGAAGGATGACTAGGAGGTAGTGGTATGCCCCCTCGAGAGGACATGTAGTTCCAAGAACACGAGTGTGCTCTTGAAATGGATAAGACTTTAGGATGAAAGGTGAAAGGGAATATGATAAGGATTATTAAAGGATAAGAAGAAAAAGGGAGGAGAATCATGTTGCAGTGGTATGAGCAACCTATATTTGATATTGTACTTGACATTATGCACCAAGGTATGAGGAACCAGGATGACAATGTGCCAAGTACATGATCAAAGAGGTCAAGTGCAAACATATGCCCTATGAAACCATGATATGGAAAACCATGATGACTTTGTGGCAATAAGATGCAAAGACCATTGTAAATGCAAACACTGATAATACACACAAGCAACAAGAAAGAATGCACAACAAACCAAAAGAAAACCCAAATTTTGCCCCTAGTCACGCTGAAAACCAATGGATTGATTGATTGATTGAGAGGATAACAATGTTAATGATAAGAACAATGCATACCCCAAGGATTGGGAAGGATACATACCATGATGATGATTCGATGAAAGATCGATCAATATATTATTAGCTGATTTGGATCAAGATGGTGGATTGATTAAGGATGATGGGCTTGATTACAAGATTGGATTGCATGGATTAGGATTGATTGCATTTGATTGGACTGATTTGAGATTTTTGGATAGCAGGGATGAAAGGTAAATAAATGGATTAGATGGATAGGATAGGATGGGATTAAATGGTAGATAAATGGATTAGATAGGAAAATGAATGGGAACCAATGACAAGGGAGAACTAATGCTTGGTAAAAGGATGGATGAATGGAGGGAGATATTATTTGGATAGGAGATAGATGGATTGAGTGGATGGATAGGAATAGGATATGAAGGACTAAAGGATGGAGGGTAGGATGATGGAGACACAAGGACTATGTTGTAAAGGAGTGAAATGCCCTACACTAGAAGTAGTATAATTAAGGATGGAAGGATGGTGGATAAAGATGTATGATATGGAAGGATAATGTGTAATGGATATGGGTGGTTGAGGAATTAAGGCTTGTAGTTTCCAAAGCATGAATATACTTTATTTTTCCTCTAGTTTGATCAAGATCAAAGATAGGAAGGAAGGATGGGTTTGGATAGGATGGGGGATATGAGATGGAGGATATGGATAAGGTAGGAAATGTAAGATGAAGGATATGGATGGGATAGTCAAGATCAAATATAGGAAAGGAGAATGGACTTAGATAGGATGTGGAATATGAGGTGGAGGATATGAATAGGATAATCAAGATCAAAGATAATGAACTTGGATAGGATTATAGATAGTTGATGGAGGATACATGGATTATGTGGATGGTAGGATAGCATTGATGAAGCTTTCCCCAATGTGTAGAGTGTAGTAGGGTGGGGGATTTACACATGATGCTTGTTTACCATTTTTTCATCATGGTACTTACCCAAGGTACCACAAGATGTGGTTTTCACCATTGGATGGTGGTATATTTGTGAACAAGGATTCATCTTTCAGTATGAGGTATTGAGAAGAGATTAGTGTTGTAGAGGAGACATTATGCTTAACTGGAACTATCATCGGGCATTTGGAGATGCGATTATTGCAATTCATTCCTTTCAAATTGTAGTCTAAATCTTGTTGTAATTCAATGAGACTTCCTTGAGGGTTGTAGCCTTCTAGGTCATTATCTTTTAGTAGTGAGCTCTAGGAAATGTACTTGAATGCATGTGCATTCCCCATTGTAATATTTTCACATACTACTATAGAGTATCATCTTATTATGGGTAGGTTCCCACTGTGGTTTTTCCCTTAACTAGGTTTTCCACGTCAAAAACTTGGTGTTGTGTGTTGTATTATCTACTTGCTTATCTTTGTTATTGCTGTAGTTTATTAGATCTTATTTTTGTGATTAAGTTTGTTGATCCAGTGAAAATTGATTCACCAACCCCCCTCAGTTTTCCCTCATTGTTGCAAACAGTTGGTATCAGAGTCAGATCCTCCAGAAGAAGCTTAACTAATTGGGGATATGCATGATGGAAACTTGAAGTGGGAGTGTTATCTTTAAGAAGGAGAGTCTGAGATTTGATGGAAGTAACTACGCTACATGGAAGAACTAAATGGAAGTGCACTTGAGGTGTCTTGGAGAAGATTACTAGAAGATTACAAAGAATGTCTATGTTGTTCCTCTGAATGGACCGGTTACTATCGATGAGATCAAGGAAGCTGAAAATAAAATTAGAGAAAAGGAAGCATTGCTGAGTGTCCTGATTGATTCAGAGATAAAAAATATAATGGGACTTCATACTGCACATGAGATGTGGGAGAAGCTTGAGAACCTGTATGAAGGAAATAAACAAGTCAAAGTTGCTAAGTTGCAGAGCTTGAAAGGAAAGTATGAGATTCTTAAGATGGGAGAAGATGAGAATATAAATACCTTTATGGATAAGGTGAATGATTGTATCCTAGGTATCAAATGTGTCGGTGGAACCCTTGAAGAAGATGAAATTTTTGCTAAGGTGTTGAGATCTTTGCCTCCTTATAAACATAAGGTAGATACTATTGATGAGATCCAGAGTGTGACTACTGTAACAAGATATATGTTGGTTGGAAAGATTGTTGCATTTGAGCTGAGAAAATTTGGTGAATTACATGAAAAGTCTGAGACATCATTTAGAGCATCTATAACTGGAAAGCAGAAGTATAAACTGGAAGAATTTAAAATATCCAGATATGAAAGAGAAAGAAGAGAGATGGAAGAGAAAGAGAGAGAAATGGATGAGCTTGAAGCATTGATTTCCCAGAGATTGCCTAAAGGAGCTAGTAAGCATGATGGAAAATGTCCCTTGAAATTTTTCTCTTGCAATAAGGTTGGACATTTTGCTTCTAGATGCCCAAAGAGAATGGCTAAGTATGATAGGCATGAGAAATTTGATAGTATGATAGGCATGATAAATTTGATAAGCATGATAGGAATGATAGATATGAGAAGAATTAGAAGTATGATAAGCCTTACAAGTCTAACTAAAAGTTTAAGAATCAGAAGAACAACTTTTATGTTGTTGATGAAGGTGTTACAGATAAAGAATCAGAAGGAGATGAAGTTGTATTTATTGCTATCAAGGAAGATAGACCAGTGCCTGTTGATTACACTAATTGCACTGTTGAGGAGAAAGCTCTAGCTACTAAAGTTGATGAAAAAAATGAATGGGTGATTGACAGTGGTTTTTCACATCATATGACTAGTGATAAAAGAAAATTTTTGAGTATGGAAAGGTATGATGGTGGAATAGTGAGATTTGGAGATGACAAGGTTTGTGTGATCTGTGGTAGAGGTTTATTTTCCTTTGATGGTAAGTATAACACTGATGATGTCTTGTATATTCAAGGTTTGAAGCATAATATTTTGAGCGTTGGACAGATGGTTGACAAAGGTTATGATTTACAATTCAAGAATGGTAAATGCAAGATCCTAAATGCCTCTGGTATAGGGATTGCATCTAGAACTAAGACTGAATGTAATATTTTTCATTTGAATGCTGGTGAGAAAAGTTGTGTGATTGCTAAAATTGATGAAAGTTGGTTGTGGCATAGGAGAATGTATCATGTTAACTTTGATTGAATAATTAAGGTCAGTTCTTCTCAAGTTGTTAGAGATTTGCCTAAGATTGTACTTAAGCCTGCTAATCCGGTATGTATGGAATGTTAATTGGGTAAGAAAACAAGAATTGTTTTCAAGAGCAAACCATATACATGTGATGGATTGCTAGATCTTGTGCATACTGACCTATGTGGACCTACAAATGTTAGAAGTGTGCAAGGAGACAGATATTTTATGTTGCTAATTGATGATTATTCCAGTATGTGGGTTGTCTTTTTGAAGGAGAAATCTAAAGCATTAGAAAAAATCAAGATATTCAAAGCAAAGGTTGAGACTAAGTTCAGATTGAAGGTGAAATTTTTGAGATCTAACAGAGGAGGAGAATTTTGATCTGGTGAGTTTGATTCATTCTATGAGAAGCTTGGGATTAGAAGACAATTATCTACTCCTAGAACCCCATAGTAGAATGGAGTTGTTGAAAGGAAGAACAGGATTGTTTTTAAGGTTGCAAGGACTATGCTGATTGAGGGGAATTTTCTAAAGATCTATTGGAGAGAATTTGTTAGCATTGTTGTTTACACATTCAACCGAGTTCATATCAAAGGTGATCCCAGTAAGACTCCTTAAGAGTTATGGTTTGGTCATGTTCCTACTATGAGATATTTCAGAATATTTGGTTAGCAAACGTTATATCAAGAGTTTGATGCAAGAAGTGTTGAAGGAATTTTCTTGGGATATTCAACAAAGAGAAAAGCCTACTAGTGCTACAGTATGAGACTGAGAAAGATAGTGGAAAGTGCACATGTGAAGGTTGATGAGGATTATAGAAAAGAGATCAGAGCTTTCCGATATGATGATTGTCAGCATGTTGTTCTAAATCCTATTCAGATTGAAGAATTGAAGTAGAATGATCCAATAGAGAGTGGTAACCCGGACATTGCTGATGTCGGTGGAGAGGTGCAGGAACCTGAAAAATTGAAAAAATTGCAAGACTCTGAGGTATGTAAGATTGAATCATTCATAAAATCAGATTATTGGTGATAAAAATAAAGGTGTGATGACAAGAAGGCTAGTTGCTGAAGAGGTATGTTTGATTTCTAAAGCTGAACCTAAAGATGTTGTTGAAGCTTGTAAAAATGAAAGCTGGATGAGATCTATGGAAGAATAATTAGATCAAATTGAAAAGAATAATACATGGGAGATTGTGCCTAGACCTAAAGATATGAATGTGATTGGTACTAAATGGGTATTCAGGAATAAATTGAATGAAGTTGGTGAAGTTGTCAGAAATAAAGCAAGATTGGTATGCAAAGGATATTCACAAAAAGAAGGGATTGATTATGAGGAGACTTTTTCTCTAGTAGCCTGACTTGAAGTTGTTAGATTGTTGCTTACATATGCTGCCTATAAAGATTTCAAGGTATATTAGTTGGGTGTCAAGTCATCTTTTCTGAATCGTGATCTTGAGGAAGAAGTCTACATTGAGAAACATGATGGATTTTTATTATCAGATGATGGAGACATGGTATGTAAACTGAAGAAAGTTCTCTATGGATTGAAACAAGCCCCTAGGTTCTGGTATGCTAGATTGGATAAGTACTTGTTGAAATTGAAATTTAATAAAGGTATTGTTGATAGTAATTTGTATTTTAAGATTGAAAATGATAACATTGTGATTATTGAAGTTTTTGTTGATGATATTATCTTTGGAGGTGATGATGACTTGAGCATGAAGTTTGTCGATGATATGCAGAAAGAATTTTAGATGTCTATGATAGGTGAGATGATTTCTTTCTTAGGTTTGCAAACTTCACAAACTCTAGAAGAAGTTTGAGATGCTAAATAAGTTTGGGTTAGATGAATCCAAGCCAGTTGGAACTCCTATGGTGACTGGTTGAAAATTTTCTAAGAATGATGATTCTCTGAAATCTAATTAGATTTTGTACAGATCTATGGTTCGTGGACTGCTATATCATACTCAAACTAGACTATAGATTATGCATGTTGTGTGCATTGTTTCTAGATATCAAGCCAATCCAAAAGAGAGTCATGTCACTATTGTTAAGAAAATATTCAGATACTTGAAGGGAACTGTGGATTATGGTATGTGGTATCCAAAGAATGACAATTTAGTGTTGTGTGCTTACACTGATGTTGATTGGGCTAGTGATGTTGATAACCAGAAGAGTACCTCCGATGGTGCAATCTTTTTAGGTAAGAAATTGGTTTCATGGGCTAGTAAGAAACAATATTGAGTATACTTATCTACTATTGAAGTTGAGTACATTGTTGTTGTTGGTAGTTGCACTCAGGTAGTTTGGATGAAGCAAATGTTGAAAGATATCAGAGTTACCTATTGTCACTATTTACAATATTGGGTGATTATTCTTTTCAATCTCATATATTTTTTGGATTACATGGTTTCTTTCTGCTCCTAAGGGTTATTTTTCTAGGGTTTAGGGTTTTTCTTTTCAAAATTTTGTGTCATAAGTTTTCTCCTTCTATTTCCTTGTTGCTTTTTCCACTTAAGTGGAAGGGTCAATCCGTCGTGCAAAGAGGGGCCCTTTTTTAGGTTTTATCCTAAGCGGGTTATGATATTTCTTTAATTTTCTACCTTTTCCTAAGTCTTTAATTTTCCTTGTCATGTCTCTTAATTACCGTGCAAGTTCATGTTGATCCCATGGACACCGCTATACCGCAAAGAGAAGCTACCTAAATTTTACCCTTCACGGAGTAATGACTAGATGGTGGGACCCGCTTCTTTGAAGATTACGGGTGTTAAAGAGATGACAAGTTCCAAGAAGATCAACAGTTGTCACCACTCCGCAAAGTGAAGGTTCCTGAAGTTTACCCTTCACGGAGTAGCGACTAGATGGTGGGACCTACCTTTTTTGAGAATGTCTCTGCGGGGGTTAAAGGTCGGGCAAGTTTGATGATGATATATGGTTGTCGCTACTCCGCAAAGAGAAGGTGCCTGAAGTTTACCCTTCGCGGAGTAGCGACCGATGAGCTAGCGGGTCCCACTATGGTGGCAATGATGGAATAGGTTATGTGGTAGACCAAATGACAAAAATAGGATGTGTGCACGAGGAAAAGGAAGTGATCCAACCACCAAAAAGAGCACATGGTGATCATAAGATGGAAACCGCCAGAGTCTTGAGAAAATAAGTGACTGACGTGTGGAGACATCTGGCAAAAGTTCGCAGATAAGTGGAGTAACATGAAGAGCCCACTTTAAAAGTTAAGGTGGTTAAAGGCTAGGTAGTTTTGACGATAATTGGTGGTTGTGGCTATACCGCAAAGGGAAATAACTCATCCATTAAGCTTGCGAATCAGCCACAAACCGCTGGCGGCCATGGTTAAGATAAAATTGTATCTGTAAACGACCATGGTGAAAAGGTAAAGAACGAGCATGTCTAGGATCCATCAACAGTTGTTGCTATACTGCAAGAGGAAGTTGCACAAATCTTAAAGCTAGCAGATCAGTGACAAACTGCCAATGGCAGCGGTGAAAGCTGGGTTTTAAAAGGAAAGTATTTCCAATGACTGTAAAGGTCGAGCAATTAGTTCCTGATCTAACAATGGTCAGTGATCCGCTATGCGAATGTGTCTTAAGTTTACCCTTCGTGGATCAGCAACCAAGCGGTGGGACCCATTTTGAGGCTAACGACCTAGGTAAGGTAAAAGGGATGTAAGTTGTGTCTGATCCAATGGCGGTCGTTGATTTGCTATGCGAAGGTGCGGGATGTTTACCCTTTGTAGATCAACGACCAAGGGAAAATGTTTTAAAAGAATTTTGTCATCCGTTGGTGCCATTTTTTGAATTTATGAAAACTGATGTTGCAGAATTGTAACAACCCCCAGGGAGTTAGGAGTGAAAGCAATTGTAACCTCTTTTGGGAGAGATCTACGGTTATAACAAACTATTTTCTAGGAAAGTCTGAAGCTTGTCGCATCCATATAATTATAAATGGATACCAGGACTACTAGAAAGATGATCACAAGAATTTGTAAGTAAGCTCTGGCAAAATATATTTAGGGTTTTTCTGGTTCTTTGAAGATCACTCTAAGTTATGTAGAATTTGATTATGGATATCAATATACAGATCAAAGCATTTTGAGCCTAGATTCCTGTTGTCTTCTTGTATGCATGATTGATCTACTAGTTCAGTTAGATAATCTAGGGTTATTTAATTGAATGATTTGTAAGGAAAATTTACAGAGATGTTTTAGGCTTTTCTCTCAAGGAGGGAAATTAGATATACTTAAAATCTTTCTGTTAGTAATCAATAATTCTGCTTGAATTTGATAACTGGGTTTAGCACAAAGGTAAAATCTATATATGTCAGGCATATATAAATTTGGTGAAATCGAAGTGATGAAATGTATGTGGATGTCCTATTTAGAATTCTTATCTAGTCTCAGGTGACTCTGAAGCCCAGGATAAGACATTGGTATAATTTGCTAAGTTTTATAACCTTCTTGGAGATCAAAACTAAAAATATACATGAGTTTTCTTTTATGTTCAGTAATGTTGAGGTGATAAGGTTTGCAAAATGTTGGCACTGGTCTTCTCTATAAATCTTTAATTGCATCTACTGAAAGAGTGATCACAAAGGGTAAACCTGCCCAAGCTAAGTGGAACCTTGAAGTGTAGAAGGTTTTTGTATAAACCTTGTTAAATGTTGTCTTGTGTTTCTATTTCATGTTGTTTCTCTCTATAAGCGATAGAGGTTTAAGATTATAGTGGAGAAAACAAAGCAATCAAATATTGAGAACAAAAAAATTGGTGACTCTGATGGGGAGAGTCATAGTATGAATCTATGCTACAGACTAATGCTTGTATTGACCAAAAATTTGTTTGCATTTGTGTGTATTTGGTCCTTGTAGCAGGCCATTTTATCCCTGTTCTTTGTTATTTTTCTATCTGAAGATTTTTCTCATTCTACTGTCTCCTGCGAGTGATTTGCCAAGCTTAATAATTTCTTATTTTCCCATAGTTGGGTGGCGAATCTGACATAAAATAACCAGTGCTCTTTAATAAGCATAAGTCATTTTAAGGAAACACATATTAATGTAAAGAGGGAAAAACACCAGATCATACATGAGGAGAAATCCTCAAGAGACGTTGTAAGGGGGATTGCCTGAGAAGGCCCAAAAAGGCCAAAAAAGATCAGTTGCACATGAACTATCTAATGCTGCTTGGATACACAAAAGTAGTCACATAGGTAAGTCTTTTAAAAAGACCCATATATGCATACTCAAATTCTTCTTCCTGTGAATCTGAGCAAGACATTTTGTATTTTCATACTGGTTTGTTTAGTAATAATGAAGATGTCCAAGTTTTGAATCAGAAAATTTCTCATGCTAGTAGATTTGGGAAGGATAGAAATAGTTCTAATGTTAAGATGGCTTTTGTACCAAGAACTGTAGATGGGAATATTAGTCTGATTGATATTGATCAAGTCAATATGTCAGATTCAGAAGAGATTTTCCCTAATGAAGATGAAGTATCCCAAGAAATTGAGGCTCTTAATAGAAGAGTTCATTAGTTGATATCTCTAAAGACACAAAAGGAAATAAATAAAGAAAATGAAATTAAGGCTAAACTGATTGAGAGAGATAGGTTGTTAAGGCAGATCATTGATATTGAATTGTTCACACAAGAGAAAACCAAGAGTGAAGAAGAGGGTCCAGTCATCAGGGAAAACCTAACAACAAGGACTAACCCTGCACATAAAATTGTTGTGCAAACTGGTTGAGATGTCCATAGTGACCCACAGCCTACTAGAATTAGCATTGATAAAGGAAAACAAAAGTGTATGGAAACTGGATCTGGGTCTAAAACTCTAGAAGAGATATCTCATGGATTTTCTGCACATGAAACAAAAATAGAAAGAATGAGAAGAGAAAGGGAATATCTGCAAAGAGAATTGGAGAAAGCTGAATTAGAAGCAGCCAATGAAGAAGTTAAAAGAAAAATTAATTATTTAAAGGCTCCTCCCATAATCTTTCCTTCAAAAAACCCAAATAAGCCACTACCTCAGCATGCCTCACACCCTCCAGTCAAAATTCAGTCAACCCTACCTGTGAGTATTGTTCCAGTTAGTCAAGTCCCTATTACCAATCAAAGTAACCAAGTTCCTCTAGCTCATGGTCTTAATATGAGAATGAACATGGGTAATAATCCTACTAGTAACCAGTTTCAAAGACGACCGATTAATTTAGAGTTGTATAGGAAACTTTTCTTTGATGGAATTCCAGGGTACCCAAACCATATTCCTATTGAACTAAGGGACAGGCTTCACAAATTTGTCGGCAGTAATGCTATAAGTGCAGAAGAGCACTTAAAATCTTTTGGTGACATGGTAAATGACTATGAGATTGTAGATGAAGATGTCATCATGAAATTATTTATACAGTCCTTGGTGGATGATGCAAGGGATTGTTACAAAGGTCTGCCCATAAATAGCATCAGTTCTTGGGAGGAGTTTATGAATTGCTTCCTAGAGCAATATGGTGATAAAACAAATGTAAGCTTTATGCTCAACGAGTTCAAAAATATCAAGAAGTCTAATAATGAAATTATCACAAACTTCAATGCGAGGTTTTAGAAAGCAATGCATAGGCTCTACCAAGTGATGAGACTAGATGATAATATGTGTCTGAACACTTACTATAATGTGTTTGATTCTAAAATGGCTTACATCTTGAGGGATTAAAACCCACATAGTCTGAGAGATTCTTTCAGAATTGCTATAAATGTAGAAAGTAATAGGAAAGCATCTGGAAAGGTGGGAAGGAGGGTTTATGGTAGGCTGTGGCAAGAATCAAAACAAAAGCCTAATAAAGTTACCAAGGAAGATGACAAAATAGAAAAGTTAATGACTCCTATGAGAGATCTTACTACTAAGGTGAGTAAGAATGACAAACCTCACTATAATTAGCAAGATAGGCCTCCTAGACTACATGACTGTTGGCATATGTGCAGAGCTTGATGATATGATGATATTGTATGTTGTCATTGATGTCAATATACTGAAGTATGAACCAGTATATTGAAGTAAACAAACTGGCAAGCGAATTGGTGTGATGTTGTGAACCGGTATATGTGAAAAAGTGAAGCGATATGTTGGTTCAAGTGAAGTGGTATGTTGGAATGAGAACTGGTATATGGGAAGTTTCGTATTAGGGTTTCATTTGGTATGACTACCAGTTGGTAGTCTTAGCTTTAGGGTTTCCAGTTGATGCATTTCAAGTCCGTGTGATTCGACTGATGACATCTTGTGATGGGTTAGCATTTAAATGGAGATTAGATCATGTTGCCACATCAGCCTTGTATGCGTGAAGGATTTTCTTGACAATCTTGCATGAAGAAGCTTGTTCCTATCTACCTCAAGAATGTGCAAAGTCTCAGTAAATGGTGGAGAATGCGTGATGGGTTATCAGCTTCCAGAAGTGGCAAAGAACGAATGATGGAGAGCATCTTGAGATCTCTTCAAGACTATTTTATTCAATGCAATGTGTTTGAATGGTCAGGATTGGACCGACTGTATTGATAACCTAAATGTTTAGGGTTTAGGGTTTATGCTACCAACCTATCTATTTCCTATAAGGTCGATGATGATTTGCATTGTGAAATTGTTGGCAAATGTTATGTGTGTATCCAAGTGAAGAGATACTTGATTCTTGCCAAACAGGAGTGTGTAGGGGAAAAAGCGAGACTAGGACAATGTACCCTAATCCTAACTTTTGACACACATTGCGGAATACAAAAGAGCCTAGAGATATCGCACGGTTGGCTGCTTCTTTTGGTGAAAGAGAGAGCCACGGGATATCTATTAGGATTTCTATTCCCTTGTTGAAATTGAAAGCTAAAATGATACAAGTTCAAACCCTAACCTCGAAATGTAAGTATGAACTAGTAACAAGTTTGCAGAATTGAGATTAAACAATAGACAGCTGTAAATGTAAGGATAAAATAAGAATGCAGATATGTACCCGGAGTCGAAATCGGACTGAAAATGTTCGGGACGGGGGCACGGGCGCCACTGTCCTGAAAACTGCACCGGAAACCACTGTTTTGCACCCTGAAACACTGTCTGGAAACTGTCGGAGAGCTGTCTGTCTGGAGGACCAGGGCGCCCAGCGCCTCTGTCCCAGGGACCAGGGCGCCCAGCGCCCCTGTCCTGATAGGACCAGGGCGCCCAGCGCCCCTGTCATGGTCTTCTGAGCTGCAATTTTATACAGGGTTCTGTCTCAGTCTTCTCTTTCCGGATCTGTGTCCTACGGCGTCGTTTGAATCCCGAAACCTGCAATAATATCTGAAAAGGGGGAAGGGCGGCTATATAGGGTTTTGCCTTAGTCAAACCCCCGCTTTGGTGATTTCCACCTCCACGAATAGCCAAGTTGTTTTGTAAAATGTATTGTGTGTGCAGACCTAGTGTGTGTGCAAGGTCCAAAATGCAAGAAAGCAAACTAGAGCAACCTAGAAAGTAAACCCTAATTGCTTGTAAATGATAATGCAAATGCTCTAAATCAAGATGCAATGTGATCTAAAGCATGAATAAATGATGTATCAAAGCTTATGTAAGGACATGAAAACAATATGAAATCATACCTAACCCTCAAGGAAGGAGTACAAGCCAATCTTCAGTCGGTAATCTCCTATTGTTCTTCAATGTCTTCCAAGCCCTAATTGGATGAATGAATGAATTTGATAGATGCTTGATAGAATGATGTTGAGTATTGTTGAAGTCTTCAAAGATCTGCTCTTTCGCTGCATATGAAGTTCCTGGAAACAAAAATCCGATCCCTTCCAATGAGGAAAGAGAGCTTTTATGTATGAAACCCTAGGTCATAAATTCGTATTTTGGCCGACCTAGAGATTGAATATCCCGCCAATTTCTTGGGGTTAAGCTTTATTTTATGATTGGATCGTGCTCCCAAAATTTCGGGAAAAATGTTCGGGACCATGTTGCACGGGCGCCATGGTCCCGACAACTTTTCACCAAATTTTCAGGGCCGTCGGATATGATGATTTTAGAGAGAATCCCGAAGTTACAGGTGATTTCGAGATGTTTAGACCCCGAAACCAAGCCCCCAAGTTCAAAATAGGACTTAATTAGGGTTTTTGATTAAATGATGTATTGGAGGAATAAAATGCGAAGGGCGCGCTTTAGTGAAAGGGCCCAACTTTATGATGTAGAGAATGATGAAGTAAGACCTTAGACCTAATTAATTTGATTAATTAAGTGCTTAAGGAGAAATACAATGTAGAATGCAAAATGCGCTAAGGCGGGTGCTAAACTAGGTGTGAAATTGTACCACCCTAGTGAGTGCGTACAATTTACGATGCTACATTTAGCCCCCACTTTAGCGGTCATATGAGTACTACGTGCATATGCAAGCTAAAGTACAGAAAAGTAAACATTATTTGAAAAAGGATATATCCATAAGTCGTCGGACGAAGCCCCCAGCGGTATCTGCAGTACACAGTTAGGAACCGCATCCTACAAAACACACGTTAGATCACAAAATCACCTAATGCTTACTAAGGAAAGTGATGAAATCTGTGAGTAGCTATATGCCCCCCCCTGTTTTGACTTGCTTATTTAGGGAGGTGAAACAGGGTAGCATGTTTACTTGCGACAAATTGTGTAATAGAGTGTTGATGAGGGGTGTTCACTAAATAGGCTTCATCAAAGCACTTTTTGGAACATCCCGAGAGTAGGAGAAGGAAAATACGATTCCAACGCAACAAACGGCTCGAAAATCGCATCTCCCAAACCCAAGTTATGATAAAATGAATGATAGGGAAAAATTAGGGTTTCGAGAAGTAAGAATAAGGAAACGAGAGTATATACTTCGAAAGTGACACTTGTATTCGTCACTTTGTCAATTTCAGGATACTATTCAGCGGAGCCCACCTAGCCACCACCATGCCTTCACGATGACCGGAGCATCCCACGAGGATCGAGATCCTGCGCCAGGCCGTGATTGACGACGAGCCACTGGACGAGGTGAGTTGACTGAACGTTTGACTTTTGATTTCTCGCATGTTTGACTTTTCCGTGATCGAATGCAGACCTTGAATGCCGATCGGGGCCCACCTAGGGCACCATGGTCCCTGAGGGGCGCCCTGGTCCCCCCAGGGTGCCATGGTCCCTGACAGGGGTGCCATGGCCCCCCAGGGCACCATGGTCCCTGACAGGGGCGCCATGGTCCCCCCAGGGCGCCATGGTCCCTGATAGGGCACCATGGTCCCTGATAGGGCGCCATGGTCCCCAATCAGGGCCTGGCGAGGGGTTACAAGGCAAGCATTCAATGTTCAACAGTTTGCATTTGCGATTTCGATGATTGAGTACTGATATTGGTCATGTTTTCGTTTTGCAGGGTCTCCCGTACATGAGAGAGCATACAGCGGGACACATCCTTCGCACTTTGCGAGACCAGATTCCATGGCTGACTCAGTCAGAGAGAGACACCCTATCGATAGTAGGATTGTGGTACATGATTCTTATGCCGGCCATTCGATTTCATCCTGCGATGCTGATGGCACTGATGGAGAGATGGGATCCTGACACCTATACCTTTCACCTTCTGGTAGGAGAGCTGACAGTCACACTCGAGGATGTGTACCGTATACTGTGTCTTCCTATCAGAGGAGCGACAGTCACATATGCGACTGATCGGGTAGCAGAGGATCATCAGAGGGAGCAGATGTACTGCATAGGGAGAGTCATGCCGAGTGAGACGAGAGGTCGTATCATGGTCAGCTGGCTCTTACATCGTACAGGAGAGATACCACTTCTGAGACGCCTCATGATAGCCATCATAGCACTATCCGTCTGCCCTAATGGGCGAGGGACACACATGCATGGGGGCCTCACATGGTGTATCAGAGGGATGGAGAGACATAGGAGAGTTTATGCATGGGGTCGGAGTATGCTTGCACATCTCTATCACGACCTTGAGGAGTATGTATTCGGATAGGGTTGTAGTTTGATGACATGCACACTTCTGCAGGTGTGGATCTTAGAGCACTTCACATGCACCAGGCCTGTCGGCTATCCACTGAGTATAGCGAGCGAGCGACCTAGGGTGTTCGCTTATCCACTGACCAGCGAGTGGAGATTTGGGGATTTGTTGTATTGGAGAGTGACTATTGACAGACTGACATCTGAGGTGATAGTGTGGAGACCTTACCTACTGATGCACAGATGGGATGGTATGGAGAGACAGTTAGCATGTTTACAGAGGAACCGCCTACTGCGAGGACGATATGCACACATCATAGTCCCCTTCTACTTCGATCGAGTACGGAGGCAGTTCGGACTAGAACAGTGTGTCCCAGCCGATGTGCCCATCTATACTCGACACTCACGGGTCCTTCCCAGACCTAGAGCAGTAGCGAGACCGACGGTGGATGATATCGAGACAACAGACTTGGAGGGATCAGATCAGGATGTAGTCACTGACTATTCTGCAGAGCCTGGAGCACAGCATAGATATGTTTCATGGTTCATGAGATCATATCCAGGTCCTATCTTTCCACCAGATCATCCGACAGGCTATCCAGGCCCATGGAGACATGGAGACTGAGACGAGGATGAGGGATCCAGGTCAGAGGAGTCAGATGAGGGAGAGGGTCATGAGGAGACGGGAGATCCTGATCCACCTACAGGCGATCAGCCTAGTGACGAGGAGGAGGAGGATGTAGATAGAGAGGAGGACGAGGAGGATGCAGGTGATGATGCGGATGAGGATGAGGATGATGATAGAGATGATGAGGAGGAGTCGGATGCAGCTCCCCACCATTCAGGAGATGATACCATAGCTCTGGATCCACCTTTTATTCCCCAACAGGAGGAACAGGAGGCAATACGGAGACCTGTCACCAGTGCCGTTCAGCCTACACCCATCGTGGATAGAGTATTCGAGCGAGGGGAGCCTAGCGGTTCCCAGTCACAGATGCTACCATATCATGATCCCTACTGGCGCGAGGGAGACCCAGGTATAGTAGGTCTATATTGATTTGATTAATGCTTCGATGATATAGAATGGTACTAACAAAGATCTATTCTACTGCCACAGCTAATGTGTAGGACTGGCGTTCCTTGATTCAGCAGGCAATGACAGACATCTCCATGATAGCACAGATTCCTAGTTCCTCACAGATTACGTACAGGCCTCAGGGGAACGCGGGTCGGCATGAGGATTTGTTTTTCCCATTCCGATTACAGGTAGATATATGGAGGGAGAGAGAGAGAATCCTATCAGAGGATCTCCGTCAGGCGCGGCAGAGAGAGGGAGTCCTATCAGAGGATCTCCATCAGGCATGGCAGAGAGAGAGAATCCTATCAGAGGATCTCCATTAGGCGGGGCAGAGAGAGAGAGTCTTATCAGAGGACCTCCAGCAGGTGCGGCGAGATCTAGTAGCGGCCCAGACCGAGGCTACCACCTATCATGCGATCCTCATGGATAGAGATCGTAGGAGTTCCTCTCGGAGTCACTCACGATCTGTATCGCGCTATACACCCATGGGTCCACCTCCACGGCCAGATCAGGAGGGAGCATCCAGTCGACACTCTCCAGCCACTAGCCATAGGGATAGGAGATGATTGTATGATGTAAGAGAGAGATCAAATTTTGGATATACAGTGACCTATGTTTGTATACGATCCACACATATATATGTATATATACATGCTTCTCGTTCTGTCTCAAATGTGTTATCTTTAATGCCTAAAACAATGTATATTTTGTTTTGATTAAATCTAATACATTTGGTAAATGTACATGTATGTTCAGAATTTAATTGCTATGTGATTGATTTCTCAATGCTCCATGATTAAATTAATACATGTGTGACTTAATTAAAATATTTAATCAAGTACGACATTGATGATAAGGAAGAAATATGCATTAAGTCTAAGAATCATATAACTAATGTGATTTAATTGTGAACTTAAACACAACATGATACGATTCTACTTAACACATAAAAACACTGTATAATATGCTAGCATTATAAAAATGTAAACCTTTTACAATTTAATGAATTCAAGACAAACTATAAAGTAAGAAGAAATGCTTGTCAGGAACGAAGCAATATAGATCAAACATCATAACATTTAATTCTATTTTGCTTTTAATTAAGAAACACTAACATATTATCCAATGTTGAAGAAGATAGATAAGAAGTGAAGAACTTAAGCATAATATCTACGCAAGTGCATAGCATTGATAGGTTCTTTAAGAGGCGTACCGTCTACATCCGCTATTTTGTAAGCACCTGATCCATAATCCTCAATAATGATATATGGTCCAAGCCAATTAGGACTAAATTTTCCCTTTTCGGCCGGCAAGGCATTCACATTGCGCTGATTCTCATAAAGGACTAAATCACCTACTGAGAAGGAACATTGAATAACCTTGTCATTATAGCTTCGTTTTAGAGTTTTGTGATACGCTTGAATATGCTCAAGAGCGTTTATATGCTGTTCATCAAGCATCTCAAGCTGTTGAAGTCGTTGTTCTCTATAGGAGTCATCATCTACTATACCTTTAAGAGAAACCCTAAGTGATGGAATTTCTAACTCTAAGGGCATAATAGCGTCAACACCATAAACAAGATTATAAGGAGTAGTTCCCGTAGCAATTCGTACACTCGTTCGGTAGGCCCAAAGAGCGTAGATTAGCTGGTTACTCCAATCCTTACCATGCTTATTTACGGTTTTACGAAGAATTTGCTCAATTATCTTATTGGATGATTCAGGTTGACCATTTGACTGAGGGTAATACGGTGTAGAAAATTGATGTTTGATATGATACTTCTCAAGGAATTTCTTCACGTCCTTGTTCTTAAACGATGTTCCATTATCTGAGATAATAGTGGAAGGTATACCAAATCGAGAAATAATGTTTTCTAGAAGAAATTGACAAATCACTTCAGCAGTAGTAGAGCGAAGGGGAATAGCCTCTACCCACTTCGTAAAGTAATCTGTTGTAGTTATAATGAAGGTGTGTCCTTGAGATGAAGGAGGAGAGATTTTTCCAATAAGATCCAAACCCCATGCGGAGAAAGGCCAAGAAGCTACTTGAGAACGAAGTTCTTGGGCAGGAGCATGAATCAGATTATTGTGTTGTTGACATTGGTGACATTTCTTAACAAATGAGAAGGAATCCTTCTGCATAGTTTGCCAATAGTATCCCATACGAAGCAACCTATGAACCAGGGATTTGCCCCCAAAATGCCCCCCACAGGAACCCGAATGTGCCTCTTCAAGAGCAATAGGGATTTCCGACTTGTTAAGACAATGAAGAAGAAGACCATCATAACCCCTTCGATAAAGGACATTAGAAAGGATGATATACCTAGCAGATAGCTTGCGGATTCTAGCCCTAGTGTTCCTATTAGCAGAATTAGGGAAGGTACCATCGGTCAAATATCTTACAATATGCAAGAACCATTCATCTGAGTCTACAAAGTCACAACATGTTACCAAGCTAGAATCATCTTCAATAGCTGGAGAAGTAAGATTGTGAATAACGAAGTTAAGATCGACCATAGGGTCCTCTAAAGATACTAACGAAGCCACACATGCCATCGCATCCGCATGTCGGTTATCTTTTCGAGGGACCGGTTCCATGGTATAAGAATCAAAATTTTGTAATAAATATATAGCAAGGTCTTTATATTGTGATAATTTGTCTTGTTTTGCTTGATATATTCCTGTTACTTGTCTTATAATTAATTGCGAATCTCCATAGATATGTATGTGTTTTATATTAAGAGCTAGGGCTGCTTTTATTCCTGCTATAAGAGCCTCATACTCAGCAATGTTATTGGTACACAGGAAATTTAGACGATATGATAAGGGAATAGGTTTCTTTGTAGGAGAAACCAAAACAACCCCTGCCCCCGATCCCGTTCGACACTTAGAGCCATCAAAATGTAACTCCCAAGTTTCATCTTTCTCTATAGAAAGAATGAAATCATTAGGAAAGGACTCAGGGTTAGGGAATGAAAAAGGTGAAGGAGCCTCAACTAAGTGATCAGTCAACGCTTGTCCTTTAATTGCTCTTTGTGAAACAAATTTAAGGTCAAATTCAGTTAACATCATAACCCACTTAGCGAGACGTCCTGATAAATCAGTTTTAGAGAAAAGATGCTTCAACGGATCAAACTTAACCATGATATGGACTTCTGAATTTAAAAGATAATGTCTCAATTTCTGAGTCGCAAACACCACGGCCAAGCATTGTCTTTCTATCGCAGAATATCGGGTCTCATAATCGAGTAAGATACGACTTATGTAATAAACTGGACACTCCTTACCATCTTTATCATGTTGTGCTAACAATGCTGCGAGAGCATGAGAAGAAGCAGCTGTATACAGGATAAAGGGTTTAGAAGGTTCAGCAGGTTGAAGAATAGGAGGACTAGCCAAATACACTTTTAAATCTTCAAATGCTTGCTGACAATCCTCATTCCACTGAAAAGTGATATCCTTTTTAAGGAGTTGCGTAAAAGGAAAGGTACGATCCGCAAGCTGAGACACAAACCTACGAATAGCCTGAATCTTTCCTTGTAAGCTTTTAAGTTGAGATACATTTCGAGGAGGTGGCATGTTAAAAATAGCATCTATTTTCTTAGTGTCCACCTCAATCCCACGATGCGAAACTATGAACCCTAATAGTTTTCCACTATCCACACCAAAAACACATTTTCGGGGATTCAAGCGCATGTGATATTTACGAATTCTCTCGAAGATTTGACGAAGGACTTTAACATGATCCATGCGAAGAAAGGATTTAGCCAAAATATCATCAACGTAATCCTCTAAAATCTTATGCATATAATCATGAAAGATAAGGGTCATCGCTCGTTGATAAGTTGCACCGGCGTTTTTAAGTCCAAAAGGTATCATTATCCAACAAAACGTACCCCAAGGAGTAGTGAAAGCAGTTTTGTATTGATCTTGAGGGTTAATGAAAATTTGATTGTAGCCTGAAAAACCATCCATGAAGGATAAGAGGGCATGTCCTGCCGTAGAATCAACTATCATATCAATGTTTGGAAGAGGGAAATCATCTTTTAAAGAAGCCTTATTTAGATCCTGAAAGTCGGTACACATTCTTATTTTGTTATCTGGTTTAGCCACAGCGACAATGTTTGAAATCCATGGGGAATAGTCAATAGGGCGGATAAATCCAGCCTCCAATAATTTTTCAATCTCAGCTTTAACAAGCAGAGCTATCTTAGGATTCATTTTTCGAATCTTTTGTTTCACGGGCTTAGCATTAGGTACTAAGACGATATTATGAGTAACAATCTTAGGATCTATACCAGGCATGTCAGAATATGCCCAAGCAAAAATCTCAGGGAATTCATGCAATAGTTCTTCATATTGTTTTTGTTCCTCTTTATCCAAACATTTTCCAATTTTAATGATTTTTTCTTTGTTGCAAGGATCCATCTTAACATCAGTGGTATCACTTATGAGAAGATTACTTTGTTGAGGAGTATCCTTTAACTGAGGGAATTCTTTCATAGTCTTATCATTATCAATCTCTTTTCCAAAATAAGCTTCAGTATTCAAACAATAAGGGAGTCCCCTATTGTGATGATAACGAGGAAGAGTGTCATAGGCTCCCAAGAACTCAGCTAAAGCATCGTCGGTAGGGAAGATATCTAGAGCATAATCACCCGAAGAATCCTCATCAATATACTCAGGGTGTTGTATTGATAAAGATGTAGAGATGGCATTAACACTAATGCATGGTCTTTTAGAGGCTTTAGTACGTCTGCAGGGATTATAGCCAAGTCCAAAGGCGTAATGTTGAAAATTAGTCTCTAGAGGAACTCTAATCCCTTGTTCATTAGCACCACAACCTTTTCCATGATACCCATGCTTAGCAAAAATGCGAAAACCACGACCATAGCGATCAGCCATTTCAGGAAAAGAAGGTGGTTTTTCATAAGATAAAGAATCAAACTCTTCATAGTTATAGATGTGAGAAGAGGAAGTTTGAGAAGCGGCCACAAAATTATTACTCATAGCTTCAGGCAGGGTTGATTGACTTTTAGCTTCTTCTTTCTTTTCAACTTTGTGATTTCCAGCTTCTTCCTTCTTTTCAACTTTAAGTTCTCTAGAAGGAATCTTATAGTCACCCACAAAGGTAGGGTTAAAGTCAAGAGATCCCCAATCATCTTCTACAAGAACCTTCTCAGGATCAAAATCCTTTTTATGTGTAGTTTCAAGCCGAGAAGGATCTTCCTTAGGAATTCCAGATTCATCCCAAGGATTTTGATCATCGGAAAGCGAAGACTCATCGATTGGTTTCTTGTTTAAAGAGTCATCACTAGACGAGGATGGCATAGAAGAATCTCCTTTGGAATTAGATGTTTGTAGACAAGCTTGAAAATTAGTATCACCCATCAAAGTATATGTCTTATTGTTATAGATGAATTTAACTTGTCTATGCAATGTAGAGGGGACAGCTTGCATGCTGTGAATCCAAGGCCTCCCTAATAACAAGTTGTATGTTAAATTTCCTGGCATAACATGGATAGGAGTAGGCAAAGTAATAGGTCCCACTATGAGAGGTAAGGTGATGATACCTAATGAAGTCTTAGCCACATTGTCAAAACCACGAATGGAACGAGAGTCAGGCTCCATAAGAGAAGTATCCACATTCATCTTATGTAATAGATTGATGCTACACACATTAAGGCCAGAGCCATTATCTACTAGTGTTCGTCTTATAGCAGTGTCTTTCATGACAACCACAATCATCAAGGGATCATATTGTTGTTGGACTTCACTAGTAGGCAACTCATCTTGCATAAACACAATTTGAGGCTTAGGATTCATCACAGAGTTAACAAAAGACACTATATTACTAGATGTATTCGGTGGAGGAACATTCAAATCTTTCAAGGCATCTTGTAACATTCCATGATGAGCGGAAGAAGTTTGAATCAAATCCCAAAGGGATATCTTAGCAGGGGTAGTTTTAAGTTGTTCTATGAGATCATATTCCTTACCCATAACTTGCGAAATACGAGGAGCTTGAGGAAGGATTGGTTGAGGATTAGGAAGCGAAACTGGAATAACAGGAGGAGGATTGGGTTGCTTATTATTTCTGGTATGATAAGTATGGGCAACCGCATGATAACTCTCTCTAGTTATTTGCTTAGCATAATTGTAAGGACTTGTAGGTTGTCTTCCTTGTACGGTAATGATTGGTTTATTTGGAGTACCAAAGGAATCATGATCATACCTCCCTTGGATAGTAAGGAGAGGAGTCTTAGGAATTTGAAAGGTGGGAGAAGGACAAGCACCTTGGACTTCAAAGAGGGGTTTGTTATATTCATTCAAATTTATCATGTTAACCAACTTAGAGATCTTGTTTTTGTTTATAGGTTTCGACAAAGCCACAAAGTCATCAAAGGCATCATCCAACAAAGCATAATCATATTGGTTAAAAGGTTTATCTTTTGATTCAAAAGGAGACATCTCCTCATAGAGGGGATTATTGAAAACAACCATGTTACTAGATTCAGGGGAAGAGTGGATAGGAATGTATCCTTGAGAGGAATCATTCGACTTATCTTTCTCATCACACCTAAATGGCATAGTAACAAGGTTTATGAGTTTTTGGTAAAATGAAGGTTTAGCATCCTTAGGGTTTAAAAACGCATCTAAAGCTTCATCTAATTCATCTTGGCTATACTCA
Source organism: Cryptomeria japonica (assembly GCF_030272615.1). Classification (NCBI taxonomy): domain Eukaryota; kingdom Viridiplantae; phylum Streptophyta; class Pinopsida; order Cupressales; family Cupressaceae; genus Cryptomeria; species Cryptomeria japonica. The sequence goes on from NC_081410.1 coordinate 186,087,800, forward strand.
TAATAATCATCAAATGCATGAACATTTTGCAAATAGAAATCTGACATTTTGAAAAGATTGCATAAAATTTAAACACACAATGCAAAGAAACACAAGTTCTCTCTCTTTCTTTTTTTTTTTTCTCTTTTAATGAAATGAAATGAAAACACACTAAATCTAGATCTAGATCTAACAAATGCAATGCAAGAGGAAGCAATGATAGATTTCACGTCGAGTTCACCAAAATGTGTAGGGGAAAAAGCGAGACTAGGACAATGTAACCTAATCCTAACTTTTGACACACATTGCGGAATACGAAAGAGCCTAGAGATATCGCACGGTTGGCTACTTCTTTTGGTGAAAGAGAGAGCCACGGGATATCTATTAGGATTTCTATTCCCTTGTTGAAATTGAAAGCTAAAATGATACAAGTTCAAACCCTAACCTCGAAATGTAAGTATGAACTAGTAACAAGTTTGCAGAATTGAGATTAAACAATAGACAGTTGTAAATGTAAGGATAAAATAAGAATGCAGATATGTACCTGGAGTCGAAATCGGACTGAAAATGTTCGGGACGGGGGCGCGGGTGCCACTGTCCTAAAAACTGCACCGGAAACCATTGTTTTGCACCCTGAAACACTGTCTGGAAACTGTCGGAGAGCTGTCTGTCTGGAGGACCAGGGCACCCAGCGCCTCTGTCCCAGGGACCAGGGCGCCCAGCGCCCCTGTCCTGATAGGACCAGGGCGCCCAGCGCCCCTGTCCTGGTCTTCTAAGCTGCAATTTTATACAGGGTTCTGTCTCAGTCTTCTCTTTCCGGATCTGTGTCCTACGGCGTCGTCCGAATCCCGAAACCTGCAATAATATCTGAAAAGGGGGAAGGGCGGCTATATAGGGTTTTGCCTTAGTCAAACCCCCGCTTTGGTGATTTCCACCTCCACGAATAGCCAAGTTGTTTTGTAAAATGTATTGTGTGTGCAGACCTAGTGTGTGTGCAAGGTCCAAAATGCAAGAAAGCAAACTAGAGCAACCTAGAAAGTAAACCCTAATTGCTTGTAAATGATAATGCAAATGCTCTAAATCAAGATGCAATGTGATCTAAAGCATGAATAAATGATGTATCAAAGCTTATGTAAGGACATGAAAACAATATGAAATCATACCCAACCCTCAAGGAAGGAGTACAAGCCAATCTTCAGTCGGTAATCTCCTATTGTTCTTCAATGTCTTCCAAGCCCTAATTGGATGAATGAATGAATTTGATAGATGCTTGATAGAATGATGTTGAGTATTGTTGAAGTCTTCAAAGATCTGCTCTTTCGCTACATATGAAGTTCCTGGAAACAAAAATCCGATCCCTTCCAATGAGGAAAGAGAGCTTTTATGTATGAAACCCTAGGTCGTAAATTTGTATTTTGGCCGACCTAGAGATTGAATATCCCGCCAATTTCTTGGGGTTAAGCTTTATTTTATGATTGGATCGTGCTCCCAAAATTTCGGGAAAAATGTCCGGGACCATGTTGCACGGGCGCCATGGTCCCGACAACTTTTCACCAAATTTTTAGGGCCGTCGGATATGATGATTTTAGAGACAATCCCGAAGTTACAGGTGATTTCGAGATGTTTAGACCCCGAAACCAAGCCCCCAAGTTCGAAATAGGACTTAATTAGGGTTTTTGATTAAATGATGTATTGGAGGAATAAAATGCGAAGGGCGCGCTTTAGTGAAAGGGCCCAACTTTATGATGTAGAGAATGATGAAGTAAGACCTTAGACCTAATTAATTTGATTAATTAAGTGCTTAAGGAGAAATACAATGCAGAATGCAAAATGCGCTAAGGCGGGTGCTAAACTAGGTGTGAAATTGTACCACCCTAGCGAGTGCGTACAATTTACGACGCTACAAGGAGAAGTGTGTTGATACTTGCAGAGTGTGATTGCGGAAGCAAAGGAACTAAAGTGGATCTGCACTGGCATTGTGTGCTGTTATCAGATCAGTGTATTACCTGTTGACTTCTAACCATTTCAACAGTTGGAAAATCCCTTAACTAGGTAGCTTTAACAGGCTTTTGTGTAAATCCTTTAACATGGTGACTCAATTCAATGAGTTCTTCAAATCCTCTTGCGAGGTGAACTTTAACAGGGTTCTATCCTTTAACCAATTATTTAGCCATCCCTTAACCGAGTGATCCCTAGCAGGATCGGTTTCTAGCATAACCTATTGTAAAAGTTTTTAACCAGACTAGGCTCCTAACAGAGCAGACTTCGGAAGAGTTCAGGAACAACTTGTGGGTATTTATCCCCACCATGGTTTTTCCCAGTTGGGTTTCCGCGTGAAAAATTAGTGTGTCATGTGTGATGCTTTTCATGTGATGGTTTAGTGTTTTATGTTAAGTGGTAATGCAAGTTGATTCAATGATCAGAAGTATTTCTGATGTATTACTTGCTTAAGCTTTTGGGTGAAGTTTTGATAAGGTATTAGGTTTTGAATTGATAAAGGTGTTACTAGTTTGTGTTTTTCATAGTCTCACTATGTTTTACTGATAGTGCCCTGACTTAGATCAGTAATGTTGTTTACCGGTTAGTGCAGTCTCTATTGTTTGAGTTGTGGAGAAAGTTTTTGTCTGTACTGATTCAGTTCCCCCCCCTCTCAGTACCTATTGGATAGTTATTGTTTATCATTATTCATCGATTGGTATCAGAGCATCCTCCAGGTCCTCCGTGTTGTAAGCTTAACCGCTTGAGGAAAAGATCCTATTCTAATGATGAAGAGGGAAGGTCCTAAGTTTAATAGAGACAACTTTAAGATATGGAAGGATAGAATGAAAACATACATCAAAATCATGGGTTCTCAATACTAGAGCTATGTTGAGAATACTTATGTTGTCCCTATTGGTACTCTCACCGATGATCAAAGAAGAGAAATTCAAGAGAATGGGCAAGTAATGGAAGCTCTTATCAGTAGCCTATCTGATGTTGAGTTTATAGATGTTCAAGATAAAGGCAATCCCAAAGATGTATGGGATACTTTGGAGTCTATCTATGGTGGTGATGAGCATGTAAAGTAGGCTAAGGAAGAAAGCCTTAGAGGAAAGTTGAAGATATGCGAATGGTTGAAGGAGAGACCATTCACCAATATGGGATAAGGATTAAAACTGTTGTTGGAGACATCAAGAGTGGAGGAGGCACAATGGATTATTCCACCATTGTTAGCAAAGTTTTGATAATTTGATTACCAATATATGCAATAAGGGTTGCCACTATTCAGGAGCTGAGATCTATTGACAAGACAAAGGTGTCCCTTGACTCTATCATTGCTAAGTTGACCGCTTATGAGCTAAACAATTATGATGGCAATGTTCAGAAGACTGATTCAGCCTTTAAAGAATTTGTTGCGCTATCTAGAAAGGGTAAAGAAGTTAGTACCAGATGTGAACCTAGACAAAGCAGAGATATGGATGATGAGGAAAGCCTGAAGGAATTTGAAGCTCTTCTGGCCAAGAGACTTCCTAAGGGAACTGGTAAATACAGATGTAAGCTCCCTTTGAAATGCTTTTCTTGCAATAGGATTGGACATATTGTTGTTAATTGTCCTAATGGTGATAATAAGGACAAACCAAAGAGGTTCAAAAAGTTCAAAGGAGGAAATAGGAAAAACTGTCTTGTTGCAGTTGATGAAGGTGTCACTGATGATGAATCAGAAGATGAAGAAAGTGAAGACATAGTATTTGTAGCTGTTAAGGAAGATGTGTCAGACAAGAAGGCTCTTGTCTCCTGCTTTGATACTTCTAATGAATAGATTATTGACAGTGGTTGTTCTCACCATATGACTGGTGACTGGAGAAAGTTTCTGTCTTTGGAAGAATATGATGGAGGTGTAGTCTGATTTGGTAATGATGCACCTTGTATGGTAAAAGGAAGAGGGTCCATATCTTTGAATGGAAAAAGAAATGTTGATAATGTGTATTGGGTAGAAGGTCTTAGGCATAACCTTCTGAGTGTTGCTCAGCTGAATGATAATGGACTCACTCTGGAATTCAAAGATGGAGTATAAAAAATCAAAGGAAAAAATGGTGAACTAATGACCACCGGTATGCAGACCAAAGGTAACCTATTTCAGTTAAATACAAATATCAGTCAATGTGTAATGGCTAAGTTTGATGACAGTTAGATATGGCATAGGAGACTCTGCCATGTTAATTTTGATAACATTGTGAAGGCTAGTAAGATCAAGGCAGTTAGAGGATTGCCTGTGCTGAACAAACCGGAGAATTCTCTGTGCAAAGAATGTCAACTAGGGAAAATGTCTTCCTCAACCTTCAAAGGTAAATCCTTCACAGCAAAAAATTTACTTGATCTTGTGCATACTGCTTTGTGTGGTCCTATGAAGACTAGGAGTGTTCAAGGAGACAAGTACTTTATGATTCTTACTGATGATTGCTCAAGAATGATGTGGGTCACATTCTTGAAAGACAAGTCTGAAGCTTTTGGAAAGTTCAAAGCCTTCAGAGCACTGGTTGAAAAAGAAAGTGGTAAGAGAATCAAATGTCTTAGAACTGACCAAGGAGGTGAGTTCACTTCTAGTGAGTTCAATAAGTATTGTGAAGAAAATGGCATCAAGAGGCAACTGTCTGCCCCCCGGACTCCATAGAAAAATGGCCTAGTAGAAAGGAACAACCGGACTATAGTTGAAGCAGCCAAAACCATGCTGATTCAAGGAAAGGTTTCTCACACTTTTTGGAGAGAAGCGGTGAGCACTACAGTTTACACAATGAACCAGGTACTCATCAAGAAAGGTAAGGATAAAACACCTTATGAGTATTGGACCAGTAAGACTCCTATAGTAAGTTACTTTGGAGTGTTTGGTAGCAAGTGTTATATCAAGAGGAGTGAACAACAGAGAAAGTTTGATGCAAAATGTGATGAGGGAATATTCCTAAGGTATTCCACCAAGAGAAAATATCTCAAGTGTTTCAACAATAAGAATCAAAGAATTGTTGAAAGTATCAATGTTAGAGTTGATGAAACTTCTGAGAAACCTGAGGAAATCGGCAGTGAGCAAATGGTAGATGAACCAGTTGTAACCTTCTGGGAACAAGTTGCAAAATAGCCTAGTACCAATAATAGTGCTCCTACACCGGTAGATGTTGATGCTGATGAAGATGAAGATGAAGAATAAAATCAAGAGGAATCTATTATGATCATTCCTAGGTATGTATAGTTGAATCATGATCCAAAGCAGATCATAGGAGATAAGGATGCAGAAATTGTTACAAGAAGAAAGGTCAGAGAAAACTCTTGCATGATCTCTAAATTTGAGCCTAGAACATTTAAAGAGGCACAGAAAGACGAAGACTAGATCACGGCTATGGAAGAGGAACTTGACTAGATAGAAAAGAATGGTACATGGTCTTTGGTACCCAGACCAGAGCATAAAAATGTCATTGGCACCAAATGGGTTTTCAGAAATAAGCTGAATGAAGATGGCACAGTGGTAAGAAACAAAGCCAAACTAGTGTGTAAGGTATATGCTCAAGAAGAAGGAGAAGACTATGGAGAAACCTTTACTCTAGTAGCTAGATTGGAAGGAGTTCAAATGCTTCTTGCATATGCAGCCTTCAAGGGATTCAAAGTGTATCAGATGGATGTAAAATCTGCATTCCTAAATGGATACTTGAAGAGGAAGTATATATAGAGCAACTAGATGTGTTTACCCTATCAAAAAGATAGTGACATGGTGTGTAGGCTACATAAATCCTTGCATGGATTGAAGCAGGCACCTAGAGAATGGTATGAATGTTTACACTCCCATCTTGTGAAGATTGGATTTGAAAGAACAAGTGAAGATAGCAATATCTATCTGAAGTTAGAAGGAGATCAGATTCTGATCTATGAAGTATTTGTTGATGACATAATTTTTGGTGGAGATGACAAGATGAGTCATGATTTTGAAGATGAGATGAAGAAGGAATTTGAAATGTCACTAATTGGAGAGATTAAGTTTTGCATTGCACTACAGATTCAACAAATGAAAAATGGTATCTTTATCACTCAGTCCAAGTATGTCAAAGAGGTGTTGAAGACCTTTGGCATGGAAGACAACAAACCGGTTGGTACACCAACGGTGACCAGTTGTAAACTATCAAAAGAAGATGACTCAGTGTTGGTTAATGAGAAAGATTACCGATCAATGATTGGTAAGTTGTACTATGTAGTACACAGCAGACTAGACATTGCACATGTGGTGGGCATTACTGCACAATTCCAGAAAAGTCCAAGAGAATCCCACTTGGTAGTAGTCAAGCGGATTCTTAGATATCTAAAGGGAACTGCAGACTATGGATAGTGGTATCCATACAGTAATGATTTCAACCTCAAAGTGTTTACAGATGCCAAATGGGTTGGTAATGTGGATGACCAGAAGAGCACAACCGGTGGTGCACTCTTTCTTGGTGGTAGACTAGTCTCATGGATGAGTAAGAAGTAGAGTTGTATCTCTCAGTCTATAGCAGAAGCAAAATATATAGCAGCATTTATGAACTATACTCAGACAATTTGGATGAAGCATGTATTAAGTGGTTTCAAAGTCCCTATATCTGAACTAGTGAGTATCTTTTGTGAAAACACAAGTGCAATTAATATTTCCAAGAATCTGGTTTTGCATGCTAGAACCAAGGACTTCAAGCTCAAGTATTATTTCTTAAGGGAGAAGGTTCAGAACAAAAAAGTTGTATTGGAACATATTTCCAGTAAGGAGCAGTTAGTAGACATATTCACCAAGCCTCTACTGAAGGCTACATTTACCTGTTTAAGAGGTGAATTAGGGGTGTTGCCCCTTCAAGAGGTGAACTAAAGGTATGTGCTCCACATCAGTTGGGTATTGCATTGCCAAATCTTTTTAGGATTGGTGTGTTGAAGGATGCTACTCCTCAGGGGGAGCAGCATAGTGGAACATGGATGTGTGTGCCTCCACTTTGGCATTTTTGTCAAAAGGGGTGAAGATGTGAAGCGGAGAGATGTCTTTGTATATTGCCATCAATACCAAAGCGGGAGATTGTTGGTATATGTGAAGAGCTTGATGATACAATGATATTGTATGTTGTCATTGATGTCAATATGCTGAAGTATGAACCAGTATATTGAAGTAAGAAAACTGGCAAGAGAACCAGTATGATGTTGTGAACCGGTATATGTGAAAAAGTAAAGCGGTATGTTGGTTCAAGTGAAGCAGTATGTTGGAATGAGAACCAGTATATGGGAATTTTTGTATTGGGGTTTCATTTGGTATGACTACGGGTTGGTAGTCTCAGCTTTAGGATTTCTGGTTGATGCATTTCAAGTCTGTGTGATTTGACTGACAACATACTATGATGGGTTAGCATTTAAATGGAGATCAAACCATGTTGCCACATCAGCCTTGTGCGCGTGAAGGATTTCCTTGAGGATCTTGCATGAAGAAGATTGTTCCTATCTACCTCGGGAATGTGTAAAGTCTCAGTCAATAGTGGAGAACGTGTGATGGGTTATCAGCTTTCAGAAGCGGCAAAGAATGAACAATGGAGAACGCCTTGAGATCTATTCAAGATTGTTTTATTCAATGCAATGTGTTTGAATGGTCAGGATTGGACTGACTATATTGATAGCCTAAATGTTTAGGGTTTAGGGTTTATGCTACCAACCTATTTGTTTCCTATAAGGTTGATGATGATTTGCATTGTGAAGTTGTTGGAAAATGTTATATATGTATCCAAGTGAAGAGATACTTGATTCTTGCCAGACTGGAGAAGTGTGTTGATATCTACAGAGTGTGATTGTAGAAGCAAAGGAACTAAAGTGGATCTGCACTGGCATTGTGTGCTGTTATCAGATTAGTGTATTACCTGTTGACTTCTAACTATTTCTACAGTTGGAAAATCCCTTAACCGGGTAGCTTTAATAGGATTTTGTGTAAATCCTTTAACATGGTGATTCAATTCAATGAGTTCTTCAAATCCTCTTGCGAGGTAACCTTTAACAAGGTTCTAACCTTTAACCGGGTATTTAGCCATCCCTTAACCGAGTGATCCCTAGCAGGATCGGTTTCTAGAAGAACCTATTGTAAAAGTCTTTAACCGGACTAGGCTCCTAACAGAGCGGACTTAAGAAGAGTTCAAGAACAACTTGTGGGTATTCATCCCCATCGTGGTTTTTCCTAGTTGGGTTTCCACATGAAAAATCAGTGTGTCATGTGTGATGCTTTTCATGTGATGGTTTAGTGTTTTATGTTAAGTGGTAATGCAAGTTGATTCAATGATAATAAGTATTTCTGATGTATTACTTGCTTAATATTTTGGGTGAATTTGTGATAAGGTATTAGGTCTTGAATTGATCTAGGTGTTACCGGTTTGTGTTTTTCACAGTCTCACTATGTTTTACCAACAATGCCCTGACTTAGATTGGTAATGTTGTTTACCGGTTAGTGAAGTCTCTATTGTTTGAGTTGTGGAGAAAGTTTTTGTTTGTACTGATTCACCCCCCCCCCCCCTCTCAGTACCTATTGGATAGTTATTTTTCATCATTATTCATCAATGACATGCCATATAATACCACTTAGAAGGATGGTAAACCTATCCAAGATAAGCCCAAGAACATACAGAACTAGAACACCCCAGATCCTTTAAAAGGAGGAAATGTACACAACATGGAAAATGTTAGGATTCCCAAAGATATAGAGAGGGGGGGTGAATCAGTATCTAACTGGTTAATGGATTTTCTAAACTTATTAAATGAATTGTATGCCAAATCAGTGTACCGGTAAACCAGAAATAATGCAGTAAATAAGATCAATAAACACAACATAGAAAGCACACCATAACAAAATATTTTTAACGAGGAAACCCAGTGTGGGAAAAACCTCAGTGGGATTTGTGACCCACAATATTCGCTCACTGGCCAATAAGTGAATATTACTTACAAATGTGGTGCCTGCATATGCAGGAAGGCTCACTACTCAAATACAAAAAGGGAAGTCTCACTAACTTACAAAAATGGATTATGTAAATCCAATATCATGTACTGCTCCAGTTCAGCATCTGCTATACCAGGTTCAGTACCGGTTTAAGCTCATACAACTTCCATATACCTTATTCCAAAATCTGCCTTAATATTCGCATCTGCCTATTACATTCCATGTTTTCTTCTATAAATGATTTACAAGATCTCATACTTATATGAGTCCTATTACAATTCACCTAGTCAGCTTTACAAAAATATTTTACAATTAAATACAAAATATAGTAAACAAAATCTTGTCGGCTGGGTGCCGGTGCTTGTGCCTATGCCGGTGTCTGTGCCTGTGCTAGTGCCATAGGATTGTAAGGTTTCCATCAATGACAATACCTTAAATCACCTACAATTTCTCATTGGAGTGTGCATTTGCCAACAATCTCCCCCTTTGGCATTGATGGCAACACTCGTGAGAAAAATCCAAAATTGTATCCAAAAGGTGTTGACCAAAATTCTTACCAAAAATGTCAAAACTATGTTACCAAAATTGTGTGCTCCAAAACTGTGTGCTCCCCCTAAGCAGATGATCTCTTCTGTCTTTCTCCTTTTTCTCATCCTCTACTACTCCCCCTTTGGCATCAATGACAAAGGTTGTCATTCAATGTCAATTGAGTGTAGTTCCTATCTTGATCTCTGTAACCGGTGGGTTACAATCTGATAAAGATCTGCTAAAGCAAAATTTAAGCTATTGTAGAATCTCTCACTATCGTTTAGTGTTGCTTCAATTCTCTAGATTATACCAATGAGTATGTGCATTTTCTCTTCTAGTGTCTTAAGTCCTGGAACAAGAGCCTCAGAAATCTCTTTTCTCAAAGAGATGAGGATATCTAGTTTAGGACCTAGTCTAGATTTCAGTTCCTTTCTTTAAACTTTAATCTCTCTTTATCTTTTTCAATTTTTTCAATTTCCTCTTCATAGTCGGTAATTTCCTGTTCTACTACCGATAATGAATCTGATGAACCTATTAAATTGTCAGCAATATTATTGATTTCCTTATGTGCTTTGTTGATCTCAGTGTCTATGTCCTCTGTCAAAATGTTTGTCTTGCATGTATCTTTGTACAATTTCTTGAAGTCCAAAATTATCTTGCCTAATACCGGTAATAATGTATCTATATGTTCCTTATTCTTCTTTACTATCTCTTCAAAGAATTTTTCCTTCTCTTTATTTATTTTCTCTAAAAGTCTCCTCATTGATCTAATCAATTGTTAGTAGATTGTCGATTATATACTTAGACAATGTGTCTAATTGGTTTAAAGAATCTTTGTTTTCTATGTTACACTTGTGTGCAATCATCTTCAAGATTGGTATGGTGTCATCAATTGCCTTATATGCAAGTGCATTGCAATTAGTTATTTTCTTAATCGAATCAAGCAATACCTCTGTTACATTGATTGGTCGGAATTCTGTTAGTGAAGAACCAGATGATCGACCAACTATCTTAACAATCTGTAATCTGCTAGTGTGAGGAACCTCTTTCCTTATGGTGACCTCTGGTAGGTCATTTTTTCTGCATTTCTACTAGCAAGGGTTTAGGTTTCTCAGCTGATGTCAGTGGCACAATCTCTATCTGAACCTTTAGCTCATCCTTCTTCTCTTCTAATTTCTCAGTATGTACCTCAATCTGTTTCTTAGAGTTTTTCACTACCGATTTTTCTAATTGTGACTATGTTTTCTACTGGTTTCTCTGTGTTTACCTCTGAAATGTCTATAGTCGGTATCTCAACAGATTTTTCATTGCTATCAATTGTCGGTTGCTTAGTAGATACATTAGTATGTACACTAGTGGTATCTGCCTTTCTTATGTCCAGGGAGTTAGTTGATTGTATAGTTTGTTGCTCAGCCCCAATTTCAATATTGACAGCTATGTCCTCAACATTTGTCTCAACTACAATGTCTTCTACTAGTGGCTTAGTTGCCACATCTCTCTTCTCACCTGTCTCCTTATCAGCCATAATGTTGACTTCTTGTGTGTCAATATTCATTGTATATAACAACTCAGAATCAAGATTTGTGTCCTCATGTGTTGTCTCCATACTCTCTGTTGCCGGTGGTGTATCAACATTTACGACATTTGTAGCCAGTGGAGTATCAGAAGGAGGTGTGGGTAAGTTATCTGTCACCTTTATACTCGGAGGACCGCCTACCTTACCTTTACCCTTATCTTTGTCCTTTTGGTAGACTTTAAAAGTCTTTGGTCTCTTAGGCTCTTCTTGTTTCTCTTTCTCAATAAAGAATATATCCCACTTGTCTACAGTTTCTTCTAATATCTCATTAACTCTACTAGCCATTAGTGCTACATGTCAGTGACCGGTTGAAAATACTATCTGGTTAGCCTCACTTATCAGTTCATCAATTTCTTCTGTTGAATTCATTGGGTGAACTACAAGTAGTTTCTCTACCTTCATCTTTTTATCCAATTCAACAATTGCTGCTCTCCTTGCTTCTAGCCTTCTATACAACTCATTGGGTAAATCATCTACAACCTCAATCAAAAATTTCTTGTAGATATCCAAGTGTAGGATAACACTGTTTTCTATAATTTCCTTTTCATCACTGTTAAAAGTATCATACAACTTGCTAATGTTTGATAAGTTACCATTTTAAGTTATCTCATTCAAAAGGTTGTCAAGTGGAGGAACAACTTGTTTTTCTTTCCTTTTCTGTGGTGTTAACTTCTTTGTTGGAGGCCTAACTACCTATTGTTTCTGTCTGGTTCTCTTGGGTGCAGGAGAGGGTACTAGTGAGGGTTTTCTTTTTCTTTCTACCCTTTTGAATTTTGTCAGTATTTCACTATCAGAGGAGGTAGCAACCGGTGAAAGATGTGTTTTCGGTTGTAATCCTTCCAAGTCGCTCTCCTTAATACCAATTTTATTCAATATGTCTTCCTTGATTGCTTTTGACTGCCTTGTTCCTTTTCTAACTATTTGTTTAGTTTTCTTTATCCTTTTCTGTGACTGAATGTTGCTTTCAATTGTTTCCGCATTTCCAAATACTTTCTCTATTGGTTCTTTAGGGCCTTCTAGAAGGGCTTTTGCATAAGTTCCTATTATGTTCTCATCAGCCTCATATCCCATCTCTGTAACCCAAACTATCCTCAAAACCACTGCTTCCATCCAGATTTCATCTTTCTTCATCACAAAGCATATCTCCTTTTGATATTTGTCAACTACAGATTGAGATAGCCTTATCCTAGTTTTCATCCTAGCCTTTAATGCCTGAAAGTGTTCATTTATGTTCTTTTCTCTGTCATCTCCCATATTGTTTAGCATGTCCAGAAGTTGTTTTCCTACCGGTATGTCAAAACCAAAATCCTTTCTACCAATACCGAATACTTCCTTGGTAATATATATCATCAAACATACAAGTAGGTTGCCAAATCTGAATGTACCCTTCTTATCACCTTTTATCTTCCTCAAATTATCTATCAGTTCATCCTTCAACCATTCACATATGTCATCTTTGCATTATTGTTTACCATGTTATAGGCACTTTTGATACATAAGCTAGAAACAAAGTTTAATCTGTTGGCATGTGTAGCCTTGTATCCAAGAATCATGCTAATGAACCTTACATTGATATCCTTTACATCGTTTACTCTCAAGGATCTCTTGTCAAAGGTTGCACTGGTTAGGGTCATTACAGTGTCATTTGAAACCTTTTTAGTCTTGCTAGGTCTGCTACTAGTGGAAGGTAAGCCTATCACTTCCCTAACTACCTCTTTTTTTATCTTGTGAATGGAATCCAACCAAAAGAACTCCCCATGAACTCTTCTTAACACAATCCTTATAACATCCTTTGGACAATCAGGGATACTAAGAATCTCCACAAAACCTAGGGTTTCAACTATCTTATGTTCTGGTTTCACATTTCCATTAACATCAAAAATTACTATTTTATACATGTTCATAATCTCTTTAGCACCTAGTTCCTCAATATGACAATGTATGTAAATTCGAGGATCCTCAACATAAGCAACTCCTTTGGGTATCATCTTTCTTCACAATTTCGGGAATAATTTTAAATATGGGTCTTGGGTGCTTAACAACTTCAACTACAGTAGGGTTTGCAATGAATTTAGGTGCAAAGGAGGAAGCCATTGTTATAAATACCTTAATTTGCCTTTAGGTATGAGTGCTTGAATGATTTGCTTCACTTCTAGATGTGGATGCCTTCACTCAGGATTTTCATGCTTTAAGGAAATTTGAATGCTCGGTGAATGAAAAAGAGCCAAAGAACTTGCTTTATAATGTCATTTCCTTCAACTACCACCTTTAATGCCTGTCAGTTAAGTCAAACTTAACACATCTGTCGGTAAAGAAGTAATTCAACTTCTCACCATCAACCGAGGGTAAATTAGCATGTTTTTCAATTAGTTGCCATACCCCTAAAAGGTTTCCTTTCAGTTAGATGCATAATCTCCTGTCAGTGGAGTGATACTCTATTCTACCAGTGAAGGAATAGCTTCACTAACATTGTGATATGACTTTCTAATCCATTGTTTTGAAAATTCTTGTTTTACCTCTTCAACTTTCTCTTTACCTTTCAAACTGGGTCCTTTTTTATTTGTCAGTGATGCCTTACTTCTACAAAATTTCGCAATATGTCCAATCTTGTTACAAGCATAACAAGTCACATTGTTTTTTCTAAATAGCTTTTCCATATCCTATGCCGGTATGTGTTCTACATTGATTAGATAAGTGCCCAAATCTTCCACAAACATAACATCTTACATTCATTCTGCAATTTTCTAAATTATGACCAACTTTGTTGCATTTAGAACATTGACCAGTGGGTGCATTGGTATTCTGATAGTTTCTATATCTACACTAATTTGCTCTATGACCATACTTGTTATAGTTAAAGCATTTTCCATCAAATTTGTAGGAATTAGGTTGTCTTACCAGTTTACTATGATCATGATTGTTTACAATACCAGAGCTTTCACCAACTTCAAAGCCAAGGCCATTTGTATCTCCATTAGGTTTCTGATTTTTCAACATGTCATCAAGTTCCTCAGAACTTTTCTTGAATTTTTCTTTGTGTTGATTTGCAGTAGCCAACTCATTTTCTAAGAAATCTTTCTGTCTCATGAGTTTAGTTTTATCATGCTCCAAGTGAATTATATTTGTCATTAGCATATCATTTTCATGACTAAGTCTTAGATTTTCATTTTCAGCATCATTGATTCTCCTAGCCAAGTCATCTTCATTCTTCTTTCGGTCTTCAATGTATTTACAAAACATCATAGTCATATCTTGCATTTCATTCCTCAAGGCCATGTTTTCCTACTTCATCTTGTTTACAAGATCATTAAGAGTTTCTTTTTCATCATCATCACTCTATGTCTTGGTGCATGGCATGTGATGGGCCACATTCTCCCCATCAGTGTGTCATGGCTCAAGCTCCGGATGATTCCATGAGAAAAGAGGGTGAGCCTGATGTTAACATGTTTGACACTATTGTTGAAAGTGATAATGAGTCTTCACAAAGTGAAGCTAGCAAGTATGATGCACTAATTTATATTGAATGTTATCATGGGCAGCTAAAGATTGATTGGCATCCCACTTTAAATGTGGTAACCATTGAAGATGAAGAGGTTCATCTTAGAAGACCTAGTGAGGAAGAGGTAAAAAATCTAACTAAGGCTGCCATAGCCAAAGCCAAGCACAATTACAATCAGAGAAGTAATAAAAGGGATGGAGATCAGGGTGAACCTGGCTCCATGTTCATGAAAAAAATATCTCAGAAAAGGATAGCAAGCAATAATGCTCTGCCTCAAGATGGTCATGCAAAAGGTGACCAATCTAAGGGTTTAGGAAAAAATGCAAAGAACAATGCTGCTGCAAATTCATTAGGGACAACTATAGCTAAAAGGGTTGGTCAGCCAAAAATAGAAAAGGCCAAACCACATACTGAATCAATTGTTAGTTCAACATTTTATATGACTCAGGCCTTGACCCAAATGAAAGTTACAGTGCCTTTGGTGGAACTATTAAAGATAAAGGAGCACATAGAAGCTGCTTTTTCTTTATTTGCTAATATATTAGATGATAATGCACCCTTACTGGTAGGTACCAAAAGGGATGAAAAGGATCTAGAGCAACAAATTCTAGAGATATATGTGGGAACCACTATTACACAAGAGCCTTCACGGGTTGATCCTTTTTATGTAGCTTTGTTAGTAAATAATAGGTTAATTAAAAACTACATGATAGACTCTGGAGCTGATGCAAATGTCATGCCTTAAGGTGTCATAAAAGAATTAGGACTATCAGTAAGCACTTTGTATGGGAAATTCTATTCCATGGACAATAGAGAAGTACCTGTTGTAGGTACAATAAAAGATGTAGAGATTAAAATAGTAGCATTTCTTGAAGCTACTTACAAAGTGGATGTTATTGTAACTAATACTAAACCTCACTATGGCATGTTATTGTCTAGACAATGGGATGCAGCGGTAGGGGGAAATGTTTAGTTAGATCTTTCATATGCTACAATCCCAATAAATGGAAGTCTGGTCAAGTTGTATAGAGAACCATGTGCTCTCAAAGTAATTGAAAAAATAGACCTCAACATGCTGAATTGTACAATTAATGTGGACCTTGATAACTTCAGAGTACAACCAATTCTACCTTAGTTGAAGAATATTGATCCTATTGTTAATGAATTGGAATCTCAGCAACAAGGCTTATGGCACATGTACTTTGATGGAGATTTCTCTAAGGAAGGATCTGGAGTAGGAGTTCTTTTTGTGTCCCCATCAGGTATAACTTTCAAGCACTCTTTTCTATTAGCTTTCCAATGTACAAATAACACGGCTGAATATGAAGCCTTGTTATTGGGGCTTGAAGTTGCTAAGAAGCATGGAATTCTATTGTTAAGAGTATTTGGGGATTCAGAGTTGGTGGTCTCTCAGATAAGGTCTAAATATGCATCCAAAAATGATCATTTGAAAAGATATAAACGTGCTGTTTGGGATGTGATTGAGCATTTTGATGCATTTTCTATTGACTGGATAGAAAGATCAAAGAACATCATGGCTGATTTTTTAGCTAATGTTGCATCAAAGAATGATGATGTAACATTAACCGGTGTGTCTACAGTTGAGATTAAAGCTAGACTTTCTATTCCTAATAATGTATATAATTGGCAAGTATTTCCAGATGATGAAGATGTTCTTAGATTCATACAGTGCATTGATGATTATGATGGACAAAAAATTGATTGCAATGCATTAGTAGAAGTGGTGGATGATAGAGAAATGGTGTTTGGAAGTGACATAGTCCAGTTGGAAACCAATAAAATCCCCAAAGGATTGGTAGAATTGGAAGGTATGTTCAGTCACAGTGATAGCCATTTGCATCAATAATCAACCACCAAGTTAGAAGAATTGGAGGAGGTGAAAGTGGGGACTCAATCACTCCCTAAGTTGGTATGTATTGGGAAGAGCCTTTCTCCCCATATTAAGACCAACCTTATTAATTTATTAAGAAAATACAAGCATGTTTTTGCTTGGTCTTATGAGGACCTAAAGGCATATAGAGAGGACCTATTTCAACATGAAATTCCTCTGCATTCAGATGCTAAGCCTTTTCGACAGAAGCAAAGACCTATCAACCCCCTTCTAGAGAATAAGATGCAACAAGAACTAATCAAGTTGAGAGAAGGGGGATTATTAAGCCTATAAGACATTCTTCATGGGTGTCCAATTTAGTCCCTATTTGAAAAAAGAATGGGGACATAAGGCTTTGTGTTGATTGAAGAAACTTAAATGTTGCTTCTTTGAATGACAATTATTCTTCCCCTAATATGGAGGCAATATTGTAAAGAGTAATTGGCTGTGATCTATTGTCCATGAAGGATGGATTCTCAGGATATAATCAGGTTTTGGTAAAAGAGCCTGAAGAGTTTAAGACTGCTTTTACCACCCCTTGGGGGACATATGTATATCTAAGAATACCATTTGGTCTAAAAAATGTTGGAGCTACTTTCAGAGAGCAATGGATGTAGCTTTCAAGGAATTTATCAATATTATCATGGTTGTGTACCAGGATTATTTAACATGTTTCTCTAAAAGGGCAGATGACCACTGCGGTCATTTGGAAAAAGTTTTCAGCAAAGCTCTGGAGTTTGGTGTTTCCCTAAACCCCAAAAAGTGTCATTTTGCAGTCACTGAAGGGAAATTACTTGGGCATATTGTCTCCAAGGAAGGGGTTAGAATAGACCCTGAAAGGATCAAAGCCATAAACAATGTACCTGAGCCAAATAATGTCAAAGGCATTCAGTCTTTCCTAGGCAAGGTAAATTTTGTCAGACGATTCATTGCTAACTTTGCTGAAATAGTTAAACCTATTGTTAAGTTGCTTAAGAAATATGCAAAGTTTTCTTGGGATGAAGAAGCTTGCAAAAGATTTTAATAAAGTTAAAAAGGCTATTCAGGAGGCACCAGTGTTGAAGTCCTCTGATTACAATAAGCCCTTTTCATTGTTCTCTTTTGCTTCCTATCACACAGTGGCAGTAGTCCTGCTTCAAAAGGATGTTGAGGGATATGAACACCCTATTGCTTTTTATAGCAAATCTTTACAAGTTGCAGAGATTAAATATGAAATCATGGAAAAGCAAGCATATGCCCTAGTTAAAGCTGTAAAAGCATTTAGGCTATATCTTGTAAATGCACAAATAGTTGCTTATGTCCCACATGCGGCTGTTAAGGACATCTTATCTCAGTCTAAGGTCAGTGGCAAGAGGTGCAGGTGGATAAATCGGATCCAAGAGTTTGATTTATAAATCAAGATTACAAAATTGGTAAGAGGGTTAGGCCCTGCTAAGTTGATGGCTGAATCAAATTTCCTTGATGTTGAAGTTAATAATGTTGAAATTGAGAATGTCCTAGTTACAAGTATTGAAACACAACCTTGGTACTCAGAAGTAGTACACTTTTTGAGGGATGCAACTTGCCCAGAGGGAATGACTCCTAATTAGAGAAGGACATTGAAACTTAAGTCTCAAAAGTATGTCCTTATTCAAGGTGATCTATATTGGTGAAATAGAGATGGGGCATTGCTGATGTGCCTAGATAAATCCCAAGCTCGAAGGATGCTAATTGAAATGAATAATGGAGTATGTGGAGGCCATTACTTGGCCAGGACCACAACTAGTTAAATAGTCTGGGCTGGATACTATTGGCCCACTTTGTTCAAAAATGCCCATGAGCATGTTTGAAGGTGTGACCCATGGCAAAAAATTTCTTCTAAGTTAAAGTATGAAGGAGCTTTGCCCCTTAACCCAGTTATAGTGGAAGCCCCTTTTGTCTAGTGGGCCATTGATTTTATTGGGGAGATAGCTAAGAAGTCAAGAAGAGGTTGCAGATGGATCATAGTGGCCACTGATTACTTTACTAAGTGGATTGAGGCTATACCTACTAAAAGAGCCACTAATAAAGTTGTCATTGAATTTCTAATGGATAATGTCATAACACGATTTGGTGTTCCTGTGAAACTATGTCGTGCCCAAACTTTAGGGCACAAAAACGGAACAACAAATTTTTTTTGACGTCATGAACTCGCTATAAATCCTAATACATAACGACTGTATTTAAAGTTTTGTCTTATCTAGGATGTAATTAACTTACTTACTAAGGTTAAGTTAAATAACCAACTCGAGCGAGTGACTTGATTGATGAAGATTAATTTGCATTGCCGATTAGTTAGCTAGCTCAATTACCTAAGACAAGTTGTCGCTAATTAAACCAAGGAATAATTGGTTACCTTAAGGTATTAAATCATTCCCAATCCATATAAGGATAATGCTATTGATTAATTGATACACCTGCGAAATTATTATATACATCCAACTGATGAGGGTTCGAATTACTACAATGTCGTTTGTCCACTAAAACCGACAATAAGCTAAGGCCAATTCCAATTTTCCCTAACTTCTTAATTTGTCGATTAAATTAAATTTGGCCCAAGCTTACCCCCAAAGGGTTTATGGTCCATAAAATTGGTTCTACAAATTCCCTTTTTTTTTAAATTTTCCTAATACCCCAAATATAATTAGGGAAGTCTATTGATTAATTAATTAAATTATTCGAGTTGATGTATGGTGTTTCCGATTTTGATAACCCCTTCATTCTTAAATCTTTTTTTTTTAAAATTTCAAATCTCCTAAGGAGTAAATGGACGTATAATAATCCTATCATTAATTAACCCCATTTCATATATTAAAATCAATGTTTAAAAATTCCATAATATTTCAATTATAAACTTAACCCCAAATTTTATACTAAAATCTAGCTTTAAATTTCCAATTTAATTTCCCTTTTATATATATATATATATATATATATATATATATATATATATATATATATATATATCACATTATAAATTCTTAAATTCTAATCCTCATTATAAATTAAAATCAATTTAAATGTCCCCAAATCTAAATCTCCAATATGTATATAAATATATATGTATATATAAATATACATATATATATATATATATCAATATATTCATTTATATATATATACATATATATATGTATATATATATATTCTTATAATGCTAACCCTAACCCGAAATGGGGTTAGGGTTACATTTTTACATATTACACTTGTCTTATGTTATTTTTACCCCTTATTTTTTTTTTACATATTATACCCTAACCCGAAATGGGTTAGGGTTTTATATTAACCCTTTTTCTTTGTTTTGTTTTCTTTCTCTTTTTTTTTTGTTTTGAAATGTGACTGCAGGTACGGAGGCGGAGGGTTTCATGCGGGGAGAGCGGAGGTTTTCGCAGGGGTTCGGGCGCCGCTGTGCATACGCACAGTGGCGGCAGCGCCGCCCACTGTGTGTACACACAGTGGCGGACGGCATAGCCGCCGCCCACTGTGTATACACACAGTGGCGGGCGCCGTTCACTGTGCGTAGCACAGTGGCGGCCGCGACCGCCCACTGTGTTACACACAGTGCGGTGCCCTTCGGCGCCGCCCACTGTGTGTAGCACAGTGGTTCGGCCGTGGCCGTCCACTGTGTTGCACACAGTGGCCCGCGAGACTTGCTTCCCCTTTTTTTTTTGCAACATTTTTAATAAGTTTCATGGGTTGATAAAAATGGTATAAGATGTAGTTTTTTTTTTTTAATTTCCAATGTATATTATGTGTATTATATATATATATATATATATATATATATATATATATAATATGCATAGTATCGTTTATGAATATGCAGATATTTTCTTCTACAGGCATCCACAGAGCATATTTTTTTTGATGCAGAATATATATATATATATATATAGGATAAAAGGGTTTATTCTGCATTATATTTTATATGATTTGTAACAGAGATGCACAGGATTCAGAATACATGTTTTTGTTTCTTTTTAAATTTCGTTGTTACAGAGGTATACATATACAGGAAATCTTATATATATATATTTTCTATATATATAGGTATATATTTTCAATATATATACTTATATACATATAGAAATATATATATGACTAAATGTTGAAGTAATAGGGTTAAAACCCTTATATTGATCTGAGTTTTTTTTTTTTTTTAAACCATCTACATTCCGTTTTAGTCTTCTAACAGCATTTAGAATAGATCTATTTATTTCTTTCTTTTATTTAAACTTGCTACAGAAATGAAATAGTTCTGGTTTTCTTTTAACAGTCATAAAATAACAAAATCTAAACTATGCAAGTAAATAGTGAGAAATAAATAAAAAAACAATACTAGTTCACTCCTTTTTTTAAAACAGTCATAAAATTACAGAATTTACACTATGCAAGTAAATAATAACCCTACTGCACTTCTTTTTCTTTTCCTTACTAATGCAGTAAATAAACTAATGAATAGTAAATAAGGAATCCTAATGCATTTTTCTGTTACTTTTCTTTAATATTGCAGTAACTAAACATGTTACAGACCAAATTTAAATGTAGTCTTCTACAACACAATAGGCATCAAAATATAATAAAAATTTACATTACTTTCCAGAATAATAGGTTACAATAGCCCAATATAAAAATGGGTAGAATTTCTAAACAGTCATCTTTCTCTAATCTTTACACAGAAAATAAAAATTACATTTATTCAAATAGAAACAGAATCATTTTAAGTCCTATATTTACATCTACACTTTCTCTTCTTTTTCTTTTTCTCTTTTTTTTTTTGCATTTAAATAAAAATAAGAATCCTGAATAGAAGTCTGCAACACATCAATCTGCAACTCCTAATCTTTTTCCCAAGCCACCTGCAAGTAAATTTTAGGACTGTGACCATGGGATGCTCACCTCCCAGCCTAGGCTTACCAGAAGCCACCCCCGAGCTAGGAGAATCAAGGCATAGACGGGTTACAACCAAGCAATACAACATAACAATAGGGAAAACACACAACACATACACTTTCCCATCCCAAGCTACACTATCACCACATTTGTGGAGATAAATCTATGGGTGGAAGTGGACCAAGTACCGTTGGGGAGACTGCAGCCAAAAAGAATATCACAAGCCACCTCATGGCAACACAAATACTCAATCAGAATTCATCCCAACCACCTTATGCCCCCCCAAAGGCTCAAAGCCATTTCTCTCCCCTTATGACCCCCAAATGCATACACAAGGCTATGCAGCAAGGGTCACAAAGGACACCCTTGAGATCACTCTCCTTAAGGAGAGCCTCTCACCCAAGGCTGTCATGCTTCTTCCACCCCAAGATCATCCTACTCTCCCAAGAGTAGGAGATCTTGGACACTCCCAAAACAAAAACACAAAACAGAAAAAAACATAGAAATAAAACTACACATTATTTCCTTCTACAACATTATACATACACACTTCCTTTACAAGCAAATCTTTCCTTCAACAAAACAACATAGCTAACATAAACAACATAAACAAGAGGAGATAACAACCAACCTTATTCTGCCAATAGGTATTCTAAACTTGGTTGAAGATGAGCTGCCCAATCCACACAACTTTCTGCAAATCTTGGCCACCAAATTCCTCTAAATTTTCTAAAACTGGTTTTTCCTTTCAAATTTTTCCAAAAATCTCCAAAAGTGGAGAGTGGGTGATTAGCTCACTAAGCTTCCATTCTTAGCCTAAGAAGGCCTCTCTCACTCCTTCCAACCTCTTGGATAGAGTGAGTGATCTCCCATTGGGTTGGTCTTCCCTAGGTCTTACACACTCCCTAACCTAGGTGCCTAGAGAAGGGAAATGGAATGGGGAAGAGGGATTACTATCTCCAAGAAGGTTATCCTACCAAGGATGGCACTCCTATAGATGGAATTCGTCCATCTTGGGAAAACCACTTTTTTGGGTGGTTAAACAAGTCCTAAGGGAAAGACACATGGCCAATTTTGGCCTTCACCCATAGGTACCCCATGAGGCCTAATAAAAAAGCTCTAAAATTGACTCTAGGAGTTGATTTGACCTTCAGAAAGTCCACCTGAAGTTAACCTACGGGTCAACTCTGAGTTGACCTTCCTTGTGGCTCTCTAACCTAGATTTCTTGGTTCCTTCAAGGATAATTAGGGGATATAACCATTAACAAAAATAAAACCTTCAAAAAGGTGACATGACAAATTGCCAACACAACATACTACATAGGTGTCAAGTGACACTACAACATAATTCCACATCACAATAAACACATGGCAATTGTCCCTTAAACAATTTAAATATTCCAATAAATACAAATTACACTCATGCAACATTTTACATTTACGAATAAAATACAGTACATACGGGGTGTTGTCTCTCCAAATAGACAACCCCTGGTTTTACTAACGCACATTGGCCTAGGCTTGATTCTCCCTAATATTTCCATGGTCACATGGATATTTTCCTGCACATCTCAATTTAAACATTAGTACTTCCCAAATAGCCTCATATAAAATATAAAATCACATAATCAGAATACAATACATTCATTCTACAAAGACTTGACATTATGAAATATAATTTGTCACAATTCAAAGCAATTTCCTCATAATCCTCAAAATTTGATCCATCTACAATATATGCAAACATTTTCCAAACATTATATCTAATCCTGAAATTCAGATAATAACCTGCATCATCACAACATTACCCTACTCTAGAATCATATAATATTCTATAATCCACAAGGCATAGAAATGAAGCATCCACATATATCAATGTTACCAAAATCGCGGAATCATGAAAAGTTCTATATCCATAGTGTGTCCAAACTAGTATCCAAAATAGTTCCAAAATGAAAATAACTGAAGAGATAGGATGGGTTGGGGTAGGGCCTCACACCCTCCCCCTCTAGGTATGAACGTCCTCCTGGAGTTCATCAAAAAGATGAGGGTACTGTGATCTCATACGTGCTGCATCCTCCCATGAAGCTATAACCTCATCATAGCAATCCCACTGGACCCTAACCTGGTCCAGCTCTCGACCTCGAAGGGCCAACGTCCGGCGTGCCAAAATGCGAATGGGCTCCAAGGCTAACTGCCCGTCCGACTCCACCTGCAAGGCATCCCAATCTAAAATATGAGACTCATCATAGATATATTTTCTCAAAACTGACACATGAAACACATCGTGGATGCGTGACAGGCTAGGTGGCAAAGCTAGGCGATAAGCAATTGGTCCTATCCTCTCAAGGATCTCGAAGGGTCCAACAAAGCGAGGTGCGAGCTTAGAACCCTTTCCATAGCGGATTGGACTCTTATGCGGTCGCACTCTCAGGAAAACTCTGTCCCCAACCATGTAACTCCGGTCTATCCTCTTTGCATCGGCATATTTCTTCTGCCTATCCTGTGCCTCTCTAAGGCGCTGTCTAATCAAAGTTACCTGTTGCTCCATATCACGGACCAACTCAGGGCCTATGGCCACTCTGTCCTCAATACGATCCCAACTCAAAGGTGTCCTGCATGGTCTGCCGTACAAGGCCTGAAAGGGTGGCATCCCCAAAGAAGTGTGATGCCCATTATTATAGGCAAATTCTACTAAATGCAGGTACTCCTCCCATCGGGTCTGATGATCCATGACGTACATGCGGAGCATATCCTCTAACACCTGGTTAACCCGCTCTATCTGGCCATCTGTCTCTGGATGGTAGGCTGTGCTGAAGTTGAGCTTAGTGCCCAACGCTGCCTGTAATGCCTTCCAAAAGGAAGATGTAAAGAGAGAATCCCTATCAGAGATAATCTTGCGTGGGACACCATGAAGCCTAACAATGTCTCGTAAGAACACCTGTGCCACTGCTGGAGCTGTGAAGGTAGTCCGAACTGGTGAGAAGTGGGCTACTTTGGTCAATTTGTCAACTGTCACCAAGATAGCATCATGGCGACGCGATGACATAGGAAGACCAATAATGAAGTCCATGGATATAGTATCCCACTTCCACTCTGGTATAGCATGGGACTGGAGTAACCCTCCTGGATGGCGGTGCTCTGCCTTGACTCTCTGACACTCAAGGCATCGGGCTACTAACTCGGCGATAAGCTGCCGCATTCCTGGCCAATGATATAACTGCCTCAAGTCAGCATGCATCTTCTTAACCCCGGGATGTGCTGCATAAGGAGCTCTATGAGCCTCCATGACAATGAAATCTCGCAAACCCCCAGAAGAGGGTACATAAATGCGCCCTCTATGGCGTAATAAACCATCAGACTCCAAAGAGTAGTCCACAAACTTCCCCTCCAGGGTCTCCTGACTACGGATCCTCTGACAAACCTCAAGATACCAATCATCCTCTGGCAATTGCTGCAAAATACGGTCTCTCAAATCAGTGCTCATGGATATGGTGTAAACCTCATGTCGTCTCCTACTTAGGGCATCTGCGACCACATTCTCCTTTCCTTTGATGTAATGAACATCAAAATCATACTCACAAAGGAACTCCATCCATCTCCTCTGACGTGCATTAAGGTTAGGCTGGGTGAAGATATACTGCAAACTCTGATGGTCTGAATGAAGCTCGAAGTGATGACCTAAAAGGAAGTGTCTCCACCTCACAAGTGCATGTACAACTGCCGCAAGCTCTAGGTCGTGCGTAGGGTAGTTAAGCTCGTGAGTCTTAAGTTTCCTAGACTCGTATGCTATAACCCTACCCTCCTGCATAAGAACTGCTCCCAATCCATCTAAGGAAGCATCCGTGCATACCATGAAGTCGGCCGTGGGGTCTGGCACGATAAGAATAGGTGCACTAGTAAGGGCCCTTTTTAGATCCTGAAAAGCCCTCTCACACTTCTCTGTCCACTCGAATTTCTTCCCTTTTCGCTGGAGGGATGTGATGGGGTGTGCAACTCTGGAAAATCCCTCCACAAAACGTCTATAGTATCCTGCTAAACCCATGAAGCTTCTGACCTCTGTCACACTGGTAGGTGCCGGCCAATCCATGATGGCTCTAATCTTTGATGGGTCAACTGAGATCCCATCACCGGATATAACATGCCCTAGGTACTTGACCTCTGATCTAAAGAAGGCACACTTCGACAAACTGCCGAACAACTGGTTATCCCTCAAACACTGCAAAACCTGTCTCAAATGCTCCTCATGCTCCTGCTCATTTCGGGAATAGATCAATATGTCGTCGAGGAACACTATCACAAATCGGTCGAGGAAGGTGCGGAATACCCCATTCATGAGACTCATGAATACAGCTGGAGCATTCGTAAGACCGAATGGGACCACAGTGAACTCATAGTGGCCATATCTGGTGCGAAACGCGGTCTTGTGGATATCACTTTCCACAATTCTCAACTGATGATACCCTGACTTCAGGTCTATTTTGGAAAACACTTTGGCACCCTGAAGCTGATCAAACAAATCATCGATCCTCGGTAAAGGATAGCGGTTCTTGATGGTTACTTTATTCAGTTGCCTGTAATCCATGCATAACCGAAGGGATCCATCTTTCTTCTTCACGAAGATGACTGGTGCGCCCCAAGGAGAGACGCTAGGACGGATGTGACCCTTCTCTAAGAGTTCCTCTAGCTGCATCTTGAGCTCATTAAGCTCATGAGTGGTCATCCTATAAGGTGCTCTCGAAACTGGCTCGGCTCCTGGTACCAAATCTATGTGGAAGTCAATTTCCCTGCTGGGCGGCATACCGGGTAGCTCATCAGGAAACACGTCTGCAAATGCCTCAAGGATGGGATGATCATCTATGGAAGGCTCCTTCTCATTTTCTTCCTCTCGGTCACTGATTGTGATAGCAAACAACTGGCATCCCTTCCGCATGCTCCTCTTAAGCTGCATTGCGGATATCATACGAAGAGACACGGGTCTCTGAATCCCAGTGATTACTATGGGAGCACCATGATCATCCTCACACTCAACCTTTTTCAAGCGACAATCCATCTTGGCTCTGTGGGCGTAAAGCCAATCCATGCCAAGTACGACGCCATAAGATCCGAGTGGTGTAACTCTAAGGTCTACTAAGGTGGTGGTATTACCAATCTGGAGCGGACATCCCCTAACCTCTGAATCCACTGACACTCTAGCTCCTGAAGCTAACTCCACTTCCCAGCTGACACTTTGCCTTACTGCCACTAGCCCGCAACGCTCCACAACCAATGGAGATATAAAGGAGTCAGTCGCTCCTGAGTCAAATAATATAGAAATACTACTACCTCTGACCTTACCTGCAGCCTCGATGACTGTGGCCTGGTGCTCTGCCTGGCGGTTATCAACTGCTGCGAAGACTCTATGGGCCTTGCCCATGTCCCCAACTGTAGGCTCTGATGTTGCCATCCTCTGATTCCCTGTCATCTGTCCCTGTGGACACTCTCTCGCCATGTGCCCCATGGCTCCACACGTGAAGCAAGCACCGCGTGCCTGAAACTGTGCACCCTGAGGCCTAGTAAAAGGATGCCCACCTGTCCGGCTAGAACCACTGTACCCACCCCTGGAGGACTGCTGAGCCCGTGCCGGGGGCGTGTATGTACCCTGTACTCTCTGGTCACGCCTAGGACCCTGTGACTGCCACTGTTTGGGCCTGGAGCCCTGCTGTCCCTGAGGTGGCCTCTGTCTCTGATTCTGCTATGACTGCTGTGGAGGAGGGGGTTTATGGGACCCCGAAACATTTCTGTGGTTGCCTTTCCAATGGGGTTTCTGAAACCCGAAAGGCTGGGGAGCTGGGTTTCGGTTCTGGAACCGATCCCTCGTGTCCTGTGGCCTGATCTGAATCTCCTCGGCTATAAGGGCCTTCTCTACGGCAACCCGAAGGCTCCCTGGAGCGGCCATCCTCACTGGTCCTGCTATCCCAGCATTAAGCCCCCTAACAAAACGGTTGACGAGTAGCTTCTCGTCCTTCAGGTAATCTACATAAGGTAGGAGCTCAATAAACTTACTCTCGTACTGGGTCACTGTGAGACCCTTCTGCTGGAGGTCATGGAACTCATCGATCCTACGCTGCCGGAAATGCTCTGACAAGTACCTCTCTCTGAACCTCTCTGTGAAGATTTCCCATGTGATGGTATCTGCAGTGAGTCCGCACTTGAATTCCTCTTGCTTCCACCATGTGGAGGCTGTCGATCTCAGAAGGTGGACTGCAACGCGTGCCTTCAGATTGCTTTCATAAGATCGCAATGCGAAGCACCGATCTAGGCTTAAAAGCCATGCCTCAGCCTCTACTCCGTCAGTAGTGCCTCCAAAAGATGGCGGCTGGAGGCGTAAAACCTCTCTAATCAGGTCTCCTGGTTCCTGACGTGCTCTCTCAAAGTACACAGGTGCTGCTACTGGAGGGGGTTCGGGCAGGTGAACGGACTCTGGCTCATGCTCTGCCTCACCCTCTACAGAATTAGGAGGTGGACTCCTACTCCGTTCCCTATCCACTGATCTATGACTCCCTGAGTTCTGATTGTCTGCATGACGGTCCACTGCTGGAAGCCTATCCTGCACGATCCCGATCAAGTTCTGAAGAGCTAGCAAGATGTCTCGGTTAGGGTCAACCGGTGGTTCGGGAGGTGCTTCCGGGTTCCCTTCTGGAACCGGTTCCTCCCTAGCAACATCCTCGCGTGCCATACGTGTATGCCTAGGACCCCTTCCGTGCTTGCGAGCTTGTCGCGTAGTCGGAGGCATCCTATGAGGAAACAAAAATAAAATAAATAAACAATTAATTTAAACAATTCAATTTTCATATATTTATATTCTTATTTTCCGTTTAAGAAAATATTTGATTAATTTAGATAATTAAAGCGAAACGTAATGGAGAAAGGTTCCTAGTGTTGGAAACCTTGCTCTGATACCAAGATGTCGTGCCCAAACTTTAGGGCACAAAAACGGAACAACAAATTTTTTTTGACGTCATGAACTCGCTATAAATCCTAATACATAACGACTGTATTTAAAGTTTTGTCTTATCTAGGATGTAATTAACTTACTTACTAAGGTTAAGTTAAATAACCAACTCGAGCGAGTGACTTGATTGATGAAGATTAATTTGCATTGCCGATTAGTTAGCTAGCTCAATTACCTAAGACAAGTTGTCGCTAATTAAACCAAGGAATAATTGGTTACCTTAAGGTATTAAATCATTCCCAATCCATATAAGGATAATGCTATTGATTAATTGATACACCTGCGAAATTATTATATACATCCAACTGATGAGGGTTCGAATTACTACAATGTCGTTTGTCCACTAAAACCGACAATAAGCTAAGGCCAATTCCAATTTTCCCTAACTTCTTAATTTGTCGATTAAATTAAATTTGGCCCAAGCTTACCCCCAAAGGGTTTATGGTCCATAAAATTGGTTCTACAAATTCCCTTTTTTTTTAAATTTTCCTAATACCCCAAATATAATTAGGGAAGTCTATTGATTAATTAATTAAATTATTCGAGTTGATGTATGGTGTTTCCGATTTTGATAACCCCTTCATTCTTAAATCTTTTTTTTTTTAAATTTCAAATCTCCTAAGGAGTAAATGGACATATAATAATCCTATCATTAATTAACCCCATTTCATATATTAAAATCAATGTTTAAAAATTCCATAATATTTCAATTATAAACTTAACCCCAAATTTTATACTAAAATCTAGCTTTAAATTTCCAATTTAATTTCCCTTTTATATATATATATATATATATATATATATATATATATATATATATATATATATATATATCACATTATAAATTCTTAAATTCTAATCCTCATTATAAATTAAAATCAATTTAAATGTCCCCAAATCTAAATCTCCAATATGTATATAAATATATATGTATATATAAATATACATATATATATATATATATCAATATATTCATTTATATATATATACATATATATATGTATATATATATATTCTTATAATGCTAACCCTAACCCGAAATGGGGTTAGGGTTGCATTTTTACATATTACACTTGTCTTATGTTATTTTTACCCCTTATTTTTTTTTTACATATTATACCCTAACCCGAAATGGGTTAGGGTTTTATATTAACCCTTTTTCTTTGTTTTGTTTTCTTTCTCTTTTTTTTTTGTTTTGAAATGTGACTGCAGGTACGGAGGCGGAGGGTTTCATGCGGGGAGAGCGGAGGTTTTCGCAGGGGTTCGGGCGCCGCTGTGCATACGCACAGTGGCGGCAGCGCCGCCCACTGTGTGTACACACAGTGGCGGACGGCATAGCCGCCGCCCACTGTGTATACACACAGTGGCGGGCGCCGTTCACTGTGCGTAGCACAGTGGCGGCCGCGACCGCCCACTGTGTTACACACAGTGCGGTGCCCTTCGGCGTCGCCCACTGTGTGTAGCACAGTGGTTCGGCCGTGGCCGTCCACTGTGTTGCACACAGTGGCCCGCGAGACTTGCTTCCCCTTTTTTTTTTGCAACATTTTTAATAAGTTTCGTGGGTTGATAAAAATGGTATAAGATGTAGTTTTTTTTTTTTAATTTCCAATGTATATTATGTGTATTATATATATATATATATATATATATATATATAATATGCATAGTATCGTTTATGAATATGCAGATATTTTCTTCTACAGGCATCCACAGAGCATATTTTTTTTGATGCAGAATATATATATATATATATATATATATAGGATAAAAGGGTTTATTCTGCATTATATTTTATATGATTTGTAACAGAGATGCACAGGATTCAGAATACATGTTTTTGTTTCTTTTTAAATTTCGTTGTTACAGAGGTATACATATACAGGAAATCTTATATATATATATTTTCTATATATATAGGTATATATTTTCAATATATATACTTATATACATATAGAAATATATATATGACTAAATGTTGAAGTAATAGGGTTAAAACCCTTATATTGATCTGAGTTTTTTTTTTTTTTTAAACCATCTACATTCCGTTTTAGTCTTCTAACAGCATTTAGAATAGATCTATTTATTTCTTTCTTTTATTTAAACTTGCTACAGAAATGAAATAGTTCTGGTTTTCTTTTAACAGTCATAAAATAACAAAATCTAAACTATGCAAGTAAATAGTGAGAAATAAATAAAAAAACAATACTAGTTCACTCCTTTTTTTAAAACAGTCATAAAATTACAGAATTTACACTATGCAAGTAAATAATAACCCTACTGCACTTCTTTTTCTTTTCCTTACTAATGCAGTAAATAAACTAATGAATAGTAAATAAGGAATCCTAATGCATTTTTCTGTTACTTTTCTTTAATATTGCAGTAACTAAACATGTTACAGACCAAATTTAAATGTAGTCTTCTACAACACAATAGGCATCAAAATATAATAAAAATTTACATTACTTTCCAGAATAATAGGTTACAATAGCCCAATATAAAAATGGGTAGAATTTCTAAACAGTCATCTTTCTCTAATCTTTACACAGAAAATAAAAATTACATTTATTCAAATAGAAACAGAATCATTTTAAGTCCTATATTTACATCTGCACTTTCTCTTCTTTTTCTTTTTCTCTTTTTTTTTTTGCATTTAAATAAAAATAAGAATCCTGAATAGAAGTCTGCAACACATCAATCTGCAACTCCTAATCTTTTTCCCAAGCCACCTGCAAGTAAATTTTAGGACTGTGACCATGGGATGCTCACCTCCCAGCCTAGGCTTACCAGAAGCCACCCCCGAGCTAGGAGAATCAAGGCATAGACGGGTTACAACCAAGCAATACAACATAACAATAGGGAAAACACACAACACATACACTTTCCCATCCCAAGCTACACTATCACCACATTTGTGGAGATAAATCTATGGGTGGAAGTGGACCAAGTACCGTTGGGGAGACTGCAGCCAAAAAGAATATCACAAGCCACCTCATGGCAACACAAATACTCAATCAGAATTCATCCCAACCACCTTATGCCCCCCCAAAGGCTCAAAGCCATTTCTCTCCCCTTATGACCCCCAAATGCATACACAAGGCTATGCAGCAAGGGTCACAAAGGACACCCTTGAGATCACTCTCCTTAAGGAGAGCCTCTCACCCAAGGCTGTCATGCTTCTTCCACCCCAAGATCATCCTACTCTCCCAAGAGTAGGAGATCTTGGACACTCCCAAAACAAAAACACAAAACAGAAAAAAACATAGAAATAAAACTACACATTATTTCCTTCTACAACATTATACATACACACTTCCTTTACAAGCAAATCTTTCCTTCAACAAAACAACATAGCTAACATAAACAACATAAACAAGAGGAGATAACAACCAACCTTATTCTGCCAATAGGTATTCTAAACTTGGTTGAAGATGAGCTGCCCAATCCACACAACTTTCTGCAAATCTTGGCCACCAAATTCCTCTAAATTTTCTAAAACTGGTTTTTCCTTTCAAATTTTTCCAAAAATCTCCAAAAGTGGAGAGTGGGTGATTAGCTCACTAAGCTTCCATTCTTAGCCTAAGAAGGCCTCTCTCACTCCTTCCAACCTCTTGGATAGAGTGAGTGATCTCCCATTGGGTTGGTCTTCCCTAGGTCTTACACACTCCCTAACCTAGGTGCCTAGAGAAGGGAAATGGAATGGGGAAGAGGGATTACTATCTCCAAGAAGGTTATCCTACCAAGGATGGCACTCCTATAGATGGAATTCGTCCATCTTGGGAAAACCACTTTTTTGGGTGGTTAAACAAGTCCTAAGGGAAAGACACATGGCCAATTTTGGCCTTCACCCATAGGTACCCCATGAGGCCTAATAAAAAAGCTCTAAAATTGACTCTAGGAGTTGATTTGACCTTCAGAAAGTCCACCTGAAGTTAACCTACGGGTCAACTCTGAGTTGACCTTCCTTGTGGCTCTCTAACCTAGATTTCTTGGTTCCTTCAAGGATAATTAGGGGATATAACCATTAACAAAAATAAAACCTTCAAAAAGGTGACATGACAAATTGCCAACACAACATACTACATAGGTGTCAAGTGACACTACAACATAATTCCACATCACAATAAACACATGGCAATTGTCCCTTAAACAATTTAAATATTCCAATAAATACAAATTACACTCATGCAACATTTTACATTTACGAATAAAATACAGTACATACGGGGTGTTGTCTCTCCAAATAGACAACCCCTGGTTTTACTAACGCACATTGGCCTAGGCTTGATTCTCCCTAATATTTCCATGGTCACATGGATATTTTCCTGCACATCTCAATTTAAACATTAGTACTTCCCAAATAGCCTCATATAAAATATAAAATCACATAATCAGAATACAATACATTCATTCTACAAAGACTTGACATTATGAAATATAATTTGTCACAATTCAAAGCAATTTCCTCATAATCCTCAAAATTTGATCCATCTACAATATATGCAAACATTTTCCAAACATTATATCTAATCCTGAAATTCAGATAATAACCTGCATCATCACAACATTACCCTAATCTAGAATCATATAATATTCTATAATCCACAAGGCATAGAAATGAAGCATCCACATATATCAATGTTACCAAAATCGCGGAATCATGAAAAGTTCTATATCCATAGTGTGTCCAAACTAGTATCCAAAATAGTTCCAAAATGAAAATAACTGAAGAGATAGGATGGGTTGGGGTAGGGCCTCACAAACTAATAATGGATAATGACATGAGTTTTAGATAAGAGGAATTCACATAATTTTGTACTAGCCATGGAATAATCATGTCTTATTCTTCACCATACCATCCACAAGGCAATGGCCAAGCAGAATCTAGCAATAAAAGCCTTTTGAATATTATCAAGAAAATTCTTGAGAACAAAAGGTCTTAGGATCAGAAACTAAAATTGGCCTTATGGGCAGACATGATTACTGTTAAGAAAGCAATCAGTGTATCACCATTTGAATTGGTCTATGGTACACAAACTAGGGTGCCAATCAATAACCTTCTCCCTGTATATAAATTCCTACAAACTGAGTAGTTGGAGTTGTCAGAACCCATGGAAGACAGAATGGTTCAGATGGTGGAAGTGGAAGAATTCAAGACTCTGGCTAAAGAAACTTGAAGATTCAGTTGTAGTCCAAGTATCTTTTTGACAAAAGAACCACATCAAGGAAGTTTCAAATTAGTGACATGGTTCTTCAATGGAATGCAAGAGAACAAGATAATGGAAAGCACAAAAAATTTGAGTCGTTGTGGATAGGACCTTTTATTGTCTGTGATATTAATGGAAAAGACTCATACTTCTTGCAGAAAATGAATGGTGAGGTACAGGAATTTCCAATGCATGGACAATTCCTGAAGTATTACTTGTCTTAAGTTTTTTACAAGTCCATGCACAATAGGTTGTAGTCTGTACATATTTAGGTTTTCTTTTGTTGGTTTTTTGGGTTTGTTTTTTGGTCTTCTTTCCAGAGTTTTTTGTGTTCTTTTGTTGGTCTTGTGCCCAACCATCCCCAATCAGAGCTGATGTTGTCACTATTTAGAATATTGGGTGATTATTCTTTTCAATCTCATATATTGTTTGGCTTGCATGGTTTCTTTCTTCTCCTGGGGGTTATTTTTCCAGGGTCTAGGGTTTTTCTTGTCAAAATTCCATGTCATAAGGTTTCTCCTTCTATTTCCTTGTTTCTTTTTCCACTTAAGTGGAAGGGTCAGTCCATCATGCGAAGAGGGGCCCTTTTTTAGGTTTTATCCTAGGTGGGTTATGATATTTCTTTAATTTTCCACCTTTTCCTAAGTCTTTTATTTTCCTTGTCGGGTATCTTAATTACCATGCAAGTTCTTGTTGATCCTGTGCATACTACTATACCTCAAAGAGAAGTTGCTTGAAGTTTATCCTTCGTGGAGTAGCGACTAGATGGTGGGACCCACTTCTTTGAAGATTACAGGTGCTAAAGAGTCGACAAGTTCCAAGAAGATCAACGGTTGTTGCCACTCCGCAAAGAGAAGGTTCCTGAAGTTTACCCTTCGCGGAGTAGTGACTAGATGGTGGGATCTACCTTTTTTGAGAATGTCTCTATGTGGGTTAAAGGTCGAGAAAGTTTGATGATGATCAATGGTTATCGCTACTCCGCAAAGTGAAGGTGCCTGAAGTTTACCCTTCGCAGAGTAGTAGCCGATGAGCTGGCGGGTCCTGCTATGGTGGCAATGACGAAACAGTTTATGTGGCAAACCAAATGACAAGAATAGGATGTCTGCACGAGGAAAAGGAAGTGATCTAGTCACCAAAAAGTGCATGTGAAGTTAATAAGATGGAAACCGCCAGACTCTTGAGCAAATAAGTGACTGACGTGTCAAGACATCTGGCAAAAGTTTGCAGGTAAGTGGAGTAACATGAAGGGCCCACTTTAAAAGTTAAGGTGGTTAAAGGCTAGGCAGGTTTGATGGTAATTGGCAGTTGTCACTATACCGCAAAGGGAAATAGCTCATCCGTTAAGCTTGCGAATCAGTGACAAACCACTAGTGGCCACGCTTAAGATAAAATTGTAATGGTAAATGGCTACAGTGAAAAGGTAAAGACCGAGCATGTCTAGAATCCATCAGTGGTTGTCGCTATACCGCAAGAGGAAGCTGCATGAATCTTAAAGCTAGCGGATCAGGGACAAACCGCTAGCGACAGCGATGAAAGCCAGGTTTTAAAAGGCAGGTATTTCTAGTGACTGTAAAGGTCGAGTAGTTAGTTCCTGATCTAATGACGGTCATTGATCCGCTATGCGAAGGTGTCTGAAGTTTATCCTTCATGGATCAGTGACCAAGCGGTGGGACCCATTTTGAGGGTAATAGCCTAGGTAAGGTAAAATGGATGTAAGTTGTGCTTGATCCAATGACGGTTGTTGATTCGCTATGTGGAGGTGCATGATGTTTACCCTTCGTGGATCAGCGACCAAGCGAAAACATTTTAAAAAAATTATGTTGTCCATTGGTGCCATTTTTTGAATTTATGAAAACTGATGTTGCAGCATTGTAACAACCCTCCGGGAGTTAGGAGTGAAAGCAGTTGTAACCACTTTTGGGAGAGATCTACGGTTAAAACAAACTATTTTCTAGGAAAGTCCAAAGCTTGTTGCATCCATATCATTATAAATGGATACAAGGACTACTAGAAAGATGATCACAAGAATTTGTAAGAATGCTCTGGCAAAATATATTTAGGGTTTTTCTGGATTTTTGAAGATCACTCTAAGTTATGTAGAATTTGATGAAGGATATCAATATACAGATCAAAGAATTTTGAGCCTAGATTCATGTTTTCTTCTTGTATGCATGATTGATTTACTAGTTCGGTTAGATAATCTAGGGTTATTTAATTGATGATTTATAAGGAAAATTTACAAAGATGTTTTAGGTTTTTCTCTCAAGGAGGGAAATTAGATATACTTAAAATCTTTCTATAAGTAATCAATAATTCTTTTTGAATTTGATAATTGGGTTTAGCACAAAGGTAAAATTTATATATGTCAGGCATATATAAATTTGGTGAAATCGAAGTGATGAAATGTATGTGGATGTCCTATTTAGAATTCTTATCTAGTCTCAGGTGACTCTGAAGCCCGGGATAAGGCACTGGTATAATTTGCTAAGTTTTATAACCTTCTTGGAGATCAAAACTAAAAATATACACGAGTTTTCTTTTATGTTCAGTAATGTTGAGATGATAAGGTTTGCAGAATGTTGGCACTAGTCTTCTCTGTAAATCTTTAATTGCATCTATTGAAAGAGTGATCACAAAGAGTAAACCCACCCAAGCTAAGTGAAAGCTTCAAGTGTAGAAGGTTTTTGTATAAACCTTGTTAAATGTTGTCTTGTGTTTCTATTTCATGTTGTTTCTCTCCATAAGTGACAGAGGTTTAAGATTCTAGTGGAGAAAACAAAGCAATCGGAAATTGAGAACAAAATTACCTATGATGAGCCTACTGTCATATAATGTGACAATTCCAGTACTATTAACATGTTAAAGAATTCGGTGCAACATTCAAAGACTAAACATGTGTCAATCAAATATCATTACTAGAGAGAAGAAGTTAGTGAAGAGGAAGTGAAGTTGGAGTATATATCTACAAAGGAACATATTACTGGTATTTTCACTAAGCCTTTTCTTACAAATACATTTGTCTATTTGAGAGACAACTTAGGGGTATCTACCCCTCCTGATGAGAACTAGATGCATTGAGTTGCATCAATCTAGTGGACTTCATAATCTTATCTCTTTATCTATATTGATGAGTTGGTGCTGCTCCTCTGGTGGAGTAGTCTAGTTATGTGTTTTAGGGGGAGAGATTCATGTTTTATATTCTAAAGGGGAGAGTTTGGTTTTTCATTTTGAGATCTTTGGCATTGTTGTCAAAAGGGGAGAGAAGCATGTGAAAAACTTTTTTATCTACTTAATCTTAGGGGCAGTTTTTTGGAGTTGATTTCTTTCTTTGCATTGATTGTTTTTCACATTCATATGTTGCCATCAAAACCAAAGGGGGAGAGATTGTTGGATATTGTTGCTGCTAGGATATGTTGTTTTCATTAATGTCAACATATTCTTGCTTTGGTGATTGCAGTTTGGCTCATTGGGATCATGGTTTGGTGTATGGAGTATTTATAGTATCGCTATATTATTCTATATTGGTTTTGATGATCTGAAAAGCTTAATTGATCATATTGGATGATCTGATTTTGTAGTTTGTTTATCTAATAGGTGCTTTGCAGAGTTCAGTATTTTCCTCTGGTATATTTCGGTGTGATTAGATCTTGATCTAAGACTTTGGGAGATTGTTTGGGATGGTCTTGTGTATCTTTATTTTAGATGGTTCATGATTATGGAATATTTTGACCTTGACTTGGGATGGGAACATGTGGTGGAGTGGGAAGGATTGATACCTATAGAGTGTGACTATGGAAGCAAAGAAACTAAAGTGGATCTGCACTGGCATTGTGTGGTGTTAGCAGATCAGTGTATTACCTGTTGACTTCTAACCATTTCAGCAGTTGGAAAATCCCTTAACCAGGTAGCTTTAACAGGCTTTTGTGTAAATCCTTTAATAGGGTGACTCAATTCAATGAGTTCTTCAAATCCTCTTGCGAGGTAACCTTTAATAGGGTTCTAACCTTTAACCAGGTATTTAGCCATCCCTTAACTGAGTGATCCCTAGCAGGATCGGTTTCTAGCAGAACCTATTGTAAAAGTCTTTAACTGGACTATGGAGATTATGGAATATTTTGACCTTGACTTGGGATGGGAACATGTGGTGGACTGGGAAGGATTATTGGAGCTTGAGATGGAACGAGAGCATTGGATGGAGGGATTATTTTTTCTTGAGATAGAGTGGGATCATAAGATGGAGTGGAGGGCAGACATGGATTTTGAGATGAAGAGGTGTCATGAGATGGAGGGATGCTTTGATCTTGAGGTGGAGAAGAATCTATGATAGAATGCTCTGGAACAAACACTTGACATGTTTGGGGTTGTGGGGATTCTGTGTTGATGGAGGATATGGAAGCTTCAACTTGGGTAGATGGAGGGATGGTAGTATCATGAAGCTTAGGGAATTGAGAGTTGTCTTGATTGGGAGGGGATGGAGGTTCAACTTGGGTAGATGTAGGGATGGGAATATCATGAAGCTTAGGTAATTGAGGTTTTTCTTGATTTGGAGGGGATGGAGGTGGATGTAGGACTTGAGGAGATTGGTCAACTTTGTTTGGATGTGGGGATTTTTTCTCCTTTTCTTGTAAGTCTTAGATTATTTGTTGGAGAAAATCTTGGAGGGATGGGGATATTGCGGATTTTGAAGGATTAGCATTATGTGGAGGTGTAGCATTAGATGGAAGATTGGGATTATGGATTGGGGGATTAGGATTAAGGCTTTGAGAACTATGGTATAAAGGATTTGGATGGTGAGTCAATATTATGGAGGTGTTTGTAGCATCCTAAAATTGTGACACTTGCAATTTCGACTGCATTTCGGTCTTCACGATGGCGACGCAACACGCAACCTGAATGGAGACCCCAAAACTTGCTCACGACACTGAAAACTGCATTTTTCAAGCACCATTGGCCTGAACCTCCTTGCACCCCGCTGTCCTGGAGGTGGGACCAGAGCGCCCAGCGCCCTGGTCCCTCAGGACCAGGGCGCCCAGCGCCCTGGTCCCTCAGGACCAGGGCGCCCAGCGCCCTGGTCCTCCAGGACCATGGCACCCAGCACCCTGGTCCCTGGGTCCTATTTTGGGCCTGGTTTCCTAAGTGATATCGGGTCTTTTTGATTGCAATTTGGAAATATACTTCCCTGGTCGGCCTAAGGTCGGGAAAATCAGTCTATCAGCCCTAATTGACAAGTATATAAACTACATTTTTCTCTCTCATTTGGCATGAGAAGGACATATGTGAAAAGCGTGGAAACTATACTCAAGCATTCAAGCATTCAAGCATTCAAGCATTCTTTCAAGCAATTGATCATTTCAAGTCTCTATTCAAGGCTAAGTGTTGCATTCAAGTCAAGGATTCAACCATTGAAGAGGAGATCACTTATTACATACTACAACATACAACATCTAAACCTTTGCACATAAGGATACAAACATCCTTACAACAAGGTATTAGTACTTGTTTTACATTACAGTCATTTACATTTACAGCACTTGCTCATTTCTTGGTTAATTCCAAAACCGGGGTTTGACCTAAAGGCAAACCCCTAATCCCTAACCCCCCAATCGTCTTCGCTTTTCTGTGTGTAGGTTGCAGGTACGCGGCTGAAATTGAAGATCTGGAATCCTTGTGCAGAGACGAACAAATCCCCCTTCGTTTCGCGGATTTTTCGGAGGACCGTGGCGCCGGGCGCCATCGTCCCGACAACTTTTGCTCAAATTTGCAGGACAGCGTCGTATCGACATTCTACTGCTAATTCTAGGTCCGCAGCTTCATCCTATAACCCGAACTCAGTTTATAAGCGAGTCTTTACCACTTTCTATGCATGCTTAGCTTAATTCTTCTATCAACATTCTTTACAAAAGAGGGTAGCTTTGCTTTCCAAACCCTTGAAATTCATTTAGCATCCAATCTTACATTGTGTGGGATTGAATCTTATGAGTTTCAACCCCTCTTTTGAATGTAAAGTCTCTCCCCTAAGTGAAAACCCATCGAATCCTAGCAAACCTCCCTTCTCTCTCCTCGGAGTTAGAAGAGGGGAGACCAACTAGGGTTCGACCGCGATTTTCTGCTTTACAGTGTTGTAAAAACATGGGGATTTGGATGTGTAAGTCATCTTGTGAGTCCCTCCTGTTAGGTCTTTGATCATGTTTTTAATATCTAGGATCTCCTTTGCTAAGTCGAGTGCTTGGGATGTGAATGGGAGAGAAGATGGAGGTATATATATTGTATGGGAGGGACATGTGGATGAAGGATAATACAGAGACATGGATGGAGAATAAGATGGATTTCCCTTATCAAAGGTAGAGGAAGGATAAGGAAATGAGATGGATTGGGAATGAATATAATTTGGTGAGATAGAATGGATGAAGATAAGGTAGATGGATTGGGGGTTATGGGATTGACTTGGTAAGTGTGTTGGGGTGGGGGACATGAATAGGTGTAAGTTGGATAGTTTTGAGGCATGCATGAGTTGGATGAACATGATTGATAGGGTGATCCTTGAACTTCCATTACCATTTGTTCAAACCAACCCGTGATGTTTGGTTATGGGTTTTGGATTTGGATTAGATGAGGTCTTTTATGAGGATTTCAATCAAGTATGGATGAACTTTAGAAGAGGGATGATGGATGGTTAGGGATCATTTTAGATGGGATTTAGGTTAGAATAATATGACGATAGATGAAAGATTGGTTGAGAGAGTTGGATTTTGATTTGGAATGTGAGGGATGATGGATGTTTGGATATGATTTTTGATTAAGGATCAGGGATCAAAGGCTTGATTGAGATAAGTGAATGGATAATGGGTGATTGATTTTGGATGAAAGGGTAGATGGATTGGATTAGGATTTGTTTAGAATGGTATTAGGTGTTGGAATCAGGTATCACTGAGAGGGGGGGTGAATCAGTGATCTACCAGTAATTAAAACTACAAATGTATTCTTTATCCACTGGTTAACAATGCATAACAAAAATGAACATAAGCATGCATCAATAAAAGAATAAATCCACAACACCAAAATTTTTACATGGAAACCCAAAAAGGGAAAAACCATGGTGGGGATGGAACCCATAATATTCATATACTATGGCCAGGAGTACATAAATATTACATAAATGGGGAATGCACTTGCATTCAGGCTCACTACCTAGAGCTCACTGCTCAATTATAATTGCCCGGAAGGCTACAACCTTCAAGGAAGCCTCACTGCCTTAAAATTTGATAACAAAGTGATTTTATAGTGAAATTAACTCTTAGAAAGCATCTATCAATGAAAAATTAAGTTTCGGTTAGGCTCTATCTCACTGACTGTCGATGTTCTGCCAATTACCCTGTTCTGATCTCATTCAGTTACCGGTTGATTTGGAAGAAAAATATGCACGTGAGACTATTCTCAATTGCACCAAAACTGATTGCCAAACACTTAACACATAATACACTGAAAATCAACCACTACAATGATCTTATATATCCGGTCTCACCACAAAAATAATTTCCTTCAAGTCGGCTTCAAGAGATGTAACGTGTAGATGAAGTCAACTCTAATCTTGAACACACCATAGCACCGGACTAAAGTATCATATATTCTCCCAATAGGTCCTACCAAACATGGAGATCACAAAAATAATCACCACAAACACCAAAAATACTGGAGATGATTCTGGATCAACACATTACCAAAATACCTTGTTATGCCGGTTAACTGTCTACTGGTTGCCTCCATCTTCCGGATAAGCTAAGCCATGACTATTGGATCAAATAATCATGAAGAGTTAATATCAATAAAAACCCTAAACAACTAATCAACCACCGGAAGTCTCCTAAAATCATCGAATGAGTGTTAATTGCCAACAATCTCCCCCTTTGGCATTGATGGCAACACTTGTGAAAAATGACTAAGTATCGAAATCTGTACAACTAGATGAAAGAATAAAAGAATACAAGAGTTCTAAGACTCCTCCTAAGATCTACAATCCATAAGTCTACAATACACTGGGTTGTACACTTCATATAAAGAATCAATCTGCACATTGTACACTTTTCACCTCATCTTCTCTCTTCCTCTATACATTTTCACCGCATCTCTCCCCCTTTGATAACAATGCCAAAGAAAGGGTGTCTATCAAATTTGTTGTACATATATATATAGTCACCAAAGTATTAACTCTATACATGCTTCAATATATCTACATAAGCTATTTTAAGGAACCCTAGATAAGTGTTCCAACCTGCCCGCAACTTCTCCAAAATTGAAACAAAATCATTTAAAACATATGCGTGAAATTCTATAGAAACAATGTCTATAGGAGTATCCTAAGACATATTCTCTATACAATCCATTTTATGATACAATAAGGTGTCTAGCCAAGGACCAATTAGGTTCCAAAGTTCACCTGTTCACCGGATTATCCTCTCCTTCTCCTTCTCAAAATTTATGATCTCCTCAATGATATTCAAAATTTATCCCCCTATACTGCCAGTTAGATTTGTTGTGGGATCATAGGCCTAAGAGATCTAAATTAGTTGTCCTTTATAGTTCTCTATTTGCTTGTCTATGTTAGTTGTAAAATTAGTCAAAATTAGACAAGACAAATATTTTACCGCCTTCTCTTAATGCCTCATCAACTAGTTTTAACTCCTTTTCTAACTGTGCCTTATCATTATTTATCATTTGCAAAAATATTTGAATTTTAGCGTCCTTAAACTTCTCCATGGCTTGTCGGGCAGATGCCTTAGACAAAGAATCAAATTTGCTGGAGATATGATCAATTAAATTGTTTAGCTTACCATATGAGCTAGTGCTTGCATCAAGTTGTAATTCCAATATCACCTAACCCAAAACTTTCACATATTTCTCAATCAATTTCTTCTCCTCAGACTCAAATTGGGCTAACTCCTGACTGGATTGCACCTAAAGAGTAGCAGTAACTATCATCCTCTCAGTTGGAGACATTTGAGCCAAAGGTTTATGAAAATTGATGTTAAACTGAAGAAAACTCCCTAGGCTCTGAGTTTGAGAAGTGTCAATTGCCACTAATACCAAAGTTTCCAAACCCTTTCTCTTATCCTTATCCTTGTCCTTATCCTTATTCATTTCAGCCTACTTTTCCTCATCTTTCTTCTCAACTTCAACAAGTCCTGATTTATTCTCCTTAGGTTCCTCTTCTTCACCAGTGTCACCACTTGGTGCACCATCCATGACCTTTGTTGATTTGTCATTATTATTCGTAGCCTCATCTGCATGCAAAACTTGCTGATCACCACCATCCTGTGTATCTGCATCTTTATTTACAGTTAATGTCTAAGGGTTATCTGACTGAGTGGCTTTATTTTGAAAGTCATTATCTAAAAGTCGGTTCTCAGTTAGAAAATTTTTCCAAATCTCGTTGGTCTCTCTCCTTATTTCTTCAACTCTTCTGACCATCAAATAGTTCAACCTGTGTTTACTCTGAATTTCCTTTTTATTAGCCAATGAAATCAATCTATCAATTTCTTCTATGGTGATATTGGTGCAATGAATAACCAACTCACTTTCCTTTATTTCCCCGTCCATCTAACTTGTTGATTTTCTTCTAGCATCAATAAGACTATACAAATCTTTGGGTAGATATTTCTTTAGCTCAGTTAATGCCTTACTAAATACATCCATATACAAAATTATCACTTCTTCTATCTGTCTCTGATATTTATCATCCATATTTACATAATATATAGATATATTCTTTAAATTACCATCTTTTATAATCTCATCAATCAATTATTGAGTAGATAATGGAGGAATAATGTGATACTCTGTTTTTGAGGATTTCATATTACCGGATTCAATGGATTCATCAAGATGAAACTTTGTCTTCTTTCCTTTCTTAGATTGGCCTGTCGGTTCAGGTTGAAATCTTACTTTCTTCTTCTACTTCTCACCCTTCACATCATCGGATTGGGGCTTTCAGGTTACCCTAGAAAATTCACCCTTCCTAGGTGCCTTGTTAACATCAAGATCTGATTCAATTTTTTATTCCACCGGAGTAACCACCACATGTTCCCTCTGTTCTTTCTTCTTTCTCTTCAGAATACCTTTTCCCTTTGCAGGTGTACTGGAGGTTTAAACTTCGGTAGTCGGTGTATTCACTAGAGCGATAGAGGGTTTTGTTACCTTTATCTTGACAGGAGCAGATTTTTATTTTTCTTCCCTTTCTGCCCTAGCAATCCTCAGCTTCTCCCAGGTATGGCCCTCCTCAACAAGAATATTCTCTACTATCTTAGTCACCTTCCTCTTCCTTGCCGGTTCTATAAATTTGGAGTGTAACTCCATTGACTTTTCTTTGTAGGTACCGAATCTCTCCTCTTTGATGTCTTCTAGAGAGTTAAGAAAATGTTGTGCATATGCTTCCAAGGTAGCTTCATCCACTTCATATCCTATAGGCATCATCCAAATAGTGCATGGTTGGACTGCTTCCATCAAGCATTCATCATTATTCACCATAAAACATATTGTCCCGTCATACTTTTTGACAATTTCCTTGGGGATTCGCACTCTCTACTTCATCTTCTCCTGAAATATTTTGAAAAAGTCCCACAAAACAACATTTTGATTGTCTTGATTGCCAAGACTGTCCAATCCTTGCTTGATCTGTTGCACCACTAGTCTATCATAA
The DNA here is from genome assembly GCF_030272615.1 of Cryptomeria japonica. Taxonomy (NCBI): domain Eukaryota; kingdom Viridiplantae; phylum Streptophyta; class Pinopsida; order Cupressales; family Cupressaceae; genus Cryptomeria; species Cryptomeria japonica. The sequence goes on from NC_081410.1 coordinate 186,132,022, forward strand.
GCCCACTAGACTCTACTGGTTCTAGGGATTCGATTCATAAAATATAGGGCAAGACAAATAATCAGTGATCCAAACTTGAAAACATGCTTCTTATCTTGTTAATCTTCTTCAAATTGATCAATAATTCTTCCAACAACACACTGCATAGGTCATCGTGACCGTCTTCCTTCACCATCTTGTAAGAAGCATGAATTATGGTGTCGGAGACCGAATTCAATCTATTGGATTGATACACCTTGTACCCAATCACCATAACAAAAGAATTAACATCATCTTCCCTTATGGTAATGATTTTCTATTGGTGTAAATAAATATTCATTTTGGATATTATTACACTTACTTAAGTTAACTTAGGATAATGCATCTCATCGTAATTTGGAATTGAGACACTTAGGGAGGTGTGCACTTAGGGATAGAGCTTGTAGGAGAAATTCCACCTTTTGTGGTCTTATTTTGTTGTTACACTCCACATTCGGTGGGTCATCCACCTCTTGTGGAATATTATATTATTTCTCCTACCTACCCTTGTTTCTCATTGAGCCATATGTCATGTTTGTGTGCTCATACATCCATATGGCCTTGCCTATATAAGCAGGCCTCTATTCATTGTATTGGTTAATCCAGTTGATCTTTTTTATATTGATGAGAATACAGTTTGTTCTTGTCATTGTATTGTCTCTTTTATGCTTTTCATTGTGCCCTTGATCTTGGCAAAATCCAACATGGTATCAGAGCTATTGGGGCTTTGTTGATCAGTTTTTGGAGACATCGTGGAAGGCTTCTACTTTCAGATTTGGGGATCCTCATTTTTTGGGGGCATCATACAATGATTTGGACATCACCGTTGAATCCGGGAGGCCATTTCCATAAATTTCGACTATAAAGTTGACCTATTTTGGTGAGGAAATTTTTTTTCCAATTTTGCCTATTTTCGTACAGATTTCGAAATTTTTTTACAGGAAAAATTTTATTTTTTCGAAAAAAAAAAAAGAAATTTGGAAAAAATTGAAAAAAAATTGAAAAAAATAAATAAAAAAAAGAGGGTTTTGTTTGGGGGTTCGAAGACCCCCCCGAGCATTGTACACTTCATTTTCTGTAGGTTTCGCAGGTGCCCGTACCCGTAGAACGCCGCCCATGCAGGTTCCGGACGCCGCGCTGCCGCTGCACCGAGATCTCCCGCCGACGGCACCCGCAGGTCCCTGGCAGCTCCCCCGCCCACCGTCTCCGACAACTCCGACTCCCCCGTCCACCGCTCCGGCGCCGCTCGCCTTCGCACGACGCCACCGTCAACTCACGGCTCTGCCACGCGGACTCAGCAGGACCACAGACCGGAGCAACCCGCGCCCGCCATGTGGCAAGCGGCCACTGGCCCGCGAGTACACCCATACACGCAGACCAGTCCAGTCAGCCCTTCCATACGCCACGTCAGTGCCACATTGACCGTATGATCTGCCCAGTCACAGTGCCATGCAAGCATCCGTACAGTGCCTCGTCATCTGTACAGTGTGCACAGTCAGCCACCCAGTCAGCAGTCCGTACAGTACGGACGCCCAGTCAGCAGGGAGGCAAAGTTTTTGCGACGGTCATATGACCATCAAATTTAACATAGTGACTTGCTGATGTCAGCACCACATCAGCACTTTTTTGAAAATTTTTTGACCCCTCTCCATTGAGCTTTTCAGTTTTGCAGTCCAACTTTGAAAGGCCATATCTTGCTCATTTTTGCTCCTTTTTTGGTGCAATTTTTTTTGAAATGGGCTAAAATTTTGTGATCTTCGCAGTGGTGTGGTTATTTTCTGATTTTGGTGCACAGGTTTTTTGGAATTTTTGGATTCTCTCAGCTGTACCTGTCCAATCCTCAATTTTGCAACTTCAAAGGCCTCGTTTGAGCTCATACGACCTCCTTTTCAGGTGCCATTTTTTTTGAAAGTGCTTATTTTTTCATCTACTTTCAGAATCTATGATCAGATTTCAAAGATTTTGAGTGAAAATTGTACTTTCAGATATTGGTCTTATTTGGCCTATTAGGTACTTGTAAATTGCTTGGATCTTAGTTAGATCTCTTGCATTAATAGTTTGAGACTCTTTTGGCCTTATTGAGGCAGTTGTAAAATTGTAAATCAGAAGTCCACTTTGCCATTTTTTGCAAGTGACCCATTGTATACGCACTACTTATAAAGTGCCAAAAACATCACATTTGGGGGGGGTTCTTTGATTGAGTGAATTTGGGGGCATGTCTTGTGTGATTGTGCCTCTCTTTGTGCTCTTTCCATTCTTTTTGCAATGAGTCCTAATAAGTTTCCACCATTAACTCCACATAATTATGCATCATGGAAAATTAAAGTATGGAGTAAACTAATGGAAAAGGGTCTCACACACTACATAGATGGAACAATAACATCACCACCTGATCCTAAGGCTGATCCAAATGCTCAATTAGAATGGCTCACAAAGAATTGCATGGCTCTTGGAACCTTACGCAAGTATGTATCAAATGACCTCATTTTCCACATTGAGAAGTGTAAAATAATTAAAGAGGCTTGGGATATGTTTCAAAAATTGTATGGACAAGTTGATGAAATCAGAGGCTATCAGAT